>NC_051287.1:7174413-7481913 GCF_015220745.1 Sebastes umbrosus | reverse complement strand
CTATATTTTCATTTTACAGCTGTCTCTTTGTTTTAACACAAAATTCCACAACTTAAAACAAGGGGGAGAGAGAAAACATAAAAAACAAAACAAGACTTCATCTTAAACTGTAATTACAATTGAATTCTTTTCTTATTTTTTAATGGGTTACTCTATTTTTAAGCCTCAATTTGTAGCTGAATAATGGTATTTGTAAAAGTGCAGTGTTTTCCCCTCTATAACATACAGGGACAGGGGAAAAAAATGACTGCACAGTTGCAGAGAGAAGGGACTGTTGGAGTTGGAGGGAAATCCCTGTGAGTGACCTTGTCATTTCCTATCGATTTCTTTTTTGTTATTGATCAATAATGGTAATCACAACACCAGTGATTCTAAATGAAATTCCAACAAAGTTGGAGTGCAGGAAAAAGGAGCCACGAGGAAACACCAAAACAAAGCCAGCAAAAGATTAAAAAAAAAAAACAGTAGGGGGAAATATATATATTTTTTTGTGATTTAAATTCCAAAAAAACACCAGCATGGTATTGCACTGTTTTTCTTTTCTTACCTGCCAGTCTGAGGGCCGACATCCTCTGAAACTCTGGCTCCTGCAGCCACTTCCACATCCTCCTGAAGGTCTCCCGGCCTGACTTTAGTTTACTCCAGGGTTTGGGGTTCCTCAGGAGGTCCGACAGGGTCCCCTGGGAGCGGCACAGCACCCTCTGGGCGAAGATGGCCTGGGGGATGCTGTACCTCTTCAGCTCCGCCGTGATCCTCTGCGCCACCTCCTTGGTGTTGATCTCCTCCAGCTGACCAGAGTTGCTGCCGGTCACCCCCTGATGCGAACCCGAGGAGGAGGGCGTTCTCTCCCGCGTGGAAGCCAACACGGGCCCGTGGGATGGAGACTGGAGGTGGGGGTGTTGAGGGTGAGGATGCTGGGGGTGGGACACGGTAACAGGATGGTGGTGCATGCCGTTCAAGTGCGGCATCATCCCGGCTGCAGGACCACCAACGAGGCCTCGGTGCTGGTGGTGGTGATGGTGTGGATCCCCGGCTCTGGCCAGCATGGAGGCGGCGTCGAAGTTCAGCATCTTGTCGTGGCCTCCTCCGTGCGTCGCGGCGCCGTAGCTGTGGAGCCCCTGCTGGGTGTTGTGTATGGACCCCAGGCTGTTCCCCAGCACCGGGGACAAGCTCTGACCCATCCCGGACATGTGGTCCTTGTGGTACGGACCGTACAGGTTGTTCATGCCCGGCAGCACGCCTCGCTCCTCGCGCATCAGAGTGAAGCTCCCGCTCACGTTCCCGGCGGAGAGCCGCTGCTGGTGCTGGTGGAGGTGGTGGTGGTGGTGGTGGTGGAACTTGTCCGACACGGTGGAGATGGGCGGCAGCGGCTGCAGCGGCGTTAAGGTGGTGTAGGTGCCGCTCATACCCATGCCTGGAGAGGAGGAGGACGCGTCGCACGGCACGCTCATGGCGTGGTGCAGCGGCAGCGACAGCTCCGGACGGTACTCCCCACCGCCGCCGCCGCTGCTGCTGACACCACCGCTGCTGCTGACACCACCGCCGTCCAGGATGCTAGCCATGCCGGACACCATGGCGGAGCGGGATGACGCGGCGGCAGCAGCGGCCAGGTCCTGGTGTATCCGCAGAGTGGCCGCCGCTGCTGCCGCTGCCGCCGAGCCGCGGTGGTGGTGGTGGTGGTGGTGGTGGTGCGGGCTGTGGCTGCTCATCAGGTCCACGTCAGGCACCACGGAGCTCACGGCCACCCCGCCGTGCAGGCTGCCCAAACCCTCCATTGTCATGTCCGTGTTCATGGCATAGGCGTCCAGGTCCTTGGCCAGGCATCTATAGGCGTTAGTGTAGGCAGTCTTCATTCATCTGTCCTCTCTGTCCATCGGGGCGAGCGGAATTATGTCTTCTCCTCCTTTCTCCTCTCCTCCTTCTCCTCTCCGGGATGGGTCAGTATATTCCTCCTTCACTTCCTCGGTTGTTTCCCCGTCCTCCTCCTCCTATAATAAGGCCTCTCCAGCTCGGTGTCTTTGTGTATTGTCCCCCCAGTATAGGTGCACATTTAATAAAAAAAAAAAAAAAAAAAAAAGCCAGTGTGTTTTTTTTTTTTATCTCGATCGTACCTCGGGCCTGTGCGGTGGCTCCCCCATATCCAGCCCTCTCCTCCTCCTGCGTTACTCTGCTGCTCACACAGGAGCTGTCCACGGTCCCCTAGCAGACCGCTCAACCACACCTGCTGCTGGGAGGAGGAGGAGGAGGATGGAGGCTCTGAGTGACGGTGCAGAGGGCCAATCAGAGAGGCTGGTCATCCCTGTAGGGGATGGAGAGGGAATGGTTTTTTTTTATTTTATTTTTTTTTATTTACAGTTTTTCTCGATTGTTTACACACATTTTCTGAAAGCATGCCTCATACTCTCAGAACTCTACACACAAATCAAAAAACACACACAATGGGCAAAACCCCTCAATTCTCCTGCAAAATGAAACTTTACATTCAAAACAATGTTATTTCTTCTCAAAATGGTATTTTGTTTTCAAATGACACACACAAACCATCATATGAATAGACATTTATAAGAACCAGTTGAACACTGATGTGCTCAATGTAAAACACTATGATGAATGGAAAACACTTCTTCTCCATTCATCATAATGACTTAGGCCTTTTTTTTGTTACTACAGACAGTACATACATAAGTGTGTTGTAAAATATTTTAGAATATTGTTTTTATACTCAGAACACACAAATACACGGTAACAAATATATTTTATTTTCCCCACAAAAACAATGTACACAGTGTACATCCCAACCAACACAAAGTTGCACATACAGTGGTCTACATACAAAACAACAGAAGAATTTACTGTATACAGTTACAGTAAAAAAAAACTATGCTGCATCCTCTCTTCTGTTTCGGTCTGGCCACAGCACCTCATCCACATCACAGGCAATGTTTTCCCTGACCAAGCAGCGGGGGAAATATCGCTTAGCATGTCGAATCCAGCCATGAAAAGCATCAACTGATTGCTAATTGTAACACTGTGTGACAGGTGTTTGACCATGTGATGAGTCAGTGTGCATAGTAGGGCAATTGGCTTTAGAATTTTGAATGACAGTGTGTTCCTTGTGAAAACGAGATTTTCTTCATGAAAATTATGCCAAATGCAGAGAATTGTGTGTAGTGTTTTGAAAAAAGTGTGTTTTAGAACTGCAATTTGAGTGTAAAGCAGGAATTGTGCTTGTAGTTTAGCAGAATTGGTTCAGGGGGTTGGTGCATGAGTTACATGTTGTGGTCATTGTGTGTTAAGTACCAGTATTTGTGTGTAAACAATTGAGAAAAACTGTAAAAATTACAGTATACATGCCCAAACTTTTCCCTTCGAGGGCCAAAACTGGAACTCAATGGAGGGCCACGGGCCAAAATTAAACACCTATTGTATTGTATTGTATTGTTAACCCTCCTGTTGTCTTCGGGTCAACCCGTTTTCAAACTTCATTATATCATAAATATGGATGTCTTTTACCTAATTGCCCCGAAATTACATGGATGGTTCCCTTATATGGTCTTTGCGAAAAAATAATAATAATGACCACTACTTTTGTTGCAGTATGGGTACTTTATCCAAAATTATAGCCCCTGTGGTGTTCATGTGCAATGTGTCACACTGTCATTAAACATTTTTTTGTAATATTCTGACTAAACTTTGACATATACCGGTCTGTGATAATCCATCAACATTATTCCTCCAATTTTGAGTATAGTCCAAATAATTCATAATTTCTGCATTTTTTTTTAAAAAAAATGAGGTTTAATTTCATATAAATTAGGTTTATTGACCATGAATTCTCAAAAAAGTGTAAAACTTGTGGTAATGAGTTGGAATGAAGTTGGCCAAAAAGGTGTAATACAGAATTGGGTGATAATTTATAATGTATACTTTAAAAACAGTCAAACCAGACTGGGTCAATTTTGACCCGGGAAGACAAAAGTTGCATGGTCGATGGAAAGACAACAGGAGGGTTAAGATGCAAAATGGTACTAGGATCCCAAGTTCCCATATATACTGCATTAAAAAAACTGCATGTTTTCCCCAAAACTGCATGTGATTATTATTAAGTGGGCATATCTGTAAAGTGGAGACTCGTGGGTACCCATAGAACCCATTTTCAGTCACATATCTTGAGGTCAGAGGTCAAGGGATCCCTTGACAAATGGCCATGCCAGTTTTTCCTCACCAAAATTTAGTGTTTTGAGTTTAGCCTCTTTCCTGACAAGTTAACATGACATGATTGGTATAATGGAGTCCTTAGGTTTTCTAGTTTCATACGATGCCAATATCTTCTAACCATAAACCCGAGCCTGGTACGGCCTCCAAAAGACACTAAAGTCGGTTGGGTCTTTTAATTAAAAAAAAATGGCGGGCCATCTCAACCCTTATGAAATCTATTTTATAATATTTAATAGTTTATTGATGTTGTGTGTATTTCTGTTCTCAAGTATGGTTTATTATGCAATATTTTTATACTTGGCGAAGGTTGTCTGGCACCTCAGGGATGCAATCCTAGTGTTTCTGTGTACGGTTGATGTATTCAAGATTCCAGATTCCAGATTCACTTTATTGTCATTTCACTGAGTATTTGCATACACAGAAGGAAACTAAATATCTTTTCTCCCAGCTCCCATCAGTGCATTAAAATGAATAGAATAAATAAGTATTACAATTAACAATACCTAAAAATAACAAGAGAAGAATAAAATAAGTAAATGTTTCAGACAAAATTCATACAATTTGCAGTCATACTCCCAATTTGCAGTCGTGTTTAGCAGCAGAAAAAAGTGCATTTATGTCCATAGTAAAGTGCTGTTTTGCATTGCTGTTCCAAAAATTGTCTTTGACATGTGACTAGCTTTAAAAACTGTTTCTGTGTTGATGCTGGGGGGTTGGATGTGAGTGTGTGTGTGTGTGTGTATTTGCTTCCTAAAGAAGGGGATCAGCCCGTTTAAACAGCTAAATGTCAGCATTTAAAGAAAAGGAATTACAGAGATGTCATATATAAAGAACCTCAAAGAGGTTTAGTGATTTAACCTGTAGGGATGGAGAGGGATTGGTGCAAAGGGGGCCAGCTGGCCAATCGGCGCCTTTTGGTGTGAACAAGTGAAGCTGCTCTGGGATGCATTTGAACGAAAAATCATTGTATAGTATGAACGATGCTATAATAACCTATTAACTTGTCTGTAGGACTTAAATGTGGGTACGAGGTGTCATCTTCTGCTCTGTTCTGTGGCAATTATCATACTTGCCAACCTTGAGAATTCAGCCAACAGTGTCTGTGTGGAGAGATAATGATGTACCTTTACATGCTGCAGATATTCACATTCCCTGTACTCTTATGTGATTCAAACCAGGGATGTTGGTTTTTCTCCTCTGCTGCTGCAAAGACGCAATTTGCCCACAGGGTACATTAAAATTTGATCTCATCTCAGCTCTCATCTCATCACCTGCTGCCTCTGATTGTTGAGATAAAGTAAGGTGACAGGAAATAACACATGATAAACACATGGTAAAACCAGAACTGGCGTGATGGACAACAAAACCTCCCTCAACAGTGTTGATGTTGAATTTTCCTGTTGTTTTTCTTTGCAGGCTGTCAACCTCCCAAAAGGTTTATGTCTGTCCATCATTTGTCTTTAAGGTTTAATTTTTCCACAAAAAAAAACACATAATTGCAACACTGGTTCATCTTGATAGTCCTGATTATTGGATTTTCCCAAAGAGTAAAAATTTCACATCACAAAACAACACATTCTCACTCCCAACTCGTCAAATACTGCCGCTTGGCAAACTTTGGTTACAATAGGAATGAGGGTATAGTGCAAAAGTTAGTGGTATAATATTGTGCAAAAACAGCCTAACAAGAACGTTCCATGTCATATAATTATTGTGGGGTGCGGAGGATGATGTGGAGTTGAGGAGTCTCAGCTTGAGGAAAGAAGCTGCTCTGTGGTCTGGTGTTACGACAGCCGATACTTCTGTATCGCTTGCCAGACGGCAGCAGGGTGAACAGGCTTTTGCTAATATCCTTTGGGCTCTGCGCAGGCACCTCACCTCACCGATAACGCTGGTGCTCGGTAGATCGGATACCAAGGATGTTGTGGGCGGTTTTAATCACCTGCTGCAGGGCACTGCTGTTCTGGGCCGTGCACAAACCATTCCAGTTAGCAATGTTTGTAATGGAATTTTGCCTTTTTATGTTTTCTTAACGAATACAGTTGTTTCTGAGCTTTTTTTTGTTTTTGCCAGGAGGTATAACCATGTCAGGTTTCTCTGCAAAGTACCATGATGTAATATTACAGGATATAATGTCATAGGAGATGAGCGACAATACAGTAAAGGGGTATAGTTTGGTCTGTTGCCTGGTGTTGGACAGATGTTTGCAGCTGAGTAGCTCCCAGTGTTGAGTGCAGACTGCTGAAGTGTAAATGATGCGTTGGTGTGTGTTGGGATGTTATCGACAGTCTCTGGGTGGAGTGATGAGCGTGGGAGCTGCATTGAAAGAGCATTATCGCCTGTAGCTGGTTCACTTTACAATTCATTACACTTCCAAGGACAAATGACTGCTAAATAACTCTGTCTGCCTCTCTCTCTCTCTCTCTCTCTCTTTATCTCTCTCTCTCTCTCTGATCCATCATCATAAAATAACAAGAGTAGAGACAACTACAAAAACATTAACACAGGCACTTATTTCATATTAATTTGCAAATAATTTTACCCCCTTTATCATCATAAATTATGATAAAACACAAGAACAAACACAACAATGACACCAAAATTGGCTAGATCGACTTAGCCAAAAAATACTTTTAGTATTCTCTTCAATCAAAAAATACATTTTCAGTAATAGGTGGTATTATTGTTGTATTTCTCTTGATATTCAAGAGAAATACTCATTATGGGATTATTACTGGAAACTCCACATATATTGAACTGAAAGTTTTACATGTTCCACTGACCTGCTGTGCACTAACTAAAAGACTCTGGGTTATACACAAGCAATTATTTGGAATTAATTAATTGGAAGTGAACCAACTGTCTACATTATCCCTAGAGTTCTTTCAATGATGTTTCTTGGAAATGCTTATAATAGAGTGTTACCAAATTCATTGAGTGGAGCTGAGTGATGAGCGGGAGGATGAGGGGATGTAAAAAGCAAGAAAAGAAGGTGGAGGAGAGGGAAAAGGAAGAGATGGGGAGGAGGAGCAGGATGGGTAGTTGGGCAGATGTTGCTTTGTTTAAAGACTGTTGTGTAATTAAGGACAGAAGAACAGAAGCCTGACCCATTTTCTCCTTTTGATCAGCTGTCAGAGAGACAGGCAGGGGGTCTGCTGAGGGACGACCTGTCTGTCTGTCTGTCTGTCTGTCTGTCTGTCTGTCCGTCAGTCTGTTTGTCTGTTTCCTCTTAAAACTTTGCCGATTTGAGAGGCGGCTGCAGAAGCGGGAGGTACAACAGGATGAGCAAGAGGAGGGGAAGCGAAATGGCAAGAAGTGAAAGAGTATGACAAGGAGGAGGTGAGAGAAGGATGAGGGAGGGGAGAAGAAGATGAGGAGGATTTGGAGATGGAGGAGGAAGAGAAAAAGGAGGAAGAGGAGGAGAATGAGGGGAAGGAGGAGGTGAACAATGAGGAGTTGGAAAGTGAAGATATAATGTATAGGTGAAGATGATAGAGAAATGCACTCTAGGGGGAAGAGGTGGAGGTGGAGGGAAAGAGGGATGAAGTAAGGACCGACATGGAGGGGAGGGTGGAGGGAAGGTTCAGGGGGGTGGGGGGAGGGACACTGTAAAAGAGCAGCTGCAGGGGGAGGAAGAGGAGGCGGAGGAGGAAGTGATGGAGTTTGTAGTCAATACGGAGGTGTAAACAAAACGCTGACATCACAGCCAGGCGGTGACTAAAGCTCCGCCCCCTCGCTGAAGGTTCATTGCATAACTTGAACATTTTCATCATTTTAATAAGGATTAAGCCAAGATAATTCTTATTACAGCAACTACAGCTCCCATGAGTTTTAGCCACAAGTTTGCTATCAAGGCCTCAACACATTTCACCATGAAGTCACTGTAACTGTCCTCAGTGTTATTACAGGTCAACTGTCCAACGGTTGCAAAGACAGAGGCTGAGAGACACTCACAGAGTGGAAATATGAATCATCACTTTTTATTAGAGCAGTCAATCGATTAACATATTTAATTGCAATTAATTGCTTGATGTCCATAGTTAATCGTGATTAATCACAAATTAATCGCACATTTTTCTATCTGTTCAAAATGTACCTTAAAGGGAGATTTGTCAAGTATTTAATACTCTTATCAACATGGGAGTGGGCAAATGTGCTTGCTTTATGCAAATATATGCATATATTTATTATTGGAAATCAATTAACAACACAAAACAATGACAGATATTGTGTATAAGTGTGTCAGTGTGCTGACTTGACTATGACTTGGCCCAAACTGCATGTGATTATCATAAAGTGGGCATGTCTGTAAAAGGGAGACTCGTAGGTACCCAAAGAACCCATTTTCATTCACATATCTTGAGGTCAGAGGTCAAGGGACCCCTTTGAAAATGGCCATGCCAGTTTTTCCTCATCAAAATTTAGCACAAGTTTGGAGCATTATTTAACCTCCATTGCGACAACGTTGGTACCGATGGATTCTTTAGGTTTTTTAGTTTGATAGGATATCAGTATCTTCAGCTTAAAAACTGAGCCTGCTACAACCCCTGCAGTATGTTGTTGACTTCTTGCATACGTTTTTCAAATGTATTTATCATTACCACCCGTGAAATTCTGAGAGAATGTGTTAATGTGGAGAGATAATACTCTTTGGACCTCCACCACTTTAATTTCAACATGTATAGATGATATCAAACATAGAAGTAAAAGTTTGGTGTTTTTTTGCATATCACACACAGTAGCACACTGACTGACTGACTGACTGACTGCTGAGGTAATCATTAGCCTGTTTATCTTTGAGCTGAGCTGAGTCATGCTGTTGTGTCAAACGGGGAGATATGACATTTAGCATTTGCTATTCTCAGTTTATATTTGCTGCATTTCTGCTTTATTTCTTGTTTTATTATTTAAGTTAAATGTTTCAGGTACATTTTAAATGTGCCATTATAATACAGCTGTCAGGAGAACTACATGTATATACTGTATTTGTTACTTTGTTTAATTACATTTTTAATGTGCATTATTATTATTATTATTATTATTATTATTATTATTTATTTATTGTGTACATGTTTTTGTGCTTATATTTTCATGGGTGAGACCAAAGATAATTTTCCTGACTCGGCTATACAATAAAGATTATGCTATTCTACTATTTTATATTTTTATAAAATTATTATATTTAGTATTTTTGTGTTGTTGCCAATTTCCTTTTATTGTTTAGATTTTGTTATGACAAGTTAAAAAGGCTCAATCATAAATAAGGAAGCACGTTGAAATTTCAGTTTAAAAGTATTTAAAAAAAAATGTATATATAAAAAAATAAGTTAATTTAGAAATCAAAGTTTTATGCATCATTTGTAAACGGATATTGAATGCATTCTTTATTATAAGTTAACTGTGAAAATGTTGAAATTGTATGGCCAGTCAACATCAGCTCGTCAACAATGTTATATATTTTTTCAGCATCACCCATTTAGTGTTATTACAAGTTCATTGTTTAATTCATTTTGACTTTCATTCATTTAATTTGAACTTTTGAGACACACTGAGAAGTCAAGAACTGTTTTTCAGTTTCTCAGTTTATAATTTAGAAAATTATTATATTTTGTATTTTTGTGTTGCTGCCAATTTAATTTTATGATTTAGATCTTGTTATAACAAGTTAAAAATGCTCAACCATAAATAACAAAACATGTTCAAATGTCAGTTTAAAGGTATTTTTAAAATGTTATTTTGTATTTAAGCATTTAAAAAAAATTGAAATTAAGATTTTATGCATCATTTGTAAACTGATATTAAATGTGTTCTTTATTATAAGTTAACTGTTAAAATGTAAAATGTATATGAATATTCTACATCAGCTAGTCAACAATGTTATATATTTTTAGTATTATTACAAGTTTATTTTTTATTTGATTTATTTTGAAAGACACACTGAGAAACAAGTCTTTCTCAAGTCAGCCGAGTTTAGAATTAATGAGAGAAAAAAATCAACATCCTAATTGTTAGACACATCCAGGGTGCAGCTTGTGAAAGAGTTTCAAACAGAGAAGAAAGGGAGGCAGAAGTTGCAGGTTCCTCTGCTGTGTGTCCTGGTGAGTCCTATTAGCCGTGGTCAGGCTCTAAAATGTGAATAAAGCTGCAGAGCTGCAGGTTGATCAGGACGTTTCCTCCTCTCTCTCTCTCTCTGTGTGTGTCTGTCCCGGGCCATCTGCTGTGTACAGAGCAGCAGTATTGATCTGCAGCTTTGTGCTGGAGACCACATGCTAATCTATAGCGTTAGTGACAAACACTGCTCCGCTTTGCCTCGCATCTGTCCCACTGACTCTCTCCCTCTTTTCTCTCAATATAACCAGTGTCATCCTCCCTCTCTCTCTCTCTAAATGACCCAGCAGTTTCTGAACGGGGGTCCATCTGTCCGGCTGTAAAGTCTTCCTCCTCCTCCTCCTCCTCCTCCTCCTCCTGCAGTGGTTGGTTGCTGGTGAGTCCTGTTCAGTGTGTTTTCATGGCAGCCATATTTGGTGTTAAATTTAAATTACATGTTGATGGGTTGATGAGGAAGAAAGATGCAGAAATAGAGAGAATAGAGACATTCATAAGTGTGAATACAGTCCTTTATGTTGAGTTTTATTGAGATATGCAGATGAAGAAGTAGAGAAATATAGAGAGATATTGTTGAGTTTGATGCAGATCAAAGATCTAATAGGAGAAACTATTAAAATATATGATAGACACATTTTTACAGTTATACATAGAGAAATATAGAAATGAAGAGTATGTATAGAACCACATATGCAGCTACTTATATATACATATTCAAAGAGATATACTAGATAATACACAGCTTAATTGAGATAAAACAGACTAAATATAGAGATTTATTTACACGTCGTGGTAAAATAGGGATTTATAGACATACATATGTAAGGTAATATACAAAAAAATGACATGTTGAGATTTTATAGAGTTATAGGTAAGATAACAATGATTAATTAGTTATTAGAGATAATATAGGCATTGAAATTGATGCAGTATGTGGAGCTGAAACAGAGATTTGCATAGAGAAAACTTTATTTATAGAAATTTATAAATACACATTATACACATACAAAACAATATTTTTGTTGTTTATAAATTAATTCTTCATTTAATTTAACAGAGCTTCATAAAGTAGAGTTATACAGAGACACAAACAAGACATGCTGCTGTTTTAAATATATATACAAATTTTATATTAGTACAGATAATACAGACATTAAAATAATTACAGTATATATAAACATATAGAGATGAGAGAATAATTTATTTGAAATAAAACAGATGTGTAGAGGTAGTATGGAGAATTATAGAGATACATAAAACACAAACATATATAGAGATATAAATACTTATGTAGATCATTTTGAGTTTGTTGGTTGGAGAAACAGTATGTAAACATAATAAAGCTATTTATATAGACATATGCTGAGATAATAGTAATAGATATAAAACAAATGTCTTTATAGGGGGTGTTTGTGGGAGAAAATAGGTATAGTGCATCAAAATAAGAGCTTCATATATGCACAGATAATACACAGAAGAGATTCATACACAGAGATAAAATATATACATTTTAATTTGTTTTATAAGATGTAGAGATAATTAGAAATTAAAATGTTATAAAAAAGAGTTGACGTATTGTAGATGAGTATAGTGATACATAAAGAAGAACACGTAAAAATGTCTATAGATCCATTGTATATATAGTTATTATATATAAATATATAGAGATATTATATGCATTTGTAGAGATTAAATAGAGATGATGCAGATATATGAAGGCAACTCTTTTATTTTAATTCAAATATATTGTACATATTTTTTTAGTTTTTTTGTATTTGTATTGTTATTTTCTTCTATTCTATATTACTACTTACTTTTATTTTTTAATTTAATTTTGTATTATTATTTTCATGTTATGCACCAATGCACAAAAGTATATTCCTTATATGTGAAAACCTAATTGGCAATAAACCAGATTCTGATGTGTTATGTAACTGTAATAATATAATAAGGATATTACTGCAGTATCTATTCTTTGCCATTTGGGAAAAAAACTGAGAAAAGTAAAGCACACTTCCATCTATCTTCTCGCCCATTTCTTCTTCTTCTTCTTTCCTCCTCCTCCTCTTTCTCTTCTTCCTTTATTCTCTTCAAGTCTTTTCAAACTTTTCGGACCTGCTGCCTCTTTTGTTACGGTTCTGTTGGCCGTGAAATCGGCTTTTAATGGGAACACAATGGCCGCGTGCAGAGTCGACCCGCTGTATTCAAATGTGACCGCACGCCATTATCACTGCGTTTCCAACTCTAAATAAACACTCATTTAACAGCCTTTCATCTCACACCTTTATGAATTTCTATGTTCGTCATTGTGCAATCTTGAACTGTTGCTGAACTCCATCTAACTGCAACGAAACAGCCGTCTCAAAATCTGACTTTCACGGCTTTCGTACATGACATTTGATTCTTAAATCACTAACACGACCAAAATACCTCACAATGTGACAGGTAAAACTACATCTAAGGTTGTATGACTTTTTAAAGGATTCATTATTACACACAAAAAAAAGAAAGCAGGAAAAAAGAAGCAAAAGTAAGTAGTGTTTAACCGATGCTGTCATGCGTTTAAAAATAAAGGATGTTGAACTCATGAACATGCAATATTTATTTCATTTCATTCATTTTTTATCTATATGGACAACGCAACATTAATCAACAGTTCTGTGAATGTGACAGTGTTAAGAAATACAAACATAAAACACTGAAATAGCAACCAAAATCAGCAACAAATCATGCAGAACGACTCAAGAAGCAAAACATTGATGTAACAATACAAAGACCATATGCAATATTCAGTTAATACTTTTAACATATTAGCCATGTAGAGCCGTAAGAAATAAATAGAAATGATACTAAAATGTTATAACATATAGTATTCATCTTATAATATGTTCATAGAAATAGTTCTTAAAATGTTAATATTAGTCATTGTATAAATGTCAATACGACATTGTTAGTAGAATAAATATGTTATTTACAAAACTAATAAGCCCAAATAATATTAAAATTTTGTATAATTTGGGACATTAACACTAAGCTTTTATACTTTTAACATAGTAGCCATGCAGAGTAAGACATAAATAGAAATTATACTAAAATGTTATAACATATAGTACACATCTTAATAAAATGTTCATAGAAATAGTTGGTAAAATGTTAAGATCAGTCATAAGTAATTGTAGAAACATCAATACCACATTGTTAGTAGAATAAATATGTTATTTCTAAAACTAATAAGCCCAATTAAAATTGTAATTTGGTAATTTGGGACATTAACACTAAGCTAATATTATACAATTTGTAAATGTAAATGATAGCTTTTAAAAAATGTAGTTTACTGCAGATTTTTCCAAAATCTAAATCTAGTTTTAATCATTTTCATTTTTCATTTTCATTTACCAAGTCAACTGGTCGACTGTAAAGTCAAGTCAATTTTATTTGTATAGCCCAAAATCACAAATCACAAATTTGCCTCAGGGGGCTTTACAATCTGTACAGGATTGTTCAATTCTATTTTTCATAAAATAATTCATACGTGTCAAAACATTTGTTATTTGTCAAAATAAAATATGTTGAGTATGAAAATACAGGAATCAGACTATAAAATACCACCATTTGTGAGTTATAATTGTAGAACGTAAGCTCCCCCCAGAATTGCTAAAATCCCCAAATTCCCCCCTAAAATACGTGACCGCAATTCAAAATGATTAATTCGCAGCTACACTTATTTAATAAGGCAATGCGTAACACTAGAACATTTAGTATTTACATGTTTATAATGCCATTACTCTATTTTGATCTGAAATAAACATTTAATTTGATGTCATATTTTAAAAGCTTAGTCACAGTGTGCTCACAGAGATATAAAGTGAGAACAGAAAAATTAACAGGGCGCAGATTAGACAATTATGACTGAATTCCCCCTGAATATCCAAGATGAACGGCTTTTATTTTTGTAATTTCCAGTGGAATTAGACAAGATGGAGGTAAGAAAATATATACTGAAATAATGTGTTTAATCAGGATATAATTTTTTTTATAATTCACATCATTAATGAGGGCTCATCGCCTTCCTTCATTAAACTTCAGTCACACAGCAGCTGACAGTTTCAGTGCACACACACACGAACACACACACACTCGTATATGTTTTAGCAAACATCAGAGAGAACATGGCCACAGGCAGCGGCAGCTCATGCTAATTCAGATCAATATTAGTGATACATTTCCATGTGAGCTCAGTTTCCTCTCCGAGAAGCAGCTCGCTGATCTGAGGGCAGCTTTATTTCTCCTCTGTGCACGCGTTCATTAACAGTTCTGAACAGTGTGTGTGTGTGTGTGTGTGTGCGTGTACAGTAATACAGTATATATCATATGACTAACAAGTGGACAGATCATGGCTGTAGCTATGGACACAGATATCATAGCAAAATATATAAAATAAATATAAAAATATATTTAAATCCGAATTACAATAGGTGGGTAAAAGATATGTTACTTTCCATTAGTTTGGAGAAACTTAGATTTTCCCTTTTGAAAAGATTTGGAAACCTCTTAAACCACATTGAATCTCTGACCTCCTTGCCTGGTTGTGACGACAGAGCCTCCTTATTTTTTTTTTTTTATTTCTAATTTTTTACTTACTTTATTTATTTTTTATTTTACTTTTTATTTATTTTTTATTTTGTGTGTATATTTTTTGTGTTTTATTATTTCATGTGCGTAGCGTTTTTCTAATTTTGATGTCATTGCTACTTTAAGTCTTGTTGCAACTGTTTCCATTAGTGTGATATTGGTTATTTCCTTTATTGTCGGGGGTGGGAGGGAAAAATGGATGAAAAATAGAAAACTACTTAATTGCTCTGTAATTTATCTGCCTTGCAATGTTCTTCCAATTAAAAAAATTAAAAGATAAATAAATTAAAAAGCCGTTCACTCTAAAAAAAAAAAATATGTATATAAAAAATTAAATGGGAAAACAAGAGAGAAGAAACTACAAAACTTTTCCACCATAATTTATGATTAAGTTATTATATGTTTTTTTGAGTCTTGACCTGCTTTGTTCCAGTTCCTCACTGCATAAAAGCACCCTATTCTAATGCTGACAGTTCACAGTCTGACTGAGCAGCAAGCTGTAACTTTAATGCTTTGTACTAACAGAACATTATACAAATTAAACTGCACTCTAATTACAAAAAAAAAGAAAAAACAACACAGACAAAAAAAAATCCCAAAGATTTACAGAATACATTTTGGGGAAAAGAAATAAAAAAGAAAAGAAAAAGAAAATACAAGCTTTAAATCCCTGCTGCTTCATTTGTTTTTGACCTTATTAGCTGGGCTAAAGTCAAAGAGTTTGCAGAGTTGAACAGATAAAAAGCCTCCTGTGCCCCTGCAGAAACATTTATCATTTGTTATATCTGGTTTATGTATTAAAAGACCTGTCAGTGATTTTGAGTGTGCGATTTGACTTGTTTTTAGCTGTTTCACTGTGTAGTATTTTGGATAAAGGTGTGTTTTTATGCTTTTATCCTCTATTCTTTATTCCTCTCCCTGCTGTGTGTCGCTGTGATCGGATATTAGGACTCTCTAAAAAAAAAACACATTTTGATTTCTAATAAACAATCATGTTTAAATGAAGGTCTGAACTTTAATAATATGCCGTAGTAATAACCCAAAATAAATATGTCAATATTCAATATGAACCTCTTAATAATTTATTGTCTTTTCAACAACATCAACACTTTAAAAAAATAAAAATAAAAAAAGTGTGTTTTTATTTAGCTTTGAAGAAGACATGCAGAAGTGAATATTGTCTTTGCTTTAGCAGTCACTTGATATGGTCATGGTCCAGGCGTAGACATTTAACACCCCTCATTAAAACCCTCATTACTCTACAGACATTTTCTCAGCATAAAAACACACTTGACTCTGCTCAGTCAGCATTATTTTATACATCAGATATATTCAAAAGCCACAAAGAGCAGTGTTTTATCGTGTTGACAAAGTGATTCCCAAAATCACAGCACACAGTCATCACTTATTAACCACAGGACTAAAGGAGGGGGGGGTCTTCCTCCTCCTCCTCCTCCTCTTCTTCCTCCTCCTTGCATGATTATTTAATGTCCTCTGGCATGTTGCTCTTTTAATCATAACATTTGATTTATTGATTTCCTCCTCGGCCCAAAGACGGCGCCGACAATCAGCGCGACGGCTGCAGACCGAGGCGGCAGGTTTTTTGAGTTTTCGCACTTTTGATCAAAGAGAAAAAGAAGAAGAAGAAGAAAAAGAGATGCATTAATATTTCAGAGCTCCACGCGGTTGAATCGGAGACGACAGCAGATTAGCAGAGCTGTTTTATGTGCCAAAACACATTCACACTGTGAAGTTAGAGATGCACCATATTGATATTTTTCTAGTATATGATAAAAGTGATCCTTTCAGCCAATGGCCTTTTTCTTATTTGTGGGTTTAGACCATAGAGTGTATAAAATATGGACATAATCTCTGTGAAACCGTAGGTCTCTGAAGAGCCGTTGTTAATCTGAAATTTCTTTGATTCTCATATTTTAGCATATTTTTGCTGCTGTATCAAAACAAACTGTATTTTATATAGAAAATTAGAAGTTAATAACCCTATAATAATTTATAAAATGGATTACACATGAATACACATTAGTATCTTTAAACGGGAAATAAAGTAATGTTATATATTACTTTAATATTTATTTATTTATTCATTCATTTATTAGTTTGTTTATTTGCTTTTTTTGTTTATTTATTTGTTTATTTATTTATTTATTTTTACAACATAATCTAATTATTCTATCTGATATCAAACACCAAACTGTTAATGCCATTTACAAATTGTTTTTGTTCAAATTAAATATAATCCCAATCTGTGAGATTACCAAAACCCGTTTTAAATCCAGCTGTTGACTCCTGCCGGTTTTCTTTTGTCACCAGCTGCTGACATGAAGCAGCTAAAAGGGTCAGAGGTCAGAGGTCAGCCAGCCCCGGCGCACGCCATCTGACCTCTCTCATTTACACGCCCGCTGACCTACATTCTTGTGACGGTTGTTTCTGTTTCGGTTCCTTAAATATCCTCACTTTGGAAAAAAAGGAATAATACCATTTTATTTTCAACATCAAAGATTTTTGGAAATTTAACGTCAAAACTAAAATGTTAATAAAAGTATTTTAAAAAAGTATTTCTGTAGATGTCTCTTTATTTATTTAGTGTATTTATTCAGTTGCTCTTTTTGCTTTGGCAGTTATTTTGGTCTATTTTATAAATATCATTGTGGTCCTTATTGATATTTCAGATGTGCTGGTGTAGAAATAATGACATCATTTAACTGTAGGAGATTTTATTAGTATTAATTAATTATTATTAACAAGATATTTTTCTCAGTTTCAATTTAAAAGGCCATTTTAAATTTAATTCAAAATAATTGTTGCAGTATCATATCACTAATTTAGGGATCATATTGTTTTTGAGTGCATGATATTTATTTATTTTAGTAAAAATTTGTATTTATTTACTTCATGAAATAATGCAGAAGATTTTGTTGTTGACTGTGATTTGCTGCAACTCCACAACTTTAGAAGACAACAGTCAAAATTGTCCGTCGCTTTGACTGAAAATCACAATAAAGAAACTGTTTTTGATCATTTCTGACTAAATGTCCTTTGACTCATCCTCTTCTCAGTACCCTCACAATAGTTCAGAAAACGCTCCCTGACCTCTGACCTCTGACCACACTCCCTTAAAACCAGCAGCAGAGTATCGACCTGCAGGCTGCTGCTGCCTGACATCATCTCTGTTTGCATTTCGGGAAATACGTGTGTGTGTGTGTGTGCTCATGCACACACTCTTGTTATTCAAAGTTTTAGACCTTGATAGCGAGGACATTTTCTCAAAGTGAGGACATTTGTGATTATTTGCATAAATAAGGACTTTTCAGTAAACTGAAAACATTTGTCTAAAGTTAGGACTTTTTAATAAAATGAGGACTTTTTAGTAACATAAGGACTTTTTAGTAACATAAGGACTTTTTAGTGAAGTGAGGACATTTTCCTAAAGTGAGGATATTTTAGTAAAGTGGGGAAATTTTAGTAAAGTGAGGACATTTCTGTAAAGTTAGGACTTATTAATAAAATTAGGACATTTTAGTAAAGTGGAGACTTTTCAGTAAAGTCAGGACTTTTTCGTAAAGTGAGGACATTTTAGTGAAGTGAAGAAATGTTGTTAATGCGAGGTCTTTTTTGGTAAAGTGGGGACTTTTTCATGAAGTGAGGACATTATAGTAAAGGGAGGACATTTATTAAGTGAGGACATTTTTAACAGTGTATGTGTGAGAGAGAGAGTTTCTCTTCTCAAATGAACATGTTGTCAGATCAAAGTCTTCCACTGACAATCTTATCTTTAATGTTATCGAAAGAAAAAAAAAGACAGAGCTCCTCTGTCTCTGTACACAAAAGATATGAACACACACACACACCGACATATAAAGATTGCATATTTGGTTTTGTTACACAACTTAAATGTCCATACAATACATATAAACACAATAAAAGCTTAATAATACATGAGACTTTAAATCAAGAACAGGGTTATTAACACAGATGGTTGAAATAGAAAACAAAAATTATTATTGTTGGAGGTTTATAGAAGAAGCTGAATATAGAACAGATTAGACAAACTGAAATAAACTGAGTTCAGGTGAGACAGAGGAATTGAGATGACATCAATAAACTGATCAGGTGAGATGAAGATATGAGTAATTTGGAGATCAGTTGACGGGCTGAGATGAAATGATTCTGTTTCCAACATGTTATGCCACACTGACCTCTGTCTCCTTCCCCCACAAAGGTTAAAGGTCACAGAATGGGGTCCGACCCTTGTGCAACATGGAAAAAAACATTGTTTACTGTTGATAATGTGGCACAGGCGCACACACACACACACACACACACACACTTTTTCTGAGCAATGGGCTTACTGAACAATGTTTGTTTTCGGGATAACGGGCTGTCGATGGGCTTTTGGTCTAATGTGACGTTTTTGATGGGCCGTCGGAACAATGGGCAGTCCCCGAAGGATGAGCCTTTTCAAGAATGTAGATTAAAATATTGAAAAAAAAGAATAAACCTCAAACTTTAAAGGTGCTTTATATGATATCCAGAACATGAATATTGCATCAAACATCTGTAAAGATATAGAGAGGTGAAGTCACGCCCCTTCCGTTGGACCCCATGGGACCATATTTCGGAAAAAATATGTAGTCAGTGGCGAGAGGCAAATATTTTTTTTATCCTGTTTGAATTGCGGCACGAATCACACGTATTATGTTTGTCAATTTAAAACATAATTTTGCAAGTCGAGAAAGTCGCAGTTTCGTAGTAGTATCATTTAGTTTTGTGTGAAACCGCTCAGTGAACTACATCTCTCGTCTCGCACAACATACGGCACCAACACTAGCTAGCTAGCTAACTTAGCTATATTCCACGCACAATTTATACGTTATCTCACCTGTTTTATCCAGCGACTCCTGGTCTTTTTATCATCCGGGAAGAGAAAGAACGAGCCACACCCGTTGATCGCGTCAGTACATCCCTGTACGAAACTCGACAGGCGTCGTAGCTTCAGAGAGAGAGACGTCACTTATGCAACTTTTGGGTGTGTAGTATTTCAGTTTCGCAACAAACTGCGAATTTCTTAACTTGCAAAATAATTTTTTAAATTGACAAACATCATTTGAGTGATTCATTGCGCAATTCAAACGGGATCAAAAATATATTTCTCTCTCGTCGTTGACTAGGTTAATTTTATTTCCGAAGTAAGGTCCATGGTGGTCCACCGGAATGGGCGGGACTTTGCCTTTCTATAGTGGAGTAATGTCTACCTGAGCAGAGCACGAAGTCTCTCTCCCTCTGTTTGTGTTGTAATCGGCACTTCTCTGTGCTTTGTTGGCATAGCCGGGGAGGCTGTTGTTTCCACTGTTAGCACCGTTAGCTGCGAGCCACTGTCTCAGCCGTCGCCATGTTGAGAGCTTTGTGGAGGTAATACAAATGCTCTGAATTTCTAACTAAGCACCTTTAATCGGCACATAAAGTATTTTTATAAGCAACAGACAGCAGTCTTCAGTTAACATTCACTCAAAAGAAGACAGGATTCACTTTGTCAAATTGATCATTTCATTCATTTTAATGACTAAATGATTAAATAAATACAGAGTAGATATATTTTTCTTTCAAGTATTGGATGAATAAAACATATTTGTTAATCTACAGCATATTGCCTATGATATCTAAATGTGTTTTTCGTATATATTACCCTTCATAGAGTGATCTCTACAGACATGTCGATATGGATGGAGCCAGCCTCATTAATATCATTCAAAATGCAAAAAATACATTCTGGAAAAATGTTACCTGATACCGACTGATATTTCATATTACAAAAATAAAAGGTGACAAAAGAAGACAAAAATAAAATGATTTTACATCCTGTTAACTTTAAGGAGTTTGTAATGTGCTCAAGTCAAAATATAACATTATTACTAGTATTATTAAATAGTGAGTTTAACCTTCATGCCAACAATCTTTCTGTCGAAGTCCTGAAAATGTCATGTTTCAAGTCATAGGTGTTTCATTTTGGAATGAAACTGTAGGAGGTTAAGAAAGCAACAAACAAAAAAAACAACAAAATTCAGCTGCAGATTACAAAAATAATCCCAGTTTCTCTCGTTTCTGTTGTCTCATTAACGCACTGCAGCAATTATAGAAATACATGACAAGAAAGCATATGTCAAATATGATAATTCACATTTGACACACCTGAAAACCATGTGTCTATGAGTGAATTTATCACTTGAGAAAGAAATTCCCTTTTCTTTTTGCGTGGTGGTTTGACAGACTGATCTGTAACTGGTGTGAGCCCTCCTGCTCCTGTTAAACAACAAAATGAACCTCCACCTGCTTCAGGGATGATGCACCTGACCTCTGACCCCCTTATCATAATAATGATGGATATAATCGCCTTATTGAAGACCACTTGCCTCTGTAAAGTTTAAACTGTACATGTATGTTTCTTTGAGGAGAACGTTCAGATGGAAATTCCAGTTTACAATGTGTGGATGTTACAGGAGATGATGGAAGTTGCGTATGTAGGAACAGAAACATTCATCAGTTCGCACGTAAAAACCACAGATGACCAAACATCACTGAGCATTTCAAATCATTAATACTTCTACAAATCACATTCTTGATGGATGTGAAAAACATTCATACCACAAAATACACAACAGTGCCCAAATCAACACATTCTCACTCCCAACTCGTCAAATACCGCCGTTTGGTCGGTGCCCCTCGGCATCAGAGACCGACGCACAGGGTACCCCTCTTGCATTATTTTTGGACGGACCATGGACGGCGTGTCAATATACGCTCGTTATATGCATAGTGTCCTATAGGGTTTAGGTTTAGGCAACACAACCACTTAGTTAGGGTTGGGAAAC
Organism: Sebastes umbrosus; assembly: GCF_015220745.1. Taxonomy (NCBI): domain Eukaryota; kingdom Metazoa; phylum Chordata; class Actinopteri; order Perciformes; family Sebastidae; genus Sebastes; species Sebastes umbrosus. The sequence continues at coordinate 7,460,071 of NC_051287.1, read as the reverse complement.
GGTCGTGGTTGACGTTAACTTCACTGACTAGCGACACACGGGACTAACGATACCAATGAGTTATGTAACTAAAGACCGCCATTACTTTTAGTTTCACACGGGACACGAAAACCGGTCTCCTGGTTGAAAGTGTTGCGTTTGTTTGACCCATCCACCAACCCTCCGGCGGACTCTCACGCTATTAATACTACATCATTTGCTCCGACCGTCGAATAACGCTGCGGGTGTGTTTACATTGGAGTTAGTTGAAAGCTCAGTTCGCCACATAGCCTACTGTCTCTACAGGGCGCCTCCGTGCGTCAGTTTCTGATGCCGAGGGGCGCCGCCCAATCGTCAGTATTTGACGAGCTGGGAGTGAGACCGGGTTGCCACAATTGTGGACCCAACCGGGATGAAAGACCAAAACCTTAACCTCACTTTAGCCAGAATTTAATCCAATCCCAAAATAACACTTTGAACTTACTATACTTCTGTGAACAGAAGGGCTGCTATATGATATGATACAAAACATTTGTAGTTAATATGTACAGATTGGAATTCATGGCCGTGAGAATATGTCGCCTTTTTGTATTCATGATCTAAGATTCCTCTTGTCTCACACGGTCATATTAATGAATGGGCCAACAAAGTGAGAACTAGGACTGAAGTTCACGATCTTTTCTTGCTGTTATCTGTTGCTCAACCAGTTTCTTAACAAACGAAACATCTAACACTCGCACTTTCTCACAGATATGGTTATTGTCTTGCTTCAAAGATGGAAAAAGTGTGCTTCAGTATGGGGCAAACATCTGGTGTACGTCCTCTTTTTTTGTTTAAAGGTAACTATGTCTGATTACAATCATCTTAAATTTCAATTCCAGTCCAGTATGCCGAAGAATTTTGTGCATATTGAACGAATTTGCAAAGCATAGTTTACGTCCAGTGCTAACGTTTTAGCACCAATTCAGGAAGTAGCGTGCCCTTTATGTAGCAAGGTGGAAAGTAATGCCACTACGAGCGACAAAGCAACAGGTCATTTTCAATGGAAGCCGGTGATATGAAGCTACAAACTGATGCCCGACACCTGTCGCTGTGTGCCGGGCGTGACGCGTTACAAATCAAAGTTGAGCGGGCCTCAAGCTTTTATCAGCTTCAATGACGCGGTGAAGCGTTTTACGGTTCCCCTTCACACATGGGAGAAGTTTGCTTCTCTGCCAGAAATTGGAATAGGTTTAGGCAACAAACCTACTTGGTTAGGTTTAGGAGAAGATCATGGTTTTGGTTAAAATAAACTCTTTCTGGCAGAAAGCCCTGAAGACAAACTTCCCCATGTGGGCCCACTTCTCTCTCAATCTTGTTCCGTTCCATCTAAAAAACAGAAGAAACACATTCTTGCCATTAGCCAGCTCCCAGTGCTAGTTAAAGACAGAACTACGTCAATGAACGCTTGAGCAACACTTCAACGGCGACTCGGCGAAAATGTAGCTGGCCAGTTTTGTTGCTTTGTCGCTCGTGGTGTGAACATAGCGTAAGCGTGAGGAGGTCAGGTGATGGATGGGGTGTTCCTGTTGCTGCCTACTTGTAGATTCATTATCTGCACTCTTCATCCTTGGCCTTCGTTGCTGATTACGTAATCATATAGGGCAATTTAAGGATTTACAATGCAACCATTTTAAAACTAATACAGACTAAGATTTTCTAATCAACCTCAAACAGTTTTTAAATAAAGTTAGGATTCAATTGTGCTGCCTGAGTCTTAGGAGATAGTCTTTAGGGTTTGTGTCCACTGGTATCTTTTCCAGTTACATAGTAAAGCTAATGCACCTGCCTCCCAGTGCTTCAGGTTCAAATCCTTTCAAACTCTCTAGATTTCCTCACTAAAGCTCTCCAGCAGCAGCAAATGTAAAAACAATAACTGTGTGTGAATGAAGCCACCTGGCTAAAGTGGTGATTTATTTGACTGGGATTATGAGGCTATATTCTAACATATATCACCGATTATCTAACCCTGATATATTTTTATTTTTGCAGCCGCAGTTCTAAGAGTGACGAGTGATAAAAACACCATGAAGCAATTCAAGGTTGTGATATTCTGCTGAAGAGCAACGACGCCTAAAAGTCCAGCTGCAGCCACCTTTTCCAAAAACTGTAGTCCTCTTCGTCTTTAGATTCTTCAGTTGTAGAAAATGAATAGACTCCTTGTCTCTTGAGCTGTTGCGGTTTGTACAAACGGTTTGTCTAACTGGGCTTTTGGGCTAAAAACTGTTAATTTGCACCAACTCAGCCTCAGATCCAAGATTTTGCTTTTGGCAAAAACCACATGAAATCTTCCCTCGTCTGCCTCTGCGGCTCGTGGAAGCGTTGGAGAGGAGTTTTTGAAGGAGCGCTGCACCTGCTGCAGTTTTAGCCCTAAGCACAGTGGGACAGGGAGAGCTTCAGCAGCCCCTCCGTATGCATCTTGTAGAGGAGTTTGAACTCGGCGGGCAGCTGATGGGACTCCTGCCATTTGGTGGTGAACTTGGTGCCCTTCTTGTCGTAGTAGTGGTACGGCAGCTCCTTTCCCGTGTTGGGGTCCCAGCCGAAGGGCCAGAAGCCGTACAGGTGGATCTGGTCGCACATGGAGGACGCCAGCGTGTACATCAGGATGCCGGTGCTCAGGCGCTTCGGCGACAGCTGCTTGGTTTTCCAGTAGCTGTTGAGCACAAGTGAGGAGAACAATTACAAATAAGGCGAAAACGCCAGTTGTCCCATTCATTTGAATGTTTTTTTTGGTTTTTTTAGTAGCTGTAATTTGGGGATTTTATGTAAAAAAAAAAAAAAAGGCAATATACTTAAAGGCCTTTTCCTCAACTGCAGAGAGATCCAGCTCTTTGTTTTAAACATGCTTATATTAGAGACAGACCTCTTATCTCTATTTTTTTCTGTTTTATACGTATACATTATCATATGGTAGTAAGAAGTCTTTGTATGTTCAGAGTGGTGGGAATGACATTTCTCTGTAGAAATATACAATTTACCATGTGAGCCATTACAATACACGTAATACCATGTTGTTTGGACTCTTTTTTTGCCACAAAAAATTAAATAAATATATGAATTAGATTAATATCCAAGTAATTATTTGGTGTATAGGCACAAACCTGAATTTCAGTAAAGATAACAGTTATATCCACTTATATCTGCTAGCCATTCACCAAAAATATGGCAATAAGCCGTGATTGAAAGCAATGAATTCAGATGATTAAATGAAAAAAAAAACTAATCTGACCACTGCTGATGCTTTCATCAGTCAGTCCTGCTCTGCAGCATCACAGAGGGGGGAACTCTCCAAACCCGGCCTCAACAAAACCATCTCCAAGAGTCCTCGAGGTGCTGAAAGCCGACTGAGCTGCTTAAACGTGGTAATTCTTCCAGAGCAGGTAGGTTTAATGGGATTGGTGAAGATTAGGCTACTGTACGAGCAGCCTATTCTGCTGCTACAACACTAAGCACCAGACTTAAATCCCTCTCCACGCACACAGTTACAGCTCTGTGCCATACCTTTCACTAAATAGCTGTTTCCTTATAATCCGGCTTTGGAGCCTAAATCTCCTCTTTGCCATATAGCACAGCTCAATACAATACAACCACACTAACTACTAACAGGACACATGGGAGCATTTGAAACACAGGTGGACATAAGAAATAGAAAGAGAAATACAGTTGGACAAACTAACGGGTACTGACAGAATTTTACCCAGAAACAAATGACAGCGTTGACCATTTTTACCAGTCCACTTCGACAAGTAGAAAATCACTGAGAGGCGCAGGAGTCAACTATCCACCTTGAGAGGCCAAAACCCAATAATGAATTGTGTATAAAATGATATGTTTCTGTACCATGGAGGTTCATTGAAGCATTAATTAAATCAGCAGTAGGCAAGATTAGAGCAGATATGGGCACTACATCCTGACAGTAGTGCATGAAACAGGTAATCTGAAAAACAAATCCTGTGCCTCTGTGTCCTCCGGTGCTCCTAACGGCATCTGCAAGATTTCACAGACCGAAGGAAAACAACCAATCAGAGCCGAGCTGGAGCCTTGCCGCCTCTGAGCTGCTGTCAATCACTCACGAACTCCAACCAAACGGTCAAACTAGGCAGCGCTGATCAAATATGAATCAATATTCTGTTACTGTAATGCCTATTTCTCATGTAAAATGTTCTAAGAAACATCTTGTAGTGTACTGTTTAGTTGTAAAATGAGAAAGTTTGAGATCTGTTGAGGAAATACCAAGAACTGCCCACCAGCCAGAGCAAGATTTTTAAAGCCTGAAAACCGAGCCATGAGGAGGTGCAGACGTCTAGTTTTCTCTCAGAACACTTGAATTACGACATGCTAAAAGGTTGTTATGGAAGTTTTGCCCAATTATGCCAAAAATATTTTGCCTACTGCCGATTTAAGAAGTCATTATCCAGGTACGGATCACAGGTAAATACCAGATGGAGATGAGGTCTTTGCTGTTAATGTAGTGCAGTGTTTCTGAGCGTCTTACCTGTTGATATACTGCATGATGTTTCCGGGCCAGGCCAGCTGGACCTTCAGCTGACCTCGATGTTCCACGAAGAAGTCGACCAGCGTCCTCGTCACTGTAGCTGACGTGTGGAAGAAAAACGCCGGGATCCACAGGATGGCGCCGTCAAGCTTCTTCAGGCTCAGGAAGAAGTTGTTCCTGTCCTGCACAGTCAGTAAGTTGTTGTAGTATTTCTCCAGGATGCTGGGATTGAAGGTCGTCATGTTGGTCCGCCGCCCGACGTCCTTCTTAAAGATCTCGGTCGGCGCGAAATTGCAGCGGAAGACAAAGTCAAACTTCTCGATCTGGGGGCCGCAGCGAGAGCCGGTGAGGATGCCGCTGTTGCCGATCACGGCACAGACATTGTAGTGCTTGTTGAGGATCGGCGAGACATTAGGGAGGAGCGAGCGGAAATTCTCGCCGATGGAGAAAACGTACTTGTGGCTTGAGTAGTCATAGTGCATCAGCTGTCCGGTTCGGACTGAGTCTCTTATCAGTGAGAAGTTGTGGGGGATGTCGATGTATTGTGAGATCTCATTTCTGAAAGACAAAAAAAATATGTTTTGTTCATTACTGCGTCCTTACTGTAATTATCCACTAGTCAGACTAAATACAATGTCTTCTATTAGTTTTCCATCTCTGATGAAGAGCAGCGCACAGCCGCTTCTCAAGCCTAAGGGCCCTATTTTAACGATTATATGCTATTTTAGCATATAATTATTAAATAATGTTTATAATAAAGTAATTTCTGTAGGTAAATATTGGGGTAATTTGGCAGCAATTCCAAAGAAATGTCAAATAGGTTACTTGATAATTATCACCGAATTACCATGACATTTGCCGACCTGATTGTTTAGACATTTCAGATTTATTCCAATTCTTTGTTTGTTTTTATTTTGTTATATTCATCTTTTCCTTTCCTTATATTTTGTTTGTTGTATAATTTATTGTGTTTTTATACTGTAAAATATATTTGCAGAATTGTAATAAATTAAATAAAGTATATATATATACTTTATATATATTTATATATATATATTTATATTTATATTTATATATATATATATAAATACATATATGTATATATATAAATATATTTATATATATATAAATATAAATACATATATATATATTACAAGCTAAAAATATATACAAAAATGAAATAAAATGTTCTGCTATTTTAAGTTTAGTTGACAAGTTAAATTTTTCTTGTCAACTAAACTTAAAGTAGTAGAACATTTTATTTCTTTATAAAATTTTATTTATTATTTATTTTATTTTTCCTGTGGTCTAGTGTTAAAAAAATTTACAAAGAAGAAGAAACTTGTAGAATCGCAATACTTAAAAATCACAATACTTATCGAATCAGCACCCAAGCATCGTGATAGTATCGAATCGGGAGATAGGTGTATCGTCCCATTTCTAGTGTGTGTGTGTGTGTGTGTGTGTGTGTGTGTGATTGTGTGTGTGTGTGACGTACTTCAGCCGTATAAAAGCAGAGCTGTTGTAGGTCCATTTAGAGGAGTTCTGTATGTCTTCGCTGAGAGAGTTGGTCAGAGGAGTGAAAGCTGGATCCAGATACTTCAACGCCAGCTGGGAGCTACACAGACGAAGAGGAGGAGGAAGAGGAGAATAGAGACAGGGAGGTTAACCCAGTCTTCCTGCGTTAAAATTAGGTCGTTCTCATCCACTTGCACTTCGATATGTTTTGAGGAGCATTTTAGCTCTTGTAAACAATGTTTGTAGGCTAATGCAAAACATCCTAATTGGTTCTACGGTCTGTTATTTCTTTATAGCAGACCGTTGCTATGGGTCACCTGACTGCTCATGTTTCTTGATACTGTTGTAGAAATGAAGTACAAGACTACAAAAATACAGTAAAGCTTCAGCTGGGTTCTGCAGAAAATGAATGTTTACTGATATTTTGTCTTTTTCCTCCATCAGTATCACACCTCTTCACAAAGCTAAAATGCCTCCAAAACAAGTCGATCGAAATGTGCAAGTGTTTGAGCCATTCAGCAAACATATAAGGTTGTGTTCCTTTAGGAAACCAGCTGCAGGGAAAAACAGATTCAGACATTTTCATTTACACTATCAGCTCAGTGTAAATGCAGACTTTCAGCCTCTTTCCTTACTCGGATCTAGAATAAAAGCAACCCAGTGTACTGCGGGAGCAATAAGGCCATTCTGTTGCAGAAATTCTGTCCATCTTAGCAAGTTATTCATAATTAATTTGATACTCGGTATGTGTGAAATATGTACCCTTCCACCAAATTTTGGTTTCATGTACTTCCTTCACTTTCAAGATGGTTTTAAAACAACTGCCCACATCTTGAAATGATCCCTTGTTTACCACATTTCAAGACATTTAAATTACATTTAACGTACTTGATAAGATGAACACTTTTTTTCTGCAGTGCAAGAAGCTTCGACTCTTCCAATGCTACAAATTAGTATATTAAAACTTAACCAGGAGGTTAACAGTTTACTTCATAAGCGTTTCTATATGTCTATTTTTGCATGGAAACCTTGACATTTTTAATGCATATTTCTTGTCCGTGGTGCTGTCTCCTGGTAGAATGACTTCCCTCTTAGGGCAAAACAGCATTCAGTCCCATTTCCTGTAAACGTGACACTATGTCTTACCCAGAGTCGAATGAGAAAATGGACATCGGTTTCATTCTCTGTGCATCTGGTACAGAGAAAGATCCAGAATATGTTTAGCCTAGCTTAGCACAAACAATGGAAGCAAATTAAAACTGCTAGCCTAACTCCATCCAAAGATAAAAAATGCAACTTTCAACTACTCCAAAACCTTCTGATTTGGAGTAGTTGAAACAGCACTGACTGCACCCAGAAAGGCAGTTTTCATCCGCCTCAAGTCTTTGTGGTAAGCTAAGCTAAACCTTGGACCTTTCCTTGTTCTGGCCGCACAGAGATGAAACTGATCTTCTCATCTGACTCTGGGAAAGACGGACAAAGAGGTTTTTCCACAATGTTAGAAAGTCAGTAGAACTTGCCTCTTTAAAACTAAACTTCTGCCTTTGACTAAACATCAAAATGTCAAGGTTTCAGGTCAAGACTCTGCTATGGCAGACACAACTGGTCAAATAGTATTTGCAAGTAAGTTTGGTTCATCTCGCATGAAGAACGAGGTCGGTGGAATTTACTGCATCAGGACAGTTCAGACAGCGTCAGAGGTTGGATCACTGAGGAATCCAACACTCTGTAACTTACACTGTCCTGCATGGCAAACCCCTCCTCTGTGACACCTGGCCAGTCTTAGACAAGCCTTAAAGGTATGCGTAAATACTGTTTGACCTGGATCTGATGGCAGTCAGACCTCCAGCAGCTTTATTTTGTTGTTGCAGCATCCGCCATCTTTGAAGCCAGCGAGGCTCAGCCAGCGAGGCTCAGCCAGCGAGGCTCAGCCAGCGAGGCTCAACCAGAGAGGTGCAGGGCTGAATCAGGATCAGCATGATATAGCTACTGATTCAAATTTGGAAATACTAAAGATGAGCACATTGCAGTTGGGAAATCTCAACTAGATTTTTGTATTGATGTCGGACTTTTCAAGAGTCTGGATTTTCAAAATATATACGTACGTATAGCCTTTATATGCACACATTTTCTTGCGTGCAGAAGATAATAACTAAGATTAAGATTAAAAAAACATGTTTGGGGGCTAGGTACTATTTTGTTACTAATCCCCAAATATGTAGATGATTCATGTTGTATCAAGGAATATAACTTTGACTACAATAATTAACTTGTGTCAAAGATAAGTAAAAACTTCTATATTACTGCAAGTTTCTGATAGAATAATGAGATTGTGTGACACACTATTCTGTTGTGAAAAATACTGGCTAAACTCCACTAAATTAGATCCGAGAAATATATTTTGTTCAAATGCTTTTTCACTATTTCATGCTGTTTCAAATCCAACACCACACCATCCAAAAGGCCTCAGTGATTCATTCAGGGTCATAGACTCGTAGCTGTTTTGTGTCTCATTAGTGAGACAAACAGTCCGATGCTCAAAGTCCATAGACCATAGATAGATAGATAGATGTAGAGATAGAGAGATAGAGAAAGAGAGAGGAAAAAACAGGTAAAGATCAAGCTCCCGTTGAAAAACATAGATATTAAAATAAAGGAAAAAGGCAAGACAGAGTACATCCTTATGTTTTGAATTAAAACGTCAGCACTTTGATTCACCTCAGGTCGGGTTTGCGAGGCGGCCTCTCGCTGCAGGAGGAATGTAAAACAAAAACAAAAAAATGAACTCACTCTTATCTTCATCATCACCAGTGACTTTAAAATGACATTTAACTGACAGAAAGGAATACCAAGTAGACTCTATAAAAGACCTGGCATGCAGAGGTAAAGTGCATTTCAAATACTTACACGATGTTATATAATTGTAACGATAAAACACTTATAATTGGGATATAATCCAGCTGTGATGGTGATCACTTGAGTTGTATGGCACTTTTTGCAAGTGATTTCCGATGCCGAGGAGCACTGACCAAACGGCGGTATTTGACGAGTTGGCAGTGAGAACGGGTTGCATTGTGAGCATGTTAGCATGCTGGCGTTAACATTTATCTCAATACACCACTGTGCCCAATTACAGTCTCACAGAGCTGCTAGTGTTTCTGTATACTCAACAGAGAGTGATTTGCACAATGAAAGGTACAGTGAAGACCTAAATAGAGCTACAACTATGACTTTTGGGTGGTTCTTCATGAACTTCTAGTCCTGCACAACCACGCACTGCGACAGCTTGCAGAGCCACCGTGCCCAGGGAGAGTCCATCTTCAATGTGTTCAGTAAATTTCATGGAAATCCTCCATTGGAGTCCAGTAGAGATGTAGGCCTGATGGGCCATCAGATGGACTAACATCTTCTCTTATCGACTGGCTGCACCGCATTCAGAACAAAACCAAAAATGTCACCATGTTCCTGATCATAAACTCTCACTCTACAACAACACAGCAGGGAACTTCTACAGATTTGTCCACTAGAATGTTTTCTCTCCAAAATGCTGCCCCTCCTTCACATCTAACTCACTCTGAGCGTAACCTTGGCCCCGCGGTGACGGCGAGCGGGGAAGAAAATGATTACAGGCGGCGGGAAAATGAATGCGGCTTTCACGCTGTAAATCAGATCCAAGGGCGGCTCGCTGGCCTCCAGAACCTTCATCGGAACGATGCTGTTTTAGCATCGCCCTCCGGACCTGACCGAACATGTCGGACTGCAAAGATTTACGGAATGATTTTCCATGGAGCTAGTACTGCAGTGGCCCGACTGAAATCTGGAAAAGTATCTGATAGCCCTCCTGGTGTCAACAGACATCTCGTCTGGACTGGAATCAGATGCATTCAGTAAACCCAGATGTAAACACCTCAGACACACACACACTGAGGATCTGACCATCTAAATGTGTTCTGGAGGTGGTCACCCTCATTAACAACCACCTACTGATAGATAGCTGCCCCCTCGCTTAGCTTGCCTGCCCCATTAGCATCTGTTCCATAATGTATTTCCTCATCCAAGGTTTCTTTCATCAGTCTTTCCGAAAAGTTGACGGTAAAACTGTTGACTGATTAGAGGGCACTCAGTTTACTATTTGTCGCTGTCCAGTGACGGCTGGTGCTGAATTAATGTTGCCGTGGCGTATTGTGAAGGGTAGGAAGAACTTTCAAAATGTCCGATGGGGGGTAGGTACAGAAGGTACAGTTCTGATTCCACTTAAGGTGGATGCTATCGGTTAAACTAAATATTAATAATTCATTAAAAGCTGAGGAGTTGTAGCCTGGTTGTCGCATTTATTCACCGACAAATAAACTGTACACACACTGCTACAGCTACGTTCACAGCTATAACGCCACTCTCACCTCCGCCGCCGCCACACACACACGGTCTGTCGGACACTCGCTAACGTAACACCGGGCAGACACACAGCTGACAACCTGTCAAATTAAACTAAATTATGCGGTGGAGACTTACTGGGAAAGTGGCTGCATGTGTCCTTGACACTACACGAGGCACCGTGCCTGCTAACACTCCTGGACGGGTGAACTGGGGACTCGGTAGTCTTTTGCACATACACTGCAGCTGGCGCACCGCTGCATGCGAGGCACTAATTTTGTCGGTTAACGGTTAATAATTGGTTAACGATGGTCGGTTATCGGTTAAAAAAATAAATAAAAATTAGCATCCCTAACTTAAGGCTATAGCCTTAAACCCATAGGCTCTATAAAAACATCAACTTGAGCAACTGTAAAAAAGTTTTGTTTTTCAGTATTGAATAAGTTCCTTCCTAAAATCGTTTCAAACCAAATACTTCAAAAGTAATTGTAACATTGCCAGTTAATGGACTTAAGGAGAAACCGAGGAGCTGTGAGTGAACATGCTGATCTAGTTCACAGCTGTAGGATTAAGTGACAGATGCCCTGTTTTCCTTCAGGCTGATACACTCTCACACTGACAGAGAAAACACACTGACATGCACTACATTAAGACTAGTTTAACAGAGCAAAGCTGTCTCCTCATTTAAACAACAAATCAGCCAATCAGTGTCATCCACCACTGCTGTATATTCATGAGAAAATGTGTTAATATTGCTGTCTGTCAGATAATATAAACCTGATTCTGCTGAGACTTCTTAAGTCTTTTAATAAAAATGCTTTGCAGAGGAAGCAGTAGTAACTGTGCTTCATTCTAAAATAAGGAAAGCTTCTATTTGTCTTCTATTTAAAATAAAGTCCTGTAGAGGAAGCTGATGATGATTTGGGGGTTTATTAGTTGAGCACATAATTCTTCTCTCTTCCTTGTTAAATTTTTAGATTCTCACCAACCTTCACCTGATCTGATGACTTTTTAATAAAGATTGTAAGTCGATCTGAATTCAGACAGTTGCTAAATACTGTGCTATACAGCTATACTATGTGTATAGCTGCTAGTAGTAGTTGTGATGCCAACAGTTGTAGCAGTAACAATAGCAATAGTTGTACTGTAGTAGTAGGAGTAAGGATTCTAGTAGTAATAGTTGTGGCAAAGTTTTTTTTACATGTATTAATGTGTTTTAATTGTTTTTTATTGCCAATGTGTGAACAGGTTGTAACCTAAAAATGAGTTTCCTCTATCAGCCTGTTGACTGCTTTTAATGTGAAGAACCCGTGCCTGTTTTTCCAGGAAAATACAGCGGATGTGACGATATGCGCGCTTGCGAGTGCCTTATTTTCAGCTCCAGTCTGCAACCATAGCTAACGTTCGGTTAGAAATGGAGACCACTAACGCCAACAAACGACCAGCCGCCACCACAACTCAGACTCCAACACAAACTCCAAGGAAGCACAAAAAACTAAGTTATATCTAGTGAAGCCCGTCTTGCAAAACAGGAATGTGACCGACGTCGGGGGGGAAAACTAGGGTCAACATCGGCCGGGCCTTCCATTCATGGAGGGACCTTCGTTTGGTAAACTAACATCACTGCCAAGCATGTGAAATATAGAGTGATATTGTGCTTTTAGCTAGCTAATGTTGCTAACGTAAATCAACATGATGCCTGTCAATCACGTTTAGTCTCGTGTGAGTCGCCTCATGGTACGTGTCCACAGGGGCATTTTTTATCGTTAAGGGATCCCCTCGCTTCCCTGCATTGGAGGCTTGATGGGCTGCCACTAGAAACAAGGCACTCAGCACCTGATTGGACGAACACTTACCCTCGTGGGCTGCTGCTGCCAGCTTTCAAACCGGAACGAATGGGAAGCGTGGAAAGGACGGAGCCTGTGGACATGTACCATCACTGTTTTGACCGATGCTCGCTCGCGTCTACGTAGACGCTGAATGTCGTTGACTGAACGGCCACAGGTGTCACTGTTGAGTTAACAAGCGATTTCTGATTCTTACATTGAGCCCCTTTAATCAGTGTTCTTTCTGGACAATAAGGTCGAACAAAGCTGGAAGCTTTTGTCTCAAATATCACAGTATGCTGATAGCATTACAGGAACTGTGGTGCTCAAACCACAGAAACAGCCCCCAGACCTAAAGTGCATTTAATCAGGTCCTTTAGTGTATAAATGAGGAGAAGGAACATTTGAATACAGTATGGTCTGAGACACTAAGAGCCTATTCTTCCAGTGAGTAACCATTAAACATAAGAGAACGACAAACCGCCTACTGCATGAAAGCTGTGAGCTGTCAGGCCTCAGACAGCAGAGAGGCCTTCATCTGTGTCTGAGCAGTGCTACACCTTTTCAGCAGGCTAAGTTTATGTATTTTTCTGATGAAATTGCTCCACCCTACCAGCACAAACTGAGACATGAGAAAAATATATTAAAAAAACAACAACAAAGTCATTAATGAGGATTTAAGACACTCAAATGGCACATTAGGAGGCACATACTGTATCAACACTACAGGTCACAATCAGCTGTTTTTTTCTACCTCATCAGCACCTGAAATGACTAAAAATAAAAATGCAATTGCTCAGCATTTACGCCTCCAGCTCAGCTCAGCTCAGCTCAGCCAGCAGGCCTGGACTCACCGAAACCCTGCGTGGAACATGGACATCCTGGGTCCTCCATTGGGTCCATATCTGGGGGTGCTGAGCAGAAAGTCCTTTTTGATGGACACGTAGCTGATGAGCGACAGGATGAGCAGAGCCACGCTGAACATGACGAGCCCCAGCGCGCTGGCGATCCGCACCATCCTGCCTCTCCACCGGACCACCAGAGGAGCACCGACCGGCCAGGAGGACGAGGAGGAGACTGCGAGCGTCCAGGCGCACCGCATCAGCGGCAGGGCGAGGGCGTAGACGCGAAGACGCTGATGCGGTGGAGCGGCAGCGGCAGCGGCGACGCATGGGCGGAAGAAATGCAAAAGGCCTGACAGGCGAACAAGGACGCACAAACCGCGGATTTAACAGAAGCCATGAAGGCTACAGAGTCCATGTGTGGAGCAGGAGGAGTGGAGAGCTGCAAGGCCGCGTTTTTGCATCTGAATTCACAACCTAAATATGAGGCTGCGACGCGTCTGCGGAAGAAACGACGCAGGAAGAGCGAGGGTGACGCATTGACAGTCCATGCATCGCAGGATGGAGAGGATGGAGAAGGGAGGAGGGGGTGTCTTGGAGGTTTTTCCTCAGGCATACAGGGTCAGATTACAGCCGGTATCGTAACACCCTCAAGGCGGTGAAATGATGCAAGGATGCTGCTCCGTCTCTTCATCTGCATCCTCTTCGTCTCTCTCCTCCTCTTCTCTCTCTCCGGTACTCTCATTAATTAAAGCGGCCGTGTCGCTTTAAGGAGACGCAGCTCTTCGTTTCGTATCGCGGTAATCAGATAATAAACAGCGACGGCAGCATCCGAGGCGGAGCTCTGCGTCCTGATGGAGGCAGAGAGACGCAGCTCAGCTGGAGGAGGAGAGGCGACGCTCACACAGATGATGAGGGATGATGAGGGGGGTTGCAGGTCCTTTTAGGATCAGTCTGAAGTCAAACGTGTTGAGAAAACATGTGGAAATACATGTGTTTTCTGCACACACCCAAACAATAACAGCTTTGTGGAGTGACTTTAAGCTAATGGACAAACATTTTCATCCATTTTATCTGTCTATCTATCTATCTATCTATCTATTAATCTATCTATCTATCTATCTATCTATTCATCTATCTATCTATCTATCTATCTATCTATCTATCTATCTATCTATTCATCTATCTATTCATCTATCTATCTATCTATCTATCTATTAATTTATCTATCTATCTATTAATCTATCTATTCATCTATCTATGTATCTATCTATCTATTCATCTATCTATTCATCTATCTATCTATCTATCTATCTATTAATCTATCTATTCATCTATGTATCTATCTATCTATCTATTAATTTATCTATCTATCTATTCATCTATCTATTCATCTATCTATCTATCTATTAATCTATCTATTTATCTATCTATCTATTCATCTATCTATCTATCTATCTATCTATTAATCTATCTATCTATCTATCTAATCTATCCATCTATCCACATCTATCCTCTTTTTTTTAAGGGGTTACATGGGACTTTAAGGGGAGATAGCAGATCAACAGTAGATGTCACATAGAAGTGGTCTACATCATCTGAAAGTTGGACACCTGAAGATTAATTTGAGATAAACATTATGATAGAAGTATATGATGGTCATCTCCATGCTCTATTATGTCTCATAAGTTGTTGTAGCAATTTTGCGGTTGATACCATTTGTTATATAGATTTGGTGCTAAATTGAACTATTTTTTATCCATTGAGAATTGATCAAAATGATCAATAATCCCTCCAAAATACAACATTAAGACACCAAGACCTTGAGGAACACCATAGAAAAAAGCCATGCTGTGATTTGGTTTCAAAAACTTTTGAGATTTCTGCAAGAATTGCATTTTTCGGCGATTGGATGGCGAGAACTTCTGTACTAGAAACCGCACAGAAACCCCCTTATTGTCAAGATACCAAAACCCTCCATCCTCTGAATGCTCTAGGTCTATAGTTTGTGGCTGTAAAGTTTCATGAGGCTGTGATTATCCTAGAGGTCACCACAGGTCAGTTTATACAGTGAGGTCAAGTTTCAAAAAATGGTCTTACTACAATGAAATGACTCCTATAGGGACTAACATCATGAATACAGTTGGGCTCATTTGATCCACAAGAGTCTCAGCTTTACAGTGATACCCAATTTACGTAATTCAAGACAGTTTAGGGACCCCAGTATGCAGAAATATTCAAATACACTATTTTAGAATAGTCAAAAATAACACATTTAAGGCCATGACATTTTTTCCTCACCAAAAGCCTGCTCTAAAACTGAACCATCTACAGCCTCTGAAAGACAGACTAAACCCCTCAATGCAACTAAATTACGCTCCTCCACTGCTATAGCTGGCTACATGCCTCCGCAGCTGGCCCAGAGGTACTGCACAGTCTCAGTTGTTTTTACTAGATGAACATCAATGACAACGGAAAAGAGGTTTCAAAAGGGGAAATAATCGTCTTTATGTAAACTGGGGCAGCAGTGAAGCTCTACTTTAAATCTGTCTCCTCGCTTTGCCCCAAAAAATACTTCACAGGTGCCCTTATTTTGAATCAGCAGCTGCTTCCGGACCCCATTCACTTTTTGAAAATGCAATACAACTGTAGATACACATAAAGATGAGAGTGGAGGAAGGAAAAACACATTTAATGTAATGCTTTGGGACAGGTGGAGGTTGTAAAATATTGCGAAACAGGCGAGTGAGACAGTAGACGAGCTGTGTCATCTGCATGTCTTTGAGCAGCAGGTGCTGCATAAAGCCAGTTGCATTATTACTGAAACACTATAGAACCAATATTTCTTTATATTTTACCTCATGCTGTTACATTTCAAATCGTTATTTTAAAAACTACAATGTCTATGATACAGTGCAAATAATATACTGTATCTATTAGTCAAAGTTAACGCGATAATAACGTGTTTATAATGCATATTTGTTTTAATGCCACAAATGTTTTAACGCAATCAATCTTTTGGAGGTTGTAGTGGGCTCAGTTTTAAAGCTAGAGTGATGATACTGCACATCATATGAAACTAGACAACCTGAGGAATCCATTGGTGCCAACCAGGTCGTACTAGCTTGTCAGGAAGGAGGCTAAATAAAACTTAAACTAAACTAAACCAAACTAGATTTTGGTGAGGGAAAACTGGCATGGCCATTTTCAAACTGGGCCCCTTGACCTCTGACCTCAAGATATGTGGATGAAAATGGGTTTATGGGTACCCTGTAAAGGACAGAGGGTGTCGTATCATGTACAGATTGTAAAGCCCCCTGAGGCAAATGTTTGATTTGTGATTTGGGGCTATACAAATAAAACTGACTTGACTTAACCCAGGATACAGAGTAGTGGTCCATATGTTTACATCACTTCCTGTTGACGGGGTGTTGAATAGTGACAGCTGGTGACTCTTCGGGGGCTAAGAGGGATGAAGAAGCATCATTACAGGGTCAGCCGCTCCTTTCAGAAGAAAAGAGAAATCCCGACGGCCTGTTTTATCTATCGGAAGCTGATACGCCAATATCTTCATCCTTGATCTCTCCTCCTCTCAGTATCATTTTACTTCTCGTCTATCTGTTACACTCACATCTCTCCCACCCTGACTCCTTTAGTTCCCTCATGTTGTTTCCTTGATTTAACTGATTTCCAAACCCTCTCCTCTTACTTTCTTTTGTTTCTCTTTTATCTGGTCTGCTTTTCTTTTTCTTTTTCTGTTCTTCCATCTTCCCTTATATATTATTTATACATTATTCTTTATTTTTTAGTTAGAGTTTAAGTTATTATTGTAGGCAGTCTTGCCTCATGTCTCTGACAGCAGCTCAGTATTATATACCAATGATCTGTCTGGCATTAAACTCCATCTGTGGCTGTTTGGCATTAAGTGCAATGAAGCGAAGTGAAATGAATTGAGGTAACTAACTTTTTATTGTTGTAAGTACAATACTTCCTCTGGCCTATTCCTCTGGCCTCCTGTTTCAGTACAGTACATCAATGTGCAATGAAGTGAAGTGCAGTGAGGGGAAGTAAAGCAAAATTAAGAAAATTAAAGTTACGCTATATAAAGTGCTATTCAGTGATGTGAAGTGCAATGAAGTTGAAATTGAAGTGAAGAGAAATAAAGTAAAATGAAGAAAAGTTGTGTGTAGACAGTGACAAGCTGTTTCAGGACCAAGGACAGCACTGTTTGTTGTGCGTAGAGAGTGAAGAGCTGTTGTTTCAGCACCATGGACAGTGCTGTTAGTTGTTTGTAGACAGTCACAAGCTGTTGTTTCAGGACCATGGACAGCACTGGTTGTTGTCCATAAAGTGAAGAGCTGTTGTTTCAGCACCATGGACAGCGTCGTTCGTTGTTTGTAGACAGTCACAAGCTGTTGTTTCAGGACCATGGACAGCACTGTTTGTTGTCCGTAGAGTTGCAAGCTGTTGTTTCAGGACCATGGACAGTACAAGAAATCAACATAGCCTAATTAACACTTTTGTACTGACATGAAATGATAAAATACCAGATAAATAAAAAGAAACAACCAAATAGCAAAATGTTTTTACAAAGATTTACTAGATATTTTAATATCATTTAAGATACATTAAAACGTACACATCAACAACACGAACATATAACATTATTTTGGCCCCCAAACCGACTGTTTTCAGTGTAATTATTGCTTAGAATTAGTGTGTGGTCTGGATTAGGGACACAGCTGAAGTTGTCACACACAGGTGTGATTACTAACACTATGAAAGGTCGAAATGCCAGCTGTAAGAATGTCTCAAGCAAATACTTACTATGGTATTCGCATTTTGTTCAACAACACGATCGCCACAAATCAACACTTTTCACCACATATTACTGCACAGCTATTTGAGATATTAAATTCTTTACTGTAATTTGTGTCACTGCGTCATTTTCTGCATCAATTGGAAACACTGTGGAGAGAAACTGCAACTCAGAGTGGGAAGAATGAGACTGCTTGTGTGTGCGCATGTGCGTGCGTGTGCGCGCGTGTGTGTGTGTGTTAGATTCTACCAAAAGAAAGGTCACTGTTGAAATGCCAGCATCTATGGCAGCCTGGCCTTCTGTCTGATGTCTTCATGTATCTATAGAGCGTCTTGCTATCTGTCTCGTTGTGTTTTGGTGAAAACATTTGAAATGGACAATGATTGGCACCTTCGGTTTGCCGTGTTTGTTAATCCTATAGGCCTAATGCTAAAATGAAGTGTGGACTATAAAATGATTATGACTGCATGTGATTATCATAAAGTGGTCATGTCTGTAAAGGGAGGGAGACTGCTTATGTTGCGTGGGAGGGGAGGTGAATGGGTCCGACAAACACAGGACATTCAACAAGGAGACCGGCGTTCGTGTCCCAAAGTGTTGTTGACTTATTTTGAAGTTGCATTAGTGATTTGTTTTCTGTACTTATGTTGCGTTGTTTACATACATATTTTACTTAGTGAACATACTTATTTTAAGCCCATCCATTATGTTTTTCCTAAACCTCAGTGGATTTGTTGCCTTAAAATACCGACGAATTGGCGTTAAATGATGTGTGTTCCAACATGCGGAAATGTCGGCCTATTTATATGCCTTCCCATGAGATTGGGTTGAATTTGCGCTCTGAATGCATTTAAATACCAGGTGTAAATGCGGAGGTCCGTGGCTCAGATGTCATTATCGTAACCACATACAGATCATATGTTAATACCAGGTGTAAATGAGGCCTGACTCTTGTCATAATATCAACATAATAACATAATATCATCAAGACCAAAATCATAAAATATTTTTTTTTTGCATTTGTCTGAAAACACATATAAACTTTTACCTTGAGAAGATGAAATGTGTAGTTTTCCTTTGTTCTCGCTCGGCTGCAGCAGTCCACTGAGCACTTCAATAAAACCAGAATGAGCTCATGAATCAGGTTGATCAGATTTTCATGTGAACTCTGTGATATGAAACCAATCAGAGGAGCCCACATCTCATGAAAGAGTCAATTAATAATCAATAGTCATTAGAGCAGAGAGGAGGGTGGACGATCAGAGGCTGCAGCTCCGCCTGAGCTAGAGGAGCGTGAAATTACTGCACTTTATGTACTGTACACACACACACACACACACACAAACAAGCACTCATAACAAGATGTGGGTTATCCCCAACTTGAACCTGCCATGCATTGGCCAAATGTAAAAGGTATAAAAATATTCTCTTTGTTCAATGTACTTTTATTGTTATCGTTCATTATTTGCAGTTCACGATGAACTACGTCCTTGAGGATTAAAGACAGAAATAAACAAATATTATTTGAAAATTTAAATAATACCCGAATCCATTGGTACCAGCTATGTCATAGGAGCTTGTCGCGAAACAGGCTAAATAACGCTCCAAACTTACGCAAAATTTTGGTGAGGAAAATCTGGCATGGCCATTTTCAAAGGGGTCCCTTGACCTCTGACCTCAAGATATGTGAATGTAAATGGGTTCTATGGGTACCCACGAGTCTCCCCTTTACAGACATGCCCACTTTATGATAATCATATGCAGTTTGGGGCAAGTCATAGTCAAGTCAGCACACTGACACACTGACAGCTGTTCAGTTAGTCGTTATGATTTGAGCATATTTTTTATGCTAAATGCAGTACCTGTGAGGGTTTCTGGACAATATTTGTCATGGTTTTATGTTGTTAATTGATTTCCAATAATAAATATATACATACATTTGCATTATCACATATATGCATGTGATAAATTGACATGATCACATATGTCAAATAGAAGACATCATGTGAAAAAGTGTTAGTTGGGTAGTTGTCTGCTTTGCCTGGTTGGTGATCCAAACCTTAGGTTTATAATTTACTGTTAAAATGTGACGCCTACTAACTCAGTGGTTCCCAACCTATTTTCCTTGAAGCCCCCTCTACTTGTATCTAAGAAAAGCAAAACTGAAAATGTTGTTTTTGAAAGGCTAAACACCAACAAATATGGATTGAGGTAGAATATTTAGTCCGATTTTAGTAGCAAAATGTATATCTTTTTCAATATTTTTTTATACAGACTTTTGCTAATTATCCTGTAAATATGTTATTATGATTTTAATTGTACATAAGAAAAATTGACAACCTGAGAGCAGACAAATCCTGGTGCATCCCCTCTGAGCTTTGGTGCCCCACAAAGGGGGGCCCGGACCCTAGGTTGAGAACCATTGCACTAACTGATACTGTCTGTAAAGTAATCATAGTAATTGTTCAATAAAATGGACCTGCTGAATCTGAAATGACCCTAAACGCCCCCTGATTAAAAGTCAGATCTATTCTAATATCAGCAGTTTAATTATCTGGCCTGTTTTCAATAGTTAGTAGTTTATTTATTTCCTGTCTGAGTGTGGATGTCAGGTGAGGTGGAGCTCAGCAGGTAAAGAACAGACAGCGGGTGTAAATGAAGCCTCCGCCGAACGTCCAAGGTCACATTGAGGAATCCAGTTTCCACATTTCATAATTCATCATCCCGACCTCGAGATTGAAACTGTTCCTCTCTGAAGATGAGGTGTGTGTGTGTGTGTGTGTGTGTGTGTGTGTGTGTGTGTGTGTGTGTGTGTGTGTGTGTGTGTGTGTGTGTGTGTGTGTGTGCGTGCGTGTGCGTGTGCGTGTGTGCGTGTGTGTGTGCGTGCGTGCGTGTGTGTGTGCGTGTGTGTGTGTGTGTGTGTGTGTGTGTGTGTGTGTGTGCGTGTAAATGGAGTAGGCTGCAGTGCTTTGTTATGTCCACTGTATCGATGGAGGACAGCAGACAGACTGTACATCACTCATAGTTCAGACAGTGACCAGCAATGGACTGAGCCGTGTGCGTGTGTGCGTGCGTGCGTGCATGTGTGTGTGTGTTTAGACAGTGGTGAAGGACTGTGCTACAAAGCCAAATAGGCCAACCTGGCCAGAGCTCTACACAGACAGGGTTGGATCAGGTTGCGAGTCGACTAACAGTAAAGAACCAGCAGGTCAGCTCAATCGTCGACTTTTTTTTTTTATTGTTGTTGTGCAGAGTTCTGTGGCCAGACTCTGGTTATATAAGGCTCTGAGAGTATACGTCCACACTGTTCCACACTGCGGCCAAACCAAAATTTCAACGTGAAAATGCTAAAAAATGTGTGTGCATACATTTTGCTCATGAACAATGTATACCAGGTCTGAGATAAAAATTACTAGGTTTCCACTTCCTCTTCATACCACGTGGCATACAGAAGCCTGGCGTGTACAATTCGCAGCAGATGGGAAAATGATGAGCTGAAGTTAGGGACCGTCGCAAAAGTGCATGCAAAATGACCTTGACCAGATATTTACAGACCTCCTCCCATTAGTATGCACAAGGGCTGTCAAAGTTAACGTGAGAATAACATGATCATTTCTTTAATGCTTGCTATTTTCTCAGTTTCTCAGTTTTGAAACTACAGTAAAGATACTGGTATCATATGAAACTAGAGAACCTAAGGAATCCATTGGTACCAACCATGTCATACTAGCTTGTCACAAAGGAGGTTAAATAACGCTCCATGCTAAATTTTGGCGAGGAAAAACGGACAAGGCCATTTTCAATGGGGTCTGTTGACCTCTGACCTCAACATATGTTAATGAAAATGGGTTCTATAAGTACCCACAAGTCTCTTTTTTATGCTCAATGCAGTAACCGGTGAGGGTTTCTGGATAATATTTGTCTTTGTTTTGTTGTTAATTGATTTCCAATAATACATATATACATATATTTGCATAAAGCAGCATATTTGTCCATTCTCATGTTGATAAGAGTATTTAATACTTGACAAATCTCCTTTTAAGGTACATTTTGAATAAATAAAAAATGTGCGATTAATCCCAATTAAATATTTTAATTGATGGACAGCCCTAGTGTTAACCTGAGGGGGAACTGGAGGGTAGGGGCTACTCTTCTAGTCAGGAGCTACAAGGAGAAGCTCTGTTTACAACACGCACAGAGGGAGAGTGACTTCATTCTCTGCTCCAGTAGACATTACTTCTTTATATCTTTACATAGAAAATAGTTGTTTGATGTTAGATTAATGCTCACGGATATCCAGACTCCAGCTGCTCAACTCTGACTCCGTAAGGCTCTGGTGTGAGTCCATTGGCTGAACTCTGTCTGTGCAGGGCTCCAGTCTGAGACCAGCGGGTCGACATGTCCAGAGGCTGAAAGGTCAATTTCTTTCTATTTCAGACCAGAGAAAAGATAAATGGGAGAATTAGGTGAGAGGAGATGGTCTCTGTGCTGCAGAACATACATTCTCCTCCCTCCCCCCACTCCTCCCTCACTCATCCATCCATCCACTCCCCCCCCCGCTAGCCTTCCCACATTTTCTCTCTCTTTTTCTCTCTTTTTTTTCACACGTTTTCCTCCATCCCTCCCTTTATCCACTCCTTCCAGCCTCTCTATCCATCCCTACCCCGCTGTATCTTTTTCATCTCTCTCCTAATCCAGTCTTCCTCCCTTCCTCTTGGCCTCCAATCCTCTCTCTCCCTTCTGGCCCTCTATCATCCATCTTTTTTTTCTCTTCTTTCCCCTTTTCACAGATCCACAATACCTGGGCGAGAGCGAGGGAGAGAGAGAGAGAGAGAGAGCAGCTGTTGCCAGGCAACCTGGCTGACCAACGAGGTGTGGAGAAGTGAGGGGGGGTAAAGAGGAGGAGGATTGTGGGGGAGGAGATGAAGGACTGGGAGGGAGGGAAGGTAGGTAGGTAGGAGAGGAAGGAAGGAAGGAGGCAAGATGATGAGAGGGAGGAAGAGGAGGGAGAAAAGACAAGGGAGGAGGAAGGAAGGAAGTGAGGAGGAAGAATAGAAGGGGGGAGGCTAAGGTGGTGGTCTCTGTTCACTGATTGCAGGAGTCGCTCCGGCCAATCAATTTCAGCAGGTGCGTGACCAGAGCTGTCCAGCATCAATCACTCACACACACACACACACACACACACACACACAACCATACCCACACACACACACACACACTGGGGAAAACTCATTCATTACGGAGGAATTTGGGAAAGTAACAAGGAGAGAAACAGAAAGAGCGCTGCAAATGTAACAGAGGAAAGAGAAAGCAACAGAGGAGTAAAGAAGGAGAAATAAAGGAGGACAGTTTTGGCCTCAGATCAATCCATGTCTTTAAGAATTTACTGCCGTCATCGAGCTGAACACCACAAACAAATTCAGTTTATGTTTAATCAATCACGGTCATAACAATAATATGCATTAATAATCTGCAAGAGGACAAAGTAACAGAAATAATAACCTGACATCATTAGCATGCTTGTAACAGTAAAAGCTGTAGTAGTAAAAGGTCACATTGTAGTAGATTTTTATTAACTTAATTTTAAACATTAATGCAAAGTGAAGAAATGTAATACTTTATACCAGCTTTAGCTACTAGTTACTTCCGTCAGCAGCAACCAGGCAGATATCAGTAGTAGTAGTATATGTTTGAGTTGTACACAAAATGAAAATGTAGGTGCTAACTAGAACCAAATATGTTTTGATGATGCCATAAAACAGCTATTCTCAACCAGAGTGCATCTAGTGGGCTGCGCCAGTACCTGCCAACCTTTGTAATTTACAAAGCTAGTTATTTGCAACCCTGTCTCCTACAAATTGATGTTTCCATTAGGGCTGTCAAAGTTAAAGCAATAATAACAGGTTAACGCAAATTCATTTTAACGCCACTAATTTCTTTTTAACGCATTAACACAACTTGCGAGTTTTAAAGGTAGAGTGAATCACATGAAACCAGAAAACCTAAAGAATCTATTGGTACCAACCATGTCATACTAGCTTGTCGTGAAGGAGGTTAAATAACGCTCCAAACTTACGCAAAAATTTGGTGAGGCAAAACTGACATTGTCATTTCATTTTTATGCTAAATGCAGTACCTGTGTGGTTTTCTGGACAATATTTGTCATTATTTTATGTTGTTAATTGATTTCCAATAATAAATATATACATATATTTGCTTAAAGCAAGCATATTTGCCCACTCCCATGTTGGTAAGAGTATTAAATACTTGACAAATCTCCCTTTAAGGTACATTTTGAACAATAAAAAATGTGTGATTAATTTGCGATTAACTATGGACAATCATGTGATTAATCGCGATTAAATATTTTAATTGATTGATAGCCCTAATTGTAACTTGTGCAGATTAATACAAACTCAAATAGAGGAGGTATACTGTTAGTAGCAGTAGTTGTAAGAATTAGAAGTAGTATAATTTGCCTAATGCACACTTGTTTTTGATATGGTGTAAGTATAATGCAATGCATAGTTTTTGTTTGCATTTTATAGTGTGTCAGTGTGACGCGTCTAATGAGTTTTAAGCTAACATGGGTAAAATACATCACATTTACATGTATCATGTGTTTAAAGGTACAATTAATAACATTGATAACATTCAGCCACTAGATGTCGCATTCTCCCTCCCCCGTTCCATAGCATTTACTTCACGACAAGTCGTTGCCAGACACTTACTATCATCACAAGCCTTGTTAGAAGTGGGAATCAAACGTCACATATCTAACACAGAGATAAACAAAACATTAATTTTGGACCCGCCAAAGTTTTTAAAACTATTAATTCACAATCATAATATTTTCTTTTTCAGGAAAAGCCATACTTTTATTCATCACCTTTCTAAAGGCTCTGTTGATATATTATTTAAAAAAAATAATAATAATAATTTACACAACAATGTTGTCATAAGACCTTTAATATTCAAGCCCCTACAAAGAAATACAATAAAATAAAATAAATAAAACAAACAAGTTCCAGTACCAGTATTAGGAGTAGTACTGTAGTAGCAGAGTTGTAGATAAAACTCCTCCTTTCCTTTGTCCCCCTCCTCTTCCTCGCTCTGTCTGTCTCCGTCTGTCTCCTTCATTAAACTTGAGGCTCCCAGACATCAGAACTCGCCAGTTTTACTGATCAGTCTGTCTCTAAACAGTATTGATCCGTCCTTATACGAGCTACCATTGATCTGATCTGTTAGGATGATTTTACCCCATGAGATGAACACTGTAAAATATGACAAGCCCCACAAATCATTTCTCTCCATCTAACCCAGGAGAAGTGACTGTCGGTGATGTGTAAGCAGTGCAGGAGCTTCCAAACTCTGTTACATCTGTCCTTAAGAAGCAGCGCTACGGCCCCTAAAGGTGCTAAAAAGCCAGAGACCAGACAAACTGTCTTCACCACGCTGACATTTAAGGCTGTGAGGTTATTTCAGGCGTCAAAGTAAAAAGTTTTCTCACAGGCTACACTGTTACGTGACTGACAGTTAGTTAGAGCACTTCAAGGCTGCTGCTGGAAATACTCACTAGAGCACCAAATATGTATTAATTCGCCGCTGAAAATAGTCCCAACAAATGCTGTACTTACTCCGGTTTCAGTTATGTTTGCTAAAGACTACAGTGACCAACTCTTTTGGGAAATTTCAATGTGATCTCATGGGAAGGCGTAAAAATAGCATGTAATTTTTAAGGACGTTTTGCGTGTCATGTCTACGCATTATAAGCTTTTCGTGTGTTATTTAACGCCCCGTTCTTATTCCCAACTCATCACATACAGATGCACAGTAGCAGTTTTAATCACGTGATTAATGTTGTGAATTAAAAAAAAACTACATGGAAAATATCATTGTTTGGGTTAAATTAAGTATGTTTTTTAAATTAAGTTACGTATGTAAGTTAAGTAGTTAAAGTGGCAGTAGGCAGTATATTTTTGGCATCATTGGGCAAAAAATTCCATAATAACCTTTCAGCATATTGTTAGATATTGATAGATAACTAGACTTCTGCACCTCCTCATGGCTCTGTTTTCAGCCTTTAAAAAATTCCGTAACGGGAGACTTTGACCAATCACAGGTGATTTCATTGAGAGAGCGTTCCTATTGGCTGTGCTCCGGTCATGTGACCGGTACTTGGCGTTCCTTCAACAGATTCCACAATGGCTGCCGCCTCACAAACTTTCTCATTTTACAGCTAAACCGTGCACTACTAGATGATTCTGAAAACATTTGAGGTGAGAAATAAACATTAACATAACATAATATTGATTCATATTTGATCAGCGCTGCCTAGTTTGACCGTTTGGTCCGAGTTCGCGAGTGATTGACAGCCGGCTCTCATAGACGACAGCTTGACAGCGGACCTCAGATCAGCTCTTACTGCTTGTTTTCCTCCGGTCTGTGAAATCTTGCAGATGCCGTTAGGAACACCGGAGCACACAGAGGCACATGATTTTTTTCAGGTTACCTGTTTAATGTACTACTGTCACAATATAGCGACGGTTTTATAAAAATAACTTTTTTTAATCATATTTGCTCCAATCTCGCCTACTTCAGCTTTAATGTAAACTGTCTCATACAGACGCATGGTCGCAGTTTAAACACGTGGTTAACGTTGTTAATTCAAACTAAACGATTGGTTATGTTTAGACAACAAAGCTACTTGGTTAGGTTTACTAGAGATCATGGTTTCGGGTTAGAATAATTGCATTTGTTGCATAAATTATGTACGTAAGTTAAGAAGTCAACGTAAATAAGTCAACGGTTGACTTTTGGTTTCAAAGGGGACACAAACAGCGGCCTTCTGGGTGAAAGTCCTGTGTTTGTTTGACCCACCCATCCACCCCGTTCTCCTCCCTAGGGGGACCTTCTCGCTCTTTATACTACATCTCTTGACTTCCGGAGTGCTTGCTGAATAAAAGTCTTTTCCTCAAAAAAATTATTATGACTTTGAATTAATAATAAAAAAAAAATAACTCTGTCATTCTAAAAAAGATAAAATATTATTTTGTTGAAAATTTAAAAAAAACCACTTTCTGTCACCACTAATTATCTTATCAATACCAATGAGTAGTAATTGAGTATTGAAATATTGATTGTTTTGTCTTTATTGAACCAAAAGTCACCATCTCCATCAGCGGGGGTCATTTTTTACAGTGTACCGACCTCCCAGCTCATCAGGTGGAATACACAGGGACAGTCCAATACATGAGGCAGAGTGACACTGACTCAGTTCATTTCAGAAAATGTACTCTGGGATGTTTGATTACGAGATGATGAAGGTGAAAATGAAAGTAAATGTGATTAAGGGAAAGAGAGTGAGTGACACAAGAGGAGTGGGAGAGAGGACTAGATAGTGGCAGAGATACAACAGAGAGGAGATTACATAATTCATTTTTACATCTGCTTCATTTCCATCAGTATTACCCAGAATCCCAGAAGAAATCTATTCATATTAGAAGATGCGATCAATGTGCGTTTGACCAGAATGCGTAAAAAGTGTTCATAGCGACTGATAACGCCTATTTAATGGCCTGATAACAGTCGAATCGGGTGGAAAGATCGTGATTCTGGTTAAATATTGAAAAAGCAAAAATCCTGTCTTGTGCTTCAAGTCCGTGTGGATGTCTTTAGTATTTTACTGAGACCACGATCTTTCTCTATTCGCCTAAATAGAACCGTTAAATTAAACATTGCGTTAGCTGCCACGACTGTGTAGAAAAACTAATCAAATAAGTTGTCATTGAGCGTTTTCAGATACATTTAGTATGAACATTTTGCAACTTTAATCTGGGTATAATGTCCTTCAAAAAGAGGGTGGAGGCTGACACCCTACCTATTGTTAAAGAACATTTAGGCTATATTAATAAGCTCAGTATTAAATATGTCCTACATTGGATTCCAACTAGCGACCTCCTGCTCACCAGTCTTCCTCGGTGTCCTCCGAGGCCGATCCAGCCTGGGGGGGGAGGGGTTAAACAACAGAGACTATGGACCGTAGGATGAATGAGAAACAGACATATTAATCATCTTCAGAGGAAATGACCTGTAAAAATGACAATCAATATCCATCCAAATATTAGCTCACACACCCCATCACTTGCTCGGCCTCTCAGACTCAATTGTTTAATCATTGACTGCAACTCAGCGGCACATTTTAAGTGGATATCAGTTAAGAGTGTCTGTCTGTTGATACACACACACACACACACACACTTGTAGCTGCTTTGTAGTTTCCCAGTTTAACAAGTTTAACGATTGATGTGCTGACTGTTTACTGACTGATTGTTGCTATCATGGTCTCTTTTAGAACAATGGTCAATGGTTGATGTATTCTGATAAATGCTCTGATAAAGAACGCCGGGAGTGTGGTGACGTAGTTTAAAGAGCGAAAACACAGGGGAGGTGGATGGGTCCAACAAACCAACCCCGTCTTACGGGAAGGCGTATAAATACCATAACAATACACGGACATTACGCGTGTCATGAGTACGCATTTTAACCTTTTCACGTGTCATTTGTACGCCGCTTTTCGCATGTCATTTGTATGCCACGCAAACATCCGCAGTTGGGCTTAGCCAAGAAAACCACTAACTTAGATTCAGGCAAGAAAACCACTTAGTTAGGGTAAGGGAAAACATCATGGTTGGGCTTAAAATAAGTAAGTAAACTAAGTAAAACTCATACGCAAATAGTTACAGAAATAAACGTCATAAACTTCAACAAAAAACATGTGACAATAGTGACAAATGTCACTAAATCGACTTTTTATACTACCTCACTAACTCTTACCATAGCATTTATATATGGATGCGTTTACATTGCAGTCAGTTCAGGATACATGGCGTACAAATGACGCGCTGAAATCAAGAAAGGCATACTTATTGCACGCTAAACGCCTTACGCATTATCGTGGCATTTACACACCTTTTCGTGCGAACGGGCTGAACAAACACGCAGCTTTCATCCAGCAGACTGCTGTTTGTGTCCCGTGCATCATGTTACAATCAGCTGTTCGTTCGTGTCCCATGTTCACAGCGTTCAGTGTCATTTTCATCGTACAAACATAGTCGTTTTAAACCCAACCATGTAGTTCTTTCCTAAACCTAACTATAGTGGTTTTGATGCTAAAACATAAAGCGATGCCAAGGGACGTGACAAAGCGGCGGTATGTGACGAGTTGGGATGAGGATGTGTTGAAATTTGATGAAAACAGCCATCATGTGGCGACTGGAGTCGGAGTTCTAGTTAGTTTACTTTTTTTATTTTAAGCCCAACCATGATGTTTTCCCTTACCCTAACTAAGTGGTTTTCTTGTCTGAACCTAAATACGGACGCCTGCAGTCACTAATTAATTAGTGATCAGTAGTGATTAATGGTTACAAAATGCTACTAACTGGGTTGTTAGCATCCTGTAGTCCTTCATCAAAAATACACATTAACATAAAGACATGATTTTGTTCTCATACCCAGCATAGGTAACAACTTTAGACTTGACATTTTTTTTCTTCTTTCTACTCTCTCCCCTTCCTTGCTTTAATTTCTCCTCTCCTCCTCCTCCTCCTCCTCTCCTCCTCCTCATGCCCCCTCCTCCTGAGATGTAGTAATATGTAGAGATGATGACCTATTGATTTCTGCTGGAGGGATGTTTGACAAGCGGCCGGCAGCTGGAACACACTCAGGTTGTAATCTCACTTGTTCAGTAATTAGCAGTTGACTTATTACACTGAGACTGAGGCTGTGACACTGCAGGGCTCCAGGCAGCGGCTGACTGATGCTTTTATTTTATTTCTTTTTATTTTATTTTTGGGCATTTGTTTTTAAATATTTTAGATGCTATTGCTTCAATTTGAGCATTTTCTTGCAGCAAACTTCTTTGCTGTCCAATGTAGATCAGTGGTTGAACCTTTTATACATCTTATTAATTTTTGTTTTGTCTTTGGCTTGATTATTAATTTATAAATATATTAATGTATTGTATTTTACAGGAAAAATATTATCTTTGCATACCTGTATTCAGACAGGTGCGTAGGAAAGTCCTTTAAGTACCTTAAAGAGAGATTTGTCAAGTATTTAAAACTCTTATCAACATGGGAGTGAACAAATATGCTTGCTTTATGCAAATGTATGTATATATTTATTATTGGAAATGAATTAACAACACAAAACAGTGACAAATATTGTCCAGAAACCCTCACAGGTACTGCATTTAGCATAAAAAAATATGCTCAAATCATAACATGGCAAACTGCAGTCCAACAGGCAACAACAGCTGTCAGTGTGTCAGTGTGTTGACTTGACTATGACTTGCCCCAAACTGCATGTGATTATCATAAAGTGGGCATGTCTGTAAAGGGGAGACTCGTGGGTACCCATAGAACCCATTTACATTCACATATCTTGATGTCAGAGGTCAAGGGACCCCTTTGAAAATGACCATGCTAGTTTTTTCTTCGCCAAAATCTAAAATTTAAAGTTGATAAATGAATGCAGTAAATAAATGTGATTTATGAAACTGCATCAAATCAAGAATATTTTCAGTACAATACAATGTCTGCTTTATATACAGGTGTTTTTTTTTACTGTGATTGATTATAATATAGATAAATAACAAACTTAAAGAAAGCGTAAACCAGGAGAATCTCGGACGCCGAGTGGAGATTGTTCTCTGTTGTTTTGAAGGATCTAAAATGCATCTGAGCTGTGAAGATGAACATTGTAGTGACACACACAGTCACACCAGCAGCATGCTCATCATTACTAATTTATATCTTATCCTGTGTGCTAAAACACCAGAGACCAACACACAAACACACACACACACACACACACAAACACACACACAAGCACACACTCACACACACACACAGGACTGAGATTAAAGGGTAGTTCTGCAGTGTTACAAAGATAATTGATGTGTGTTTTGCTGAACAATCAGAGTTGATTGTTGAGGAGATATAATCACTGTGATTAGAGGACAGCACTAGACACTAAAACACTGTCAACACACACACACACACACACACACACACACACACACACACACACGGACATGTTTCTACCTGATGGCTCTGCGGAACACCAGCCAATGGGAAGGTTGGATTCATCCAACCAGAGGAAAAGCCCCATTTCTCCCTGTCATGAACATGCAATCTTTATCTGTATATCTTATCTAGAACAGGAGAAATGCATGTTAATGCGGTAAGAGGTGTATATGCAACATTAAAGGGATAGTTCAGATTTTTTGAAGCTGGGTTGTACAAGGTACTTATCCATAGCCAGTGTGTTACCTACAGCAGATGACGGTCGGCACGCCTCCAGTTTGGAGAAACAGACAGAAGTACCAGCACGGGAGCAAAGCAATGTACTGCTGTGGACGGGGGCAGCAGCAAAACGTATACTGTATGCAAAGCCTGGTCATTATATCCAGGGACATCAGGTCTCATCACTGTCTTAAAGGTGTTTTTACCCTACTGTTGTTAGATTTAGGTTGATTATAATGAAGTTTTGGGTTGGCACGGTGGTGCGTGGAGTTTGCATGTTCTCCCCGTGTTAACGTGGGTTTCCTCTGGGTTCTCCGGTTTCCTCCGGTCCAAAGACATGCAGGTT
This sequence comes from Sebastes umbrosus, assembly GCF_015220745.1. NCBI lineage: Eukaryota > Metazoa > Chordata > Actinopteri > Perciformes > Sebastidae > Sebastes > Sebastes umbrosus. The sequence continues at coordinate 7,428,526 of NC_051287.1, read as the reverse complement.
AGGTTTATCGTTGACTCTAAATTGCCCGTATAGGTGTGAATGTGAGCGTGAATGATTGTGTCTCTATGTGTCAGCCCTGTGATAGTCTGTCGACCTGTCCAGGGTGTACGCCGCCTTCGCCCAATGTCAGCTGGGCTCCATCCCCCCCGTGACCCTAAGTAGGATGAGTGCTTACAGATAATGAAGTGTTAAGTTTTCTATTGATCAGAGATATAGATGAGACAGTCATACAATCTAGTTAGTTTATGTGGTTATTAGTGGACTGTTTCTGTGTTATGCTTGTTAAAAAAAAGTCTGTTTGTAATATTTAACACAGTTTTGTGGCAGCGGTTAAGTACCTCAAAATTGTACTTTAGTACAGTACTTCAGCACTTACTTTTACTAAAGTACTTACTACTGTACGTACTTTCCACTAACTGGGAAATAAGCAGAGTGTGTGTGCGTGTCTGTGTGTGTGTGTAAATCATGCTAAATCATACATGCACAAGTATACGCAAGTGTGTTTGTATGTTAATATGTGTGTATATTCCGTATGTACATAGGGCTGTGGATGAAACCGTGTGCATGTGTGTGTGTGTGTGTGTCCTCTAACTAAATGGACGGGTCTAATCACCTCAGAGGGAGGAACCTCTTCCCCTTCCGCCGCCTCTTAACATTAACGGATATTAACGGCCCCCAACGCTCCTCCGTTTCCTACTGAGAAATGAAATACATCACTAATGGTTTATCACAAACACGGCTAATGCTTTATGCAGACCTCTTACCATTAATAAATGATGGCATGTAAAGGGGTGGAGGGGTGCTGTGAGAGCTGACGGGGGCCTAAAGGGGGAGAGTTGGATCAGTTTCAGATATTAAACAGAAAAAAGGGGCGCTTGATTTGGCTCATTTTGTGGCGATGAGGTGATTAATCTGTTTTTACCATCTGTGAGTGCTCAAGAATTCAGGGATTTTTTTTTTTTTAACAAATCACATTTAATACTAGTACCTCTGATTTACGGAAGCAGAGTTTTGTCTGCTAATTGCACGGGGAAAAAAGTCATAAATTGACTCAATGAAGTTATGTATCCTCAAATTAGTTCATGTATTTTATTAAATCAAACTCACAAATCACTTATTCATTTTCTTAAATTATTAGAGTAAGGTCATTGCCTTCATGTAAGACTTGTAAGCCGTCCTGAAACTTTTTTTTTTTTTACCTCTATGTGATGCCAGTTTTGCGGTACTTCTAATAAATGTGAATTGTTACTTACATGTTAAAAATGAGCGTTAAATATTACAGATGATGGCACAGGTTAACTGTCAGAGATGAACTCCAGTAATTACTTTTTGTCTGCCCAAAGTGTTGCTGCAGAAATGGACTTTGGTTTGTTCAAAGCAAGGTGACCTTCAGCAACAGACAGAGTGGGACACACAATGATGATGATGATGATGATGTCACGGTGATGTCATCTGTCAGGAAGGTAATTGTGCCGTGACGTTTTTAATAACTGCAGCTCATCTCGGATATCGTCTGTTCGGGCCTGACCCACAATCTGTTACAGGGAGAGAGACAGACAGGCATGGAGAGACATACTTGAAAAGATAAAGATATGAAGAGGAACAGGGAAACAGACGCAAAAACTACAGAGGAAGAGGAGAGGGAGTAGGGGGAAATTGACAGTAGACAACTGCAGAGAGAATTGAAACACAAAAAACTACACTTCTAATCAAAATCTGCATAGGGAAGAGGTCAGGGTGGATGGATGGGTCAAACAAATGCAGGACTTTCACCCAGGATAACGCTGTTCCGTGTGAAACCAAAACTCAATGTTGACTTATTTTAACATTAAACGTTACATACGTAACTTCAGTTATGTAACAAACATACTTATTTTAAGCTAAACCATGATCTCTTACTTAACCTAACCAAGTTTTTTTTAGCCTAACCTACAATACCAAGTAGTTTTGTTGCATGTTTGTTTTGTTTTGTTTCAATTCACAACAATTTAACCATGTTTAAAACCTTATAAGACTGCGACCGTAATTCGGGAGAAAACAAGTTTACCTCGAAACGTAATTGAGAATGCAGTTCACTTGTAAGGTAACATAATATTTAGGGAGACAGGATTGTTCAGTCCCTTACTCTCTGTGATGAATGTCACAGCAAAATTCACCATATAATGGTTCTAGTGTTGAGGAAAATCAACTGTACCAACTGAACTGAAAATGCAACAGAATTTGGTAACACTTCCTTTTACAGGTCCGCAAATTTCATGGTAATTCATTAGCAAGTAACCTATTTGAAATTTCTTTGGAATTACTGCCAAATTACCCCAATATTTACCTCAAAATTTAACCGAAAGTTACTTTATTATGAACATTATTTAATAACTATATTCCACTATTTCCCAATAAGCAGTAATAAATAGCTGGTAATTTATTTAATACATTACCAGGAAAAGAATACAAAGTTAATTGATATGCTTGATTTCCATGTCTCCTGATGAATATTTATCAGTTTTCCACCTCCAATGAAGAGCAGCGTGCAGCCGCTTCTCAAACCTATGGCCTTATTTAACTATTATATGTTATTTTTTATCATGTAATTATTAAATAATGTTTGTAATAAAGTCATTTTCGATAAATTTTGAGGTAAATATTGGGGTAAATTGGCAGTAATTCCAAAGAAATTTCAAATAGGTTACTTGCTAATTATCAACTAATTACCATGAAATTTGCGGACCTGTAAAATGAAGTGTTACCATAAAGCCTCCTGTGGGCAGGTGTTGTAAATTAGGGTTTTGCAACAAACACTAAACACACATTTAGTCCTTTTGTATAAATGTTCGTTAAAATTCTAATGCTAATATTATGTCCATGTCAAATAAACTAAACTTATTTACATTTTTATTTGTTTCTTTTGTCAGACAACGGACTGAGTATGAAACTTGATCCCAGCTCATAAACACTACATTGACCAGCAGTCATTACCAGGCTTCTGAGCTGCAGATAAAATCATTATTTTACATCACAACGTTGCCGGACAAATGAAACTAAAATACAGGTTAATGGCATCAGCTGCTGTGAGATCGACTAACATTTAAAACGAAGTGATGTCAGAAGATTAGAAGCAAGAAAAGGCTGTCTCATTCCAGTACAGCCTGAAAACCTTACCACATCTAAATGACCTACAAACGTGACTTTATGCTTTAAAAAACAAGAACAATGTCGTCAAAACAACACAAAGTTATACTACAATTACGGCTGCTGAAGAAACAGTTGATGTGATACAGATGCAGAGAGAATAAGAAAGTATATAGACGGAACCAGTAAGACACAGACAGGTACAGTGAGACAACTGGTACAGTGAGAGAAGCACTGAGACAGATAGGTAGATACAGAGAGACAGGTAGGACAGACAAGTAGAGACAGACATGGTATCAGACAGACAGGTAGAGACAGACACAGTATCAGACAGATGGGTAGAGAGTCTCCTCATGTATCCGTCCTCCTTCGTCTCCCTCCTCACAGATCAGCAGCAGGACGGGACACAAACTTATGATTTGCCCTCTCCATCGAGGCTCCATAACTCACCCCCACGCCTGCCGCTCGCTGTCACCGCGCCGACACCAGCCGGTTTTCGGGGTGAAATATGGCCGCCTGGGCCATCCCCGCGGCCCGCTCCAAAACAACGTTAGGCTGGAAAAATGGCAGGAGGAGGCGCGGGGTTAATAGAGTGATCCTCCTCTTTTAATTGAAAAAGTTAAACGAGGCGACGGGGCGAGGATGTTATTACAGGGGATGAGACGGGAGCAGAGAGATGAATGGCGGCCTCCGAGGTTGGGTTAATGAGGACACAGGGGAGCATGTAGGATACTGGACATGAGGGTCAAACGCGTGTATGTGTGCTGGAAAATCAGGGTTCACAAGGATAAAAGCTGAGTTTCAAGGCGTTTGGTGAACAGACAGTTTCCATCTCTTCACAGGAGCTGATTCGTATACTGTTGTATACTGCAGTTAGTGTATAAGAAATCTGTGTACTGTATACTGTCTTGTACTAACGGGATGATGCAGGATGGGCCCAGACAGATGTCAGTTAAAGTCCCTTCCACAGAGCCCCCCACCTCGTTTGGTCTCCCACAAAATTACATTCCCATACAATCAAACTGCGTTCTCAGTTATGTTTCGAGGGAAATGTTGGCCTCTTTTCTCCTGTATTACGGTTGCAGCTTTAAACACATGGTTAACGTTGTAAATTGAAACAAATCAAAACAGAAAAATGCAACATCGCTGCTTAGTTAGGTTCAGGAAACAAAACTACTGGGTTACGTTTAGTAAAAAAACAACACTTCATTTTACAGGTCTGCAAATTTCATGGTAATTAGGTGATAATTAAGTCATCTATTTGAAATTTCTTTGTAATTACTGCCAAATTAGCCCAATATTTACCTCAAAATGTATCAAAAATTACTTTATTTTAAACATTATTTAATTATTATATGCTAAAATAGCACATAATTGTTAAAATAGGGCCCTTAGGCTTGAGAAGCGGCTGTGTGCTGCTCTTCATCGGAGGTGGAAAACTAATAGAAGACACTTCTGATCAGCACAAATCTCACCATTGTGTGACTTATTGTCGACACAAATGTAACCTGGTAGCTAATGTAATGATTCAGGGAGTTATTTTAAAGAAATTTAAAAGAAGTTATTTGCTTATTATCATCTATTCACCAGCAGACATACATGGAAATAAAGCATATCAATTAACTTGAAATGTATTAAATAAATTAACAGCTATTGGGAAATATCGGAATATAATTATTAAATCATGTTTGTAAAATGAAGTGTTACCTGAACAAGTGAGTGAAACAATCTTCTGAATGATTTGCTGCTCTGCAGTGGAGGTAGCAGGCGGTAATGCTGGGTGAGCAGGAGCAACGTCGATTTAGCAGTTCCAAACAGAGTTTGGAAAGGATAACTGGATTCACTGAGGAGAGTCGGTCTGTTCTATTACTACAGAGCCAAAGACAGTCACAGTGTCACTAACCTTATAGAACAACTATATAGCGATAGATGAACAACTAAATCTAAAACTAAATCAAAATCAGGTGCCAGAATTAACGCTGACAGACACACACACACACATTCTCAGTTTGCTGTGCAGCCATGCAATTAGGCCTCTGATCCATAGTAGCTCTGCCTGTATAGAGCTCAACATGTTGTCTATTGATTGGCCTGTGAGTAGAGAACAGACCAGAGGCCATGTTAAAGTAAGTGTGTGTGTGTGCGCGTGTGAGAGAGAGAAAAAGGGATGGATGACGAGGGCCAATCAGAGTTGGCTAAAGGGTGAGAGAGACACAGAGATGAAGAAACAGAAACAGATGGAGGAAAGTTGTGATGGGGAGAGAAAGAAAAACAGAAATAGAATCAATCATATGTGATTTAGATCGATGAATCTCTGGAGTGACGCTGTTGCTCGTTCACAGACTCGCTGTCACCAAACCGGCTTCCCGTCTGTCGGCAGGGCCGGACTGGGAAAACAATTCATGCCGGGAATTTAACATCAGCCAAGCCAATCTCCACACATACACAACAGACCATCTGCGCTGTAACCGTCATTTCTCTGTTTACTGTTAATAACAGTGACATGTCTGACTTACTACATACAAACACTGCTTCAGAAAACATCCCAAATATATAAAAAACAGCCAAGTGTCTTCAGTTTCCAGAGTTAATTGTAGTTTCATAATTAAAGTGTTAACGCCAGAGTAAACCAGATTATTGAACAGCTCAATTATTGCACTAGATTATTGTAAACTATTGTTAATAACCCTCTGGGGTCTAAGCCATTTTTGTTGCTATTTTTGGTCTGCCTGGTCTCCTTTTGTAAAAATGACTCAACACTGTAATGCACAATCATGACAATTATATTTTTTTTAAGGACAAACTGGGCTATCAGAATATGTAGGCTGCAGTGATGTCACATGAATGTATGAATAATTAAAATTACCATAAAGACAAGAGAAATAAAACGAAAATTGAAAATCACAGATATTTATTCGAACCACACAGAACAATAAGGAGCAAGGTTTTGAAAAATGTTCTCCCAAGTCCCAAATCATCATTCTAACCAACACACATCAAGAGATATTTACATTCATTCTGGCGTTTTTCTGTCCATTTTCCTACAAAAAGTTAGCTCACCGAAGACTTTCATTGTTGGATTTATTACTTTTATGAAGTTTTTGTAAAAACTCTGTTGTTCCAAGCTGGATTACAAACCGTCTGAAAGGAATATGATCGATCCCGACACTTCATTAGAAAGCTACGGTGGTGACAAAGCAGCTGCAAGTTACAGTTACATTACTGGAGATATTCTAAAAAGAGTAAAGTACTTTTCTGTCGTATACAACAGCGTCGACCCCAGGGGATTAAATCAGTATTGCACAGTTGAAGATATAATAAATTATGGGGTTATAGTTGTTAAAAGATATTGCATATGTTGTATAAATATACAACACTTTCAACGTTTTCTAGACTAGCCAAGGGTAGATTTGATCCTAAATACATTGTATTTACTTTAAGTTGTTAACATCTTTATGACAATAAAGAAGAATAAATTAAATGTCTATCTTAGTTTGAGCAGTTCACGAGTAAACGTTTGTACCGGTAGTCGCACGGAACTGACGTTGGAGCGTGTTCCATGACGAACTCTAAATGGCGTTGCACGCTGTCAGTAAGGGGCAGCTGGTTAAGTCGGCATCGATGTAACCCACTTCCACTCCCAACTAATTGGTTCGGGATGGCATTTATATCTGGCGGACCCTCCACAGGAACGCACAAACGTTGGAGTGGAAGTGTGTAGAGAGAGGGTGTAGGGGCCGGGCTGGAATTGGGCCATACTCTCCAGTTCTGATATAACTGATGCTACTGCACTAACCTCTTCAGGAGTCGCCATTGTGTGTGTGAGAGAGCTAGCTAATTCCCTATCAGAGGGAGAGGGCATGGGAACTGGGCGATGGAATCACTGCAAATAGAGCATGAGGGTTGACTTCACAGCAGGAGAGAGAGGGCAACACACACACACACACACACACACACTCTCTCATTCAGTGTGGTGGTTTCTATGTCAGGCGCAGAGGCTCTAAAACATTATTTATGTTTGCGTCAATGTGTTTTCTATTTTCGGCATCGTATTTGTTTCATATTCCGTCAATCAGTATCCGATGTTCATTTATCGACCAACAAAACAACATTGATTTCACTTCGACACTGAAACCGTTCCAACAAGCCACTTTGTCCGAGCTGCTAAATGCCCAATTAGATCCAAATTAGTTAACACGCAGCAACTGAAAAACACTGCTTTCTGATTCGCTGGGAAATTGTTTATTGGGACACCTCCAACATTTAAGAGTGAAAGTTAATTTCTAATCCGTTTATGTGTGTTTTTTAATCTAGCTCAATAGAAAACAATGAGAGAATGTCGACCTAGAAATCAGGTGCATTAAAACCCAAGAGATTAAGAAAAGCATCCTGTGCTCCTCTCACATCTTACTTCTTCTACCTGTTTGTATTATTTTGTTCAGTATCATGGAATAAAACAATGGACTGATGTTACACTATACAGCAGGCTGAGCAGGGACAACAACTGCTGAGTGAAACATCCACGTTTAGTCTTTATTAACTTAAATTGTTGTTATGTAAGAAATCAATCAGAATGTTTGATGAATCTGTTGTTTAACTTCCCGTTTAGAGTATCTCTGCACCTGTCACTGCCTGTGGTGTTGTTGCATCTTGTCCACGAGCAAGATGCACGGCGGGCTGTAGCCCTATTGTATGTCATTTCCAGTAAATATCACAATTTAAAACCTGTGTTTTTCTGTTTAGAAAATAGGCTGCAAACGTAGGTAGATAGCAAGTACTACCAACCCATCTCTTAAGTGTTTGCGTCTCCAGTCTGATATGGAGCACACGGCTGATATGTACGTGGTTTGTTTACACGACGTAGGACAGAAGTGCATATTTAAAGCATTCAGCGTGGACAGAGAGCCTCCGATGCTACGTGATGCGGCGCGATAGTCGGATGCTCGCATTTGGATTCGAACAACGTGCCACGCGTCTGAGTTTTTTTTTTTATTTGTTTGTGTTTTACAAGTCTAAAAGTGTGTTCTGTTCATGTGAAAGCAGGTATTAGAAAGGTTCAAATGGAGGCATGGATGGAAAGAAAAACAAAACAAACAGAACCCACCATAATAGCATCTCTGGCCTCTCTCTCGTGTGTGTGTGTGTGTGTGTGTGTGTGTGGGTGTGGGTGTGTGTGTTAGCGCGTGTAGAGATGGGCTGAAAACAACAATGGATCAATAGGTTTACTGTGGCCTCTAGCCAGCGGCTCTAACACTCTGCTTCGGTGTGTGTGTGTGTGTATTTCTCTTTCCTCTGCTCTCATCAATACTTCCATTCGGTCGGCCCGAGGGCCCCGGGCCCCCCCACAGTGATCACATTTATTTTTAGAGGGCCGACAGAGTTTCACTGCAGGGCAGATTACTGCTCCGTGTGTTTGCACTGCAGCACTATACTGTATACATTCAACGCACAGCTCACTGATGTATTTATACTGCATCCATCTATTACAAGAACAAGTACACGATGTTACGCAGCAGGGAGGAGTGACACAACTCTTGTTTTAGCCTGATGATCGGACCGGATGTCCATTTGGCTTCATTACTCAGAGTGACATCATGTTCATGTTAGCTGTTTTCTGTTTGGGTTGTTTTTTTGCCCAAACGCATCAGTAGTGACTGACGTATCTGACCCGCCGGCGTCATTTTCAGTCCACACGGAGGCTGTGATAGCAGTTACTAGGAGCAGGTACGCTTTTCAGCTGAGTGAAGAAATATGCTGATGTTATAGCAGTTATTTCTGTAAGCTGACTTACAACAACCTCATACTGTACACATTCTCACTCCCAACTCGTCAAATACCGCCCTCGGCATCGGAGAGCGACACAAGGGGGTAGCCCGCTTGCATTACTTTTGGACGGACCTGGAACGGCGTGTCAATAAACGCTTGTTAAATGCAGTGTCCTTTCAAAATAAACTTCAGTTTTCACAGGAAGTTAGGTTTAGGCAACACAACCACTTAGGTAGGGTTAGGAACTCTACTGATTAGCAACTCACAGGACTGATGATACCGACGTGATGATGGGAACATACCGATCCACATTCTTGTTTTTGGACGGAAACAAACATTTCTGTCTTTTTCTCACTTTCACTCTCACAGTCTCTTTTACTCTCCCCCTCAATTTACTCATTCTCTCTCTCTCTCTCACACACACACACACACACACACACACAGTTTCACCCCGAGTGGCTCAGGATATTACCTATCAACTGGAGCTTGATTAATTAGTCCTTAATTGGTTGTCATGTCACTGACCAATCGTGTGACAGCACCCCTGGGGGCCGGGTGAGACAGAGGACACCAGAGAGAGAGAGAGATAGAGAGAGAAAGAGAGAGAGAGAGAGAGAATGTGTGTCCTCAAGGAGGAAAAAGGATCTGAAACACCCAATACTTCACCACCCTGGATAAAAGAATCACATTTATACTCCTGTATTTGAGAATAACCACACAAATAAAGAGTGTAAGTATCAAAGGAAACAACATTACACAGAAATGAGGACAGTTGTTTAACTTAACAATAAATCCACTTTCTTGTCTTAATAAATTACTGTATATCTACAGTATAATTTAACTAATATAGTATCAAGTGATCATGGTCCAAGTAGTTTTAATTGCAATGATTTGAATCAGTGAATTTAATTTTTTGTTGCCATTTTCCACATGCCAATAATTCTCTCCACTAGACCAAAAAAAAACAAAGTACAAGGCCAAGTGTAGAAAACCAAGCGAACTCTGTGTTCACGTCACATTTATAGGAATGCCTAAAACATATTAATATACTGTATATGTAGGTTAAAGCCTATAGACTGCACAAAGGCTGTCACGTAATCATATAATATAAAGTCAGTCAATTTATCAGTCAAACAACCACTGCATCACCACATAAGAACATATTTTGCACAAAAAGGAAGATTTGGTGGGTTTCAACCAACACACACACACATACACACACACACACACACACACACATACACACACACACACATACACATACACACACACACACATACAGGCCCATACACACATGCTCAGACACATTTGAAGCTATTTTAACAAGCAACAAAATCATGTCATCACCCATAAAGCACATTTAATCCACATGTATAATGCCGGGTATGACCCCCTCCCAACAATCGTCAGCAAAGCCCTGATTTTTTGATGGTTCTGCAGATTATCTTCTTATCTAACCAGATATTCCTGTGGTGTGAGGTATGTTAAGAGTGTTTTTTACATCCCCGATCGGCTCAGAAGTCCATCCTGGCCGCACTGATTTCAAATCGTAAATTTTAAACATGTTCAATATTTACGAGGGGATATCCTGTTGTGTGTGGGGAACCCTGCGGACAGCCGATGACGCAGTCATATGGGAAAGAACGATAGTCAATTGAGAACCAAGCTGACTGAAGCGGAAGGACAATCACCGCCGTCATGGCGGCCGCTACTAATGCATGAGCTAATACAAAATGGAAAGCATAAAGTAGTAGTAAGATGGAGCTCAGAAATGGAGGACCAACTCGGTGATTTGTGGCAACAACACAAGCGTTTATTTAACGTGTCTCCATGACTGCATCGATCCATCCTTCGTGAATTTTCAGTACAAAGTAAAAACTAACATCGCTATTTGTTCCTACCCGTCGTCCACTATGTTTGTTTACATTTATATCACGTTTGATCACGAGAGATCTTTCGTTTTGCTTGTTGTTCATGAATGAATCTGTCAGTGTGTGCTGTGCTGTTTTGGCCAAAACGTTGCTCTCCACAACTATAGGAACAAAACTGTTAAATTTAACATAACGTGTCGTTATGTGTGGAGTCTCTCACATTTTCAACATCTATTAAGATTTGAAAAATCGTTTAGTGAGGGTCAGCCTTAATGTTTTCCTCACAAGACTTCACTACACTGTTTGTGGAGCTAATATTAGCAACTATTTAAGAGGGAAAAGCAGATGATGTTACCTGCCATCAAACTGAACACTTCACCGCTGCTGGTACTATAATGAGACTGCTGACTGTCAGTTTAAATCTACATCATCCTGTTACATAAACAGACTATAAACAATATGAACACATGATGCCTGCAGCAGGCAGGTAAACCTCATGTTCTGTGGTACAGGCTGGCTTTATGAGAGTGATGTCTATTTTTTGTCTTTAATCAGTGTTTTTATGCCTGTAATGAAAATGGCCCTGCAGGGAGACATAAAGTCTATTGAACTGAATTGAATTGTTCTTCTCTGCGATCTCTGGCTACCAGGCACAGACAGGCCGTTAATAAAAAGGCTATTTGTCAGTCTGTCAGCGCTCGCTCCTCCAATCAATGAAGACTCACCAAGTCTGGAAACGCAACTGTAGGAGGACACAACATGGGGAGGACAACACAGAGAGGACAACAAGGAGGGGACAACACGGAGAAGAAAACATGGAGTATGCAACAAGGAGGAGACAACAAGGGGGGGACAACACAGAGGTGAAAACATGTAGAAGACAACAAGGAGGAGACAACATGGAGAGGACAACAATGAGGAGACAACTTTGAAGATGCAACAAGGAGGAGAAAACATGGACGACACAACAAGGAGCAGACAACAAGGAGGAGACAATATGAAGAGGACAACAAGGAGGAGACAACAAGGAAGAGACACCATGGAGGAGACAACTTGGAAGACTCAACAAGGAGGAGACAACATGGAGAGGACAACAAAGAGGAGGCAACAAGGAAGAGACAACAAGAAATAGACAACATGAAGAGGACAACAAGGAGGAGACGACATGGAGGAGGCAACAAGGAGGAGACAACATGGGATCTTTCTCATTTCTCAATTGTATGCCTCCTTGTCTGGTCTCAGAGCTGCATGTTGAAGGACGACCCAATTCCTAAAATGCACTTTGAGGAGCGAGGAGCGAGGAGTGAGGAGAGAAGATCGAGGAGGCTTGCTGGAGGAGCTATAAGCGAGAATACACCGGTGTATCTCGTGCAGAAGTTTTTTCTGCACCCGCGACGTATAAAAGAGGCGTGACACACGGCTGGAATAATCTCAAACCACGGCAGGACTCTACAAACGTAACTGTCCGTAGAACACTGTGATTGTCCAATCAGAATCGAGTATTCAATACTCTGGATATCACATACAGCACCTTTAATTCAAGCCAAGAAAAGCCTGAACCACAAATAAATTAATTTCATATTCACACATAACACATTTCATATTTGACAAACAAACATATTTGTTAAATGCGACTAAAACTAGTAAAATTTTCACTTTTTGCAACATGTATAAAATGTTGTGGGTTGTCTAGAACATTTTTAAAAACATGAGAGCATTTGAAACATCAGATCCCTAAAATGGAGGGATGGGCAGATGGATGGAGGGAGCAGGGATGAGGAGGGGGTTCAGGAGAACAAACTGAGAGGGAGAAATCCCAGGAAGACTTTCTCTCATAATTAATAAATGAAAGATGTTGTTAGTGCATCTGATCAATAGAGTTGTTAGGGAGAAGGAGCGATTGATCGGACGACGGGATGAAGGATGGTGGGATGAGGGGGTGAGGAAGAGGGGGAGTTGTGCTATTTGCTCTTGTGGCTGTTTCAAATTTTCACCCTCATTCAGAACAAAGGAGTCTCCTGAGCCTCATCAGCACTGATAGACACTTAGCACCATCCTGACCTTAATAGGAGGGAGGGAGGGGGAGCAAGGGGGGGATGGAGGAGAGGAGGAGGAGAAGGAGGAGGGAAAGGAGGAAAAAACATGGAAAGGAGGGAGGAAAGAGAGGGAAATGGGGAGAAAGAGAGAGAGAACAGAAGGAGGAGAGGAAGAAAGAAAGGAGGGGAATATGGAAAAAAAATAAGAAATGAGATGGGGGTGCAAGGGGAACATAGGAGGAGAACTAACGGAGGTGGAGGAGTTAGGGATGGAGCGGGTGGAGAAGAGAGGAAAGAGGGAAAATTGAGAGGAAGAGAGAAGGAAGATGGGAGGAAGAAGAAGGATTTTGCAAAAGAGGAGGGAAAGTTGAGGAGCACAAAAAGCAGTAGAGGAAAGAGGAGGAAGAGGATTGATGGTGTTAAAGAGGAGGAGAGAGATGTAATAGGTAAAAGGTAGAAGAGATGAGTAGTATGAAAGGGAGGAAACTGGAAAATATGTATAGGGAAAGAGGAACAGAGAAGGAAGAGCAAGGTAGGAGGAGGAGGAGAAATGAGGTAGAAGAGAGGAAAAGATGGGATGAAGAAATAGAAGAGAATGAGGGAGAGATCATACGTATAGGGAAGGGGAGATATGTGGAGAGGAGGGAGGAAAGTGAAGGAAAAAGCAGGAAGGAGAGAGAAGAAAGGTGATGGAGAAGAAAAGAGGGTGGAGAAGGAGAGGAGAAGAAGGGACTAAGAAAAGGGGATGAAAAAATGGGGGAAATTGTGAGGGAAATTGAAAAAATAGCAGGCGTGTAGGGGTGAGGGAAGTGGGAATAAACATGGAGCAAAGGGAGATAAGAGGGACAATGTCAAGGAAAAGAGAGAAAAGTAAGAGAGAAGGAAGGAGGGTAAAAAAAATAAGAAAGAGAGAAGAGGAAAAGGGACTCAGTCAGGGAAAGACAGTGGTCTGTAAAAAGTGACACAAGGACCAAACCACCATCTTTCCCTGACCTTAAAACAAAGTGTTTTAGTAGCCAAAATCTAACCACGTGGGCGCGACGTCCAACCTCCTCCTTCTTATTGATAAAAGTGGTTTAGGTGGTTAGTTCAGGAGCGAGGTTTAGTTGTGTTTGGGGAAGTGTAGGCCTGCAGGGCTGTGTGCTGGGCAGGCCAGCACACAGCCCTGCAGGCAGGAGGAGGAGGAGGAACGGAGGAACGGAGGAACGGAGGAACGGAGGAACGGAGTCGCTTCACCACGTAATAAGGTGTGTGCCTGAAAGCAGTGCTGTGGTGAAAGATGTCTTGAAAGCAGTCGGCATGCAAAAAGCTCATCTATGCTTCACTGATGAATAAGGCTGCGGTGGTACTTCTTCAGAAAGAAAGTTTGGTTCGAAAGGTGTTAGCTAGTGGCATCTGGGTAAAGGGAGTGTTGGTACTTGTGTTCCTGCTGTCTGCACCTTCTACGAGAGTTGTTGTGTCCAATGTTCCCCAGTTTATTAAAAACAATGTTTTGACGTGCGAACTCTCCCGTTTTGGGATGTTTGTAAGTGGATTTAAAGCGATCGCTCTTGGGTGTTTGGACCCAGGGTTGAAGCATGTTTTAGTACTTCGTAGGCAAGTGTTTATGTATTTGAAGAGCACAAACCAGACTTTGAATGTGAGTTTTAGTGTGAAGTTTGGGGAGAGCTTGTGTGCGTTGTTTTGAGTGTGGTGACATCGAGGCTGGCTGAGGGAGACGCCACGTGCAGGTCGAACCAGCCCACGGGGGAGGCAAACAGTGCGAATATAGCGGAGCGGCAGACTTGGAGAGGAGGAGTGGAGGGACCATGTGACAACCATCTGGCGGTGGCTCAACTCTCCATTGCACCAGGCCCTCTGAGGTGTCTGTACTGGAAGTTTAATATCAAGCTTCTTCAAGATGCCTCCAATTGCTATAGTTTCTTAGAGTTTCTTAGAGTTTTGGAGTAGGTAGAAGGGAAGAATGTTTGTGGTGGGATGCTGGTAAGGCATGACTTGAAGCTGTTGTTGGCCCTTACTCACGTTGTTCCCTCTTATCTAGATCCTTGCTTGTGTTGTACAAAATTCTCAGATGTACGTCGCTTTGGACAAAAGCGTCTGCTAAATGAAATTGTAGAATTGTAGACCCATATCACGCATTTTTGTCAGGTCAGAACAGAGTAGGAAAGCGATGCAAAGACCAAATGCGTTGTCGTTTTTAAACGGCGGGAAGTAGAAGAAGAAATCAGGGACACATCGGGATGCATTAACGTTACCACTGCAAAAGATATGCGGTCAAATGTGTCTGAGACCACCACGTCAAGTTGCATTTTGGTGGTCGTTTACACTTGTATTTAGCGCTGTCCACTTGTGATCCGATCGTCCATGTTAATGCCGGGTGGAAACAGGGTTTAAGTGGCTTGAACGTGGCTTTGTAACAGATACAGTACTTTACACGTAGAGTCATAAACATGCAGCTTGGGAAACCAGTAGTTTTTCACACGGAGAGGGCCCTTGAGGCATGTCAGCTCATCAAGGAGGGTCCATAAAGGTTTAGAACCGCTGGTTTAGACTGCCATCCTTTGGCTCCACGGCTCTGTGTGTCCAGTGAGTTAAATATCCAATAAGTAGAACGTGAAGATGGAACACATTTTCATCTTGCTAAAACCGACTTTCTATACCGACTTCAATGAGCTCTCACTTTACTGTGGAAGCAACGCTGTGTGTGTGTGTGTATGTGTGTGCGCGTGACAGAAAGAGAGAAAAGAAGCCTGTAGCGTGGTTGTGTGTTTGTCCATTAACAGCTAATAGCAGCTCTGTTTCCCCATTATCACTAATGGATGGAACTCTCTGGACACACACACACACACACACACACACACATACACACATATACGCTGTCTGCCGGGACCATTACTTACTCTCTCATTCCCATGCTGTCAAAATTAGCCATGCAACATAAAAACTACACACACACACACACACACACACACACACACACAGCTCTCTAAACGTCTCAGTGGACAGGAAGTGAGGGCGTTAGGGCAAACACGGAAGTGTTTCCCGCGGCAACCAAAGAGCTTCGTGTCTGGCCCGCTTGTCTCACTTCGCCTGTAAACTGTGTTTGTGCGTGTGTATGTGTGTGTGTGATGTAATGATGAGATGCAGTCGGGGGAATCCAAAGTGCCTGTTGACTGTTTTAATTGTCTTCTCACCTCCCTTCCCTCTGTCATCCCTCCATCCCCCCTTCTCCTTCTCTATCTCTCTCTCCTCCCTTTGCTCTGTCCACCCTTTCATCTTTCCTTTCCTTCCTCCCTCGTTCTCTCTTTTTCTCTTCTTTCCTTCTTCACATTCATCTTTCATATCGTTACCTCCTCCATGAATTCTTTCCTTCCTTCCTGTTGCTCACCTTTTCCCTCCACACCTTCCGTCCTTAAACCAACCTGCCCTTCTCACCTCTATCTTTCCTCCTTTCTGTTCTCCCTCACCCATTCCTACTTCACCCCTACATCTATCCTTTCCTTCGTCAGCCTCCTATTGCCTTCCTCCATCTCTCCTTTCTATCCTCCATCATTCATGTCCTCCTTCCTTTATCTCTGCTTCACTTCCTCCATCCATCCCTGCTTTCCTTACAATGTATGTCCACCAGGTCCAGCAAGGACACTGGGGTGTGATGACGTTTAGTAGTCTCATTTAGCCACTTGTTAGCAATCGCCTTTTTTAATACACATTAAGGCTTCAAAATTAACAAGTGGGATATTTACTGACGTATTTTTGTCGTAGAAAAAATATACCTTATTTCAGGCATCTAACTAAAAACCATTGACTTCCAGACAAGGGAACCAGAAGTGCTAAAATGCTAACTCATTTCCGGGTTATAGGACTCATTCCTGTAGCACTCTTTATCATCGTTGTTTCAGATGTCAATACGGATACGTTTGTTTTGATGTGTGATAAAGTCTCAATGAAACGACCAAAACCAAGCAACAAACAAACACATGACCAGGAGACCACATTTCGTAGCCATGCTGACTTATTTTGTCACGTCAGTCGTTAGTTACGTGACTTGTTAGTATCGTTAGTCCTGTGAGTCATGTGAGTTGCTAGTCAGTGAAGTTAACGTCAACCACGACCGTTTCCTAACCCTAACTAAGTGGTTGTGTTGCCTAAACCTAACATCCTGTGAAAACGGAAGTTTATTTTGAAAGGACACTATGCATGTAACGAGCATATATTGACACGCCGCCCCTGGTCTGTCCAAAAGTAACGCAAGAGGAACACCCTGTGCGTCTGTCTCCGATGCCGAGGGGCATTGACCAAGCGGCCGTATGTGACGAGTTGTGAGTGAGAATGTGTTGATTTTTCATGTTTTAGTACAGAGACCTTTTTGTCAGTCCTCATCTCAAATCTCCATCTGTTTGTCTCACGCTCCTCCTCTCTCCTTCCTGTCTCCTCTAACCCGACACACACACACACACACACACACGCAGTTCTTCCAGTCCACTGCTCCTCTCTGTCCAATCAATGCAATATTAATGAGCCACAGCCCTGCTGGCTACACAGGGAACTGTGTGTGTGTGTGTGTGTGTGTGTGTGTGTGTAACCAACGATATCTGTACATATTTCATCTGCATTCATGTGTGTGTCATCTGTGCATCTTCATCACATATGTGTTTTTCTGTGCATGTGTTAATATGTTTGTGTGAGAATGTATGTTTAAGTGAGTGCGTGTGTGGGTGTGTGTGGGTGTGTTTGTGTTCCCCACAGCTAAAGGACAGGCCTAAGGCTAAAGCTCAGTCAGTGTCAAGGTCAAACACACACACACACACACACACACACACACACACTTGTCATCTGGTCCTTTAAGCTCTTTGTGACCAAACTGGTCAAAAAACTACAAAAACGTTGTTTACACAGTTTGATCAATGCATCATTTTAACAGAAATTGCAATTTCATGTAAGCATAAATACTCAAATTTAAATAAACAATGAGTATATAGTATATAGTACAATGAGGTATCATTTTATTCGTCATCAAATCATTTTCTGAAATTATAGCTTTTTAATATCTTCAACTTTTCTCATACTAGTGTAGCCAGATAAAGTATCAGACCACCTGTTGAAAGGCACCACAATATAGGAGGAGGACCCCCATTTAGGTTGTCCCAACCTCACATTTTCAATACTTCCTACACTCATGGTAGTATGTGGCACTCAATGCAGTTTTCTGATACACCTATGCACGTTTCACTTTATACATTTTAAATCAACATTCATTTTAAGTTACGTGAAAACTTCACTTTAAGATTGACATTTTTTCCACCACCATCCATCACTATCATTTCAGGCTGGTGTCATACACTGTTTGGAGCTATACCTTCGAAATGTAATGCACTGTAATTTGTGTATATGGTACAAAAGCAATTTGTATGTAATTAATGTAATCGTGAACCAGAATAATATAAAGACTTTCCAATATCCGACTTTCAGCTTCTGGAATTATTTTAAGCCAAACCACGATCTTTTCCCAAACCTGACTGAGTAGTTTTGTTGTCTAATCCTAACCAAGCTGATCTTTTCCTAAACCTAACTGAGTAGTTTTATTGCCTTAACATAAGGAAGCTCTTTCCTGTGAAGACGGAAGTTTATTTTGAAAAGACTGTATGCATGTATCGAGTGGAAACTGACACGTGTTGCTGGACATTCGTAGGAAAACGAACAAAAAAGGAGGAACAACTTTTTCGTAAGATATAATACGAACCGTTGTATGAGGACAGGTTGAACATTTTGACATCTGGGAAATGATTGGCTTTATTACATTTATACTTTTAGGTTCAATCTTCTTTGTTTTGAGCAGAATAAAAGAAACAGAGAATAATAAAGAAGTATTTCTTCTCTTTATTTCCCTCCATTGTTCCCTCTCTCTCTGCTGTAATCACAGGCCTCTCTCTCTGAACGTCCAGCTTTCTGTCCAGGCTCTGAGCGTATCGATCCGCCCGCTCTCACCAATCTTCAGCCTTAACCAGTCGATGCTCCTGCTGGTCACATCCTGCTCGCCGCCGTCTCTCCTGCTCGTCTTCCGGCTGTAATAGACCTGAGGAATCTGGCCTGGAGGCGATTTACCGTCGTCAGGTGACAACCTCGCTTCTCCATGATGCGTCTGCTGCAGACGGGGGGGTTTGTTATTTGTTATTGTTTGTTGTTAGTTTTGTCGTTTGTTACTCGCGCTCGCTCTGAGGTGAAATTACAGACTGATGTGAGTGTGTTTCAGACGTGGTGGCATCGCAGAATTGACATTTGCCATTTAGCAGAGTGAAAATAAATCTTTCCTTCCCTCGCTTCCACTCTTTGTCCGAAGGATTTTCAATTTCAGAGGCGTAAACCTGCTGCACCACGGTGTTTCTCGCCAAAAGTTTCTAATACTGCAATTTCTTCAGTTTGAATCAATCAAAAAGTGCGTGTGCAGAGCAGCTTTAAGGGTGAAAAGCTCTTTTATAGACTATATGCAGCTTTTAAGGGGACATATAATGAAAAAATACTGCACATACATTTGGGTATCTGGAGTGCCTACCCTCCCACAAACTGTGAAATAATGCTGTGTTCCAATTACCTCGGAAATCATAATTAGCTCACACACATTTGCTGCCGCTCTCTCTCTTGCTTCACCACTCACTTTCCACGTCCACACACACTCTACACCTTCATCCAGGAAACCGCTCTTTGTGTGTCATGCGTTAAGTTTCACTTTCACTTTACAACCAGCTGATCGTTCGTATCCCGTGTTCACAACGTTCAGCGTCATTTTCACTGTACAAACGTAGTAGTTTTAAGCCCAACCATGTAGTTCTTTCCTAAACCTAATTAAGTGGTTTTGTTGTCTGAACCTAAAGTGACGGTAAGGGTAACTATAGTGGTTGTGACGCCAAGGGGCGGTATGTGACGGGTAGGCATGAGAACATTTCATTCGTATTATGTACATGTACAGCACTTTGGTCAACTGCGGTTGTTTTTTCAACGTGCTATATAAATAAAGTTTGACTTGACTTGAGGACATGTTGCCCTTTCCCAACAATATCCTAAATAGGAATTGGAAATTTTCTAGAAAGAGCTTTGCAGGTCATTTCAGAGAGAGAGAGCGTTCCTATTGGCTGTTCATTCAACTGTGGCAGCTGTCAATCACTCGCGAACTCCGATCAAACGGTCAAATTAGGGAGCGCTGATCAAATATGAATCAATATTCTGTTACCCTAACGCCTATTTACATACGTACATGAAGGTTACTGATACTGAAAGTGTTTCATTTCCTGCAAACAGGCCATTTCAGAGCTGGATCTGCCTTCAAAACATGATGAATACAAACTGAAACAAGACTTTACCAACAACTGTAAACTGGAGTTACAAGGTTTCCATCCTCATTTATTTTCCCATAATATGGATCACAGGCTGCAGACTAACAGCTGCCAATCATCTGGGGCCGTGATTATGAGCAGCAGCTCCGACACACAGAGCGGATGCTACGCCACTAAACCAATTCATCTCCTATCAGCGGCTCATAAACAATCCATCAATATCCTCACTGAGATCATCTGTGTCCAGAATGAGTTCACAACAACTCACGCGTTGTTAGTGAGTCATTTTATCGACACATAAAATATTTATCATCGAGCAGCTCTTGGTTTGAAAACGTGATCAATCGTTTCGTCCGCTGGTGTACAAATTACGGCGGTAAAGAGCGGCATCGTGCAGACGCTTGTTCAAGGCAGCAAACTCAAGAACGTATTGATCTCATTCTTCAAACCGAGCGTAAAACTGACGTGAACACGAAGACATAAAATATGAAGAATGAAAATATTGAAAATAATAATAGAATTTAAAGCTAGGCTTGGTAATGTTCTTCAAAAACAGTTTCTGTTATATTTGTTTTCATTACATCCCGACAGCAATCAAAAAAATTAAAAGCAATGCATAAAGCATAAAGCAAGCATATATTTCCACTGCCATGTTGATAAGAGTATTAAATACTTGACAAATCTCCCTTTAAGGTACATTTTGAACAGATAAAAAATGTGTGATTAATCGTGATTAACTATGGACAGTCATGCGATTAATCACGATGAAATATTTTAATCGATTGATATAGATATAGATAGATAGATAGATAGGTAGATAGATAGATAGATAGATAGATAGATAGATAGGTAGATAGATAGATAGATAGATAGATAGATAGATAGATAGATAGATAGATAGATAGATAGATAGAGAATATATTATTATTAACATATTTTGTAAGTATAAGTGTATCTGAAATTCATTAAGCTACATACGTCTGTGTGTGTCTGTATATATGCTTCTAAGCTCATCGGCCTCAGAGTCAAACACACACACACACACACACACACATTGCTGTCTATTTAGACGGTCCCGCCTCCACACGTGTCCTCTGGCCCTCTGGGGTTGTGACCTCTGACCCCTGCTCAGCTCATCACAATGTCACCACATCCCTCATCCCTCTGTGTGTGTGTGTGTGTGTGTGTGTGTGTGTGTGTGTGTGTGTGTGTGTGTGTGTGCGCGCGTGTGTGTGCGTGCGTGCGTGCGTGTGTGTGTGGGGGTGGAAGGCGGAGTTCCTGGAAACAACCCATCTGTCCCTTGTGGGACACACAGATGTTTGTATCCAACGTTTGTGTCTATCCCTGTGAGGACCCTCAGTGACATAATAGCACCTAACCTTGATCTAAACCTGACTCTAACCATAACCCTTTTTTTTTTTATTTAAATTGTGAAAAAAGTCATAGTATAGCATGTTGAAAGATTTTGTGAAACAAATTCATAGTAAAGTATATCGAAAAACTTCTTGAAAAAAAGTCATAGTATAGCATGTCGAAAAATTTCATGAAAGAAAGTCATAGTATATCAGGTCGAAAAATGTTGTGAAAAGAAGTCATAGTATAGTATAACAAAAAATGTCATGAAAAAAATCAGATAGTTTAGTATGTCAAAAAATGTTTTGAAAAGAGTCATAGTATAGTATGTCAAAAATTGTGAAAAAAAAGTTATAGTATGGCATGTCGAAAAATTTCATGGAAAAATTCATAGTATAGTATGTCGAAAAATTTTCTGAAAAAAGTCACAAATGTATGTCGAATAATTTCATGAAAACAAGTCATAGTATGTCAAAACATTTTGTGAAAAAAGTCATGTCATATGTCGAAAATTTCACGAAAAAAGTCATAGTATAGTTTGTCGAAAAATTGGATGAAATAAAATTGATGAAAAAAAGTCATATAGTCATATAGTATGTCGAAAAATTTCGTGAAAAAAGTCAAAGTATAGTATGTCGAAAATTTCAAGAAAAAAATTCATAGTATAGTTTGTCGAAAAATTTTGTGAAAAAAAGTCATAGAATAGTATGTAGAAAATTTCACGAAAAAAGTCATAATATAGTTTGTCGAAAAATTGGATGAAATAAAATTGGATGAAAAAAAGTCATAGTATAGCATGTTGAAAATTTTGTCCAATTTTATTTCATCCAATTTTTCGACATACTATACTATGACTTTTTTTATATACTGTATCGTATGTTGAAAAAAGTGATAAAAAAGTCATATCATAGTTTGTTGAAAAAAGCGGTAAGAAAGTGATAATATAGTATGTCAAAAATAGTGATAAAAAAGTCATAGTATAGTGTGTCCTGAAAAGTGAAAAAAAAGTCATAGTATTGTATGTCGAAAAAAGTGTTTTTTTCACAGCTGTGATTTGAATTCAGATTTCAGATGAAAATTTCTCACCGCAGTCTACTTGCAGATCTTTATCCCTACAAGCAGTTTTAAGTAGTCCACTTATCCTGCCGCATCTTTCCTCAGAGCCTCCTGACAGCAGCAGCACATTTCAACATCAGAGCCTTCAACCTGCTAAGTTCCCTTTAATCCTGAGAAAGTATCCGCGCATACTTAAACGTGGGACAAAGTACTCCGGTGTCGACGTTTAAAGAAAATACGAAGGAAAGTCGATGTTAAGTGCCGGGTGAAAAGGAGATCAAAAACACGACAATATGTGTGTTTAGCTCCGACAAGCTTGGAGTTTGTTGTTAAAATTAGTGAGGAAGAGAGCAGAGAGAAAGAGGAGGGAGGAGGTTTCGATTAGTTAAGAGCAGAAAGGCTGTTATTCTGATCACACCCGCAGCTGACTAAAATATACACAACCAACAGTTTGGTGCTTTAAAGCCCTGGACCACCACGACGCCCTGATATAAGGGATTCATGACATTCCCCTTAATTTACACCCTTAAGTCAAGCCCGTATTTGAGGCAAATCTTTGAATAAATAAATGGTTGACAGGTTTTCAACATAAATTTAGGGATGTTTAAAGAATAAAAAAAACACTTTGCAATTTACAAAATGACATTCCAGGTACTCCCTAATTTGTTTCATAAAAGCACCTCAACTTTTCATTTAAGGTGCTAATTCAGGCATTCATACCAAGCAATAAAGTATTTTTGATTTGATTGACATTTGATTCGGCTATCAGGACGGCCCTGAACTTGTTTTTCTCGGACGGTTCCTCTTTCTGATGGAGCCACAATGATGCTATACGGCTGTAACAAGTAAAACATTTGCACATGACAAAAGTAAGAATATGAGCTGCAAAAGTAAAGCAGAGCAGCCGATAAACTTTTCTTTGCTTTCCTTATGATAAATAATGAGGTCATTCCACAGTCAGCCAGGAAGATAAAAAGTGCCTTGGCTCCTCCTCAGAAGGTTTGTGCTGCGCTCGATAGCAGAAAAGCCTTCACGCCGACTGATGAAAGGAATTAAGAGAAGCAGAGTGAAGGAACGCGGCCTAAATTTGCTGCATAAGTAATTTTTGATCAATATGTTACATTAGAAAGTTTGTTCTTTGAGGCTCTTATACCTTTCATCAAGAAAAGAGAGGAGTTCACCACTGTACGGGGCCAGAACACTGCAAAAAGTGACGAGGTACAGAGGGATGTTGTTTTAGGGAACATCACAGTCATTTATTGACGATAGTGATCACAGTGTACTCGTCACATACCGCCCTGTGGTGTCACGCTAATTCTGGCATTAAATCCACTGATGTTACCCTTGGTGTTACTTTAAGTTTAGGCAACAAAATCACTTAGTTAGGTTTAGGAAAAAACTACATGGTTGGGCTTAAAACTACTGGTGTGTTTGTGTCCCGTGTGAAATCAAAAGTCAAAGTTATTTGTAACGTAACTTCCGTAATTAACCCTCCTGTTGTCTTCGGGTCAAATTGACCCGAAGACAACAGGAGGGATAAATCCACAGAAATTCAACATTAGGTCATGAAAAATTAACAAAAGTATGCTCATATTATTAATAATAGCCAGACAAGAAAACATTATTGTCAAATAATAGCCTTGTTCATTATCATCAGTTGGCCTGTTTAACCCTCCTGTTGTCTTCGGGTCAATTTGACCCGAAGACAACAGGAGGGCTATGTTAGTAGTTAAGTTACGCCACTTCCAATGCTATTTAACCTAAACCACAACCTTTTCTTAAACCTAACTAAGTAGTTTTGTTGCTTAATCCTAACCAAGTCTATTTATTCCTAAACTAAGTAGTTTTATTTTGAAACGACTGGAGCGGAACTTGACACGTGCGTCACATGTTGTTGGACATTCGTAGGTAAACACATGAAAATGACGTTGTTGAAAGTCGTGCTGAGAGTCAGTAACTGCCGTGAGACCGTGTTGTTCAGTTTGAGAAGCTCTGCTCCAACCTCTGTAATTACCGGCAGGTTTCAGTCAACCAATCCAATAAAAACATAAATTTATGTGCAATCCTCATCACTTCTTTGAGTGTATTCAGATGATCTGAACATAGATCTCTGATCTCCTCACCTCGTTAAAACACCAAACACACATCATTCCCGCTCCAATCCCAGAAACCCCTGCGTCTTAACAGCCGTTAGTAACCTTAAGCCGGCTCTAAGCTGCAGCGCGGCTCGACGCTGAATTGATAATTGAAAAGTAAAGCGGCGGCGATTAATTTTTGACAGCGTTGTGGTTTTAAAGACGGCGGCCCCTCCTCGAGCTGCGGGCCCCAGACTCCTGCGGTTGATGTGAGAAACCCCGGTGAATCAAAGCTCCGGCTGGGCTCTCGAGGGTTTCTATCCCTCCGTCTCTCCATCCTTCCATCCCTCCTTCGCTCTGCCGGGTTTTAATGCCTACCTGAGGGACTGAAGGGGAGGAAAGCGAGGGGAAGCCGAGGTTCTCTGACTCCACGTCGATACTTTCTCTCTCCAGCTGAGCAGAATCACAGCCTCTCTGCTCTTAACTAATCGAAACCAAGCCCCCCCTCCTCCCTCCTCTTCCTCTCTCTGCTCTCTTCCTCACTAACTTTAACAACAAACTCCAAGCTTGTCGGAGCTAAACACACATATTGTCGTGTTTTTGATCTCCTTTTCACCCGGCACTTAACATCGACTTTCCTTCGTATTTTCTTTAAACGTCGACACCGGAGTACTTTGTCCCACGTTTAAGTATGCGCGGATACTTTCTCAGGATTAAAGGGAACTTAGCAGGTTGAAGGCTCTGATGTTGAAATGTGCTGCTGCTGTCAGGAGGCTCAGAGAAAAGATGCGGCAGGATAAGTGGACTACTTAAAACTGCTTGTAGGGATAAAGATCTGCTGGTAGACTGCAGCGAGAAGTTTTCATCTGAAATCTGAATTCAAATCACTAACTTGAGGAATGACAATTGAGGACGAGAAGAGAAGCAAGATTCTTTATTTAGAGTGGTAGGGGTGGAGGACAGACAGAGGATGTTCAGGGGTAGATAAAAAGTCAACGGTATACTGTACGTCACATAGAAGTGGTGTACATCATCTGAAAGCTGGGGAGCTGAAGATTAATCTGATATGCAGTTCAACACTGTGTGTCAAATTGTTCTAGTCATTACAAAGTTTTAATTAAAATGATTAATAAATTAATTAATCAATTAAAATACATATTGAAAGTGTATAAGCTGTATAAGCGTAGAGCATGATGATATAACTTTGTGATTTCCATTCCCATGCTCGATTATGTCTCATAAGTTGTTGCAGCAATTTTGGGTTTGGTACCATTTGTTACACAGATTTGGTGCTAAATTTAACCATTTTTTACCTTTCGAGAATTGATAAAATGATCAATAATCCCCCCGAAATACCACATTAAGACACCAAGACCTTGAGGAACACCATAGAAAAAGTCATGCTGTGATTTGGTTTCAAAAACATTTGACATTTGGAGATTTGTGCAAGAATTGCATTTTTCGGCAATTGGATGGCGAGCACTTCTGTTCTGGAAACTGCTCAGAAACCCACTTATTGTCAATCTAGATAGGAAAGCCATCCATCTTCTGAATGCTCTACATCTGTAGTTTGTGGCTGCAACGTTTCATGAGGCTGTGATTATCCTAGAGGTCACCACAGGTCATCTTATACAGTGAGGTCAAGTTTCAAATAATGGTCTCACTACAATGAAAAGGCTACTACGGGGACTAGCATCATCACACCTGAATACAGTTGGGCTCATTGGATCCACAAGAGTCTCAGCTTTACAGTGATACCCAATTTATGTAATTCCAAGACTGTTTAGGGACCCCAGTATGCAGAAATATTCATCATTTTATAATAGGCGAAAATAACACATTTATACTGCTTGCAAAAAACTGCATGGTTATTGCTATGGCAGTTTTTCCTCGCCAAAATTGCTGTGCGATAATGCTGAGCTCAAACCAGGGTGACGGTCCTTTATTATGAAGGTTTACTTTAAAGACAAACAGTAGTGCTACTGTATCTGGATGTGGGTCGTATCAAACAGTTCGGTCGCTATAAAATGAAGTGTTTTTTTTCCCCCCCTAAAACTCTCTCCCATCCAGCTGTGAGATCGTATCGATTATAAACAACCGCAGATCTTTTGATAATCTTTTTATCTTGAGAAAAAAAAAACCACCTGCAGCTGAATCGCAGGAACTTTTGGGAACATCAATAATGGATAAACACACAACACGACTCTCTGATCTCGACAAAACTTTCACATCCAGAGCAACTTAAGCAAACAGCGGTTTGATTCCAAAATGAGCTCGCTGCTGTTTGAGAAAAACACCTCTGATGGGAAAAAGAGTCATGGGAAAAAAATGTGTTCTAATTTATTTCGCAATGAAAATGCTTGTTTGACTAAACGATAAAACTTGTACAAACTGAAACAAGTTTAGGAGATTTGAAGATGAATATGTGGTGATTTTTGCTTTTACTTTAAGTGGATTCATTTGTTTCGGTAGGAAGGAAGACGGGGGGTAGAAAGTAGAAGAGAGGAGAGAGTAGTAAAGGATGGCTGGCTCAGTTGATCAATAAAATAATCTGAGACCAAAGAGACTGAACCTCCTGCTGCTTTCTAGACTTTTCTTTACTCACCGATGACCCCTCACTCAATGAGGTATACGGACAAACAAACTGAGCAACAGCACAGAAGAGGTGGCGGACAGCAAGAAGAAAATTCAGAGTAAATAAATGAATTAGGGCTGTCAAAGTTAACGGAATAATAACGACCGACCGTCGGACAGTTTGGGGCCGTCGGTGAGTTTCTGTCGGCCTAGTTTTTGTGGTTTGTCCCGCACCGTCGGCTCTAATCTGCAGGTTTTGTTTGACTGGAGAAGTTTAGTTACTACTTGGTACTGGGTTGTTTCGGTTGACAGCTTGGGACCTGGGAACCTGGGAAATCCATTTTGACAGATAAATTATGTACCACTGCTATACAGTTTCTGTAGAAACATTTCATTTTACAGGTCTGCAAATTTCATGGTAATTAGGTGATAATTAGCAAGTAACCTATTTGAAATTTCTTTGGAATTACTGCCAAATTACCCCAATATTTACCTCAAAATTTATCGAAAATTACTTTATTATAAACATTATTTAATAATTATATGCTAAAATAGCATATAATGGTTAAAATAAGGCCCTTAGGCTTGAGAAGCGGCTGTGTGCTGCTCTTAATCGGAGGTGGAAAACTAATAGAAGACACTTCTGATCAGGCACAAATCTCACCATTGTGTGACTTATTGTCTACACAAATGTAACCTGGTAGCTCATGTCATAATTCAGGGAGGTTTTTAAGAAGTTTAAAAGAAGTTATTTGCTAATTATTATCTATTTATCAGCAGACATGGAAATAAAGCCCATCAATTAACTTTGTATTCTTTTCCTGGAAATGTATTAAATAAATTACCAGCTCTTGGGAAATAGCGGAATATAATTATTAAATGATGTTTATAATAGATATAAAATAATAATAATAGAAGTCCAGAGTCAAGTCCCAAGTCAAGACAGCCAAATGAAGTAATTTTTGATACATTTTGAGGTAAATATCGGGGTAATTTGACAGTAATTCAAAAGAAATTTCAAATAGTTTACTTGCTAATTATCACCTAATTACCATGAAATTTGCGGACCTGTAAAATTAAGTGTTACCCTTTTATCTTTTAACTGTTGTGGAAATTATAACATTACACAATTACATTATAGACATATAGATAATTATAATTCTTAAAATGATATAACCCTTTACAGGTTTAAGCTCCTTAATGTCTGTGTGGGTTCTGGTCTGATTCTCATCGGTTTAACCACCCGAACAGCCGACACATGTTCTGTCTGAAGGCAACACAAAGTGAGAGCAGATATTCTTCCTGAAGTTAGTTTTTGGAAACTTTTTAAAGGTCTGCAGGTTGTATCCTGGTTCTGTGTGAAGGAATGTAAAGCTGGAGGTGAGCAGAGAAGACGAGAGAAACATTGAGCTGCGCCTGCAGATTACAGCTGCCGATCAATACCATCAATACCTGATGGTGTTCATACTGAGGGCTGATTAAAGACTGAGGAGGATAAGAGATCGTGAGCGTATGTAAGAAAAGAGACAGAAAGCAGGTTACAGAGCAAAAGAGAGTCAGAGAGAGAGAGAACGGAAAGAGTTTGGGATTTTCTGGATGGAGCAGTTGGAAGGTCAAAGGTCAAAGTCACCTGGAGGTTTGATCTATGGCCTGATATAAGAGAAGAGGAGGAAGTTATAGATATACAAATATTACAAATAAATAATAATAACACGTCATTGTTAGTACCACTCTGTGGTGTGAAAATATGTCTTCTGTGACTGGAGGAGCTTTATCAAGTGTGAGAAAATAACCCCTGGTGATGTCATAATGATGTCATTAGGGTTAATCTCAGCTTCTACAAATTTAAACAGTGAAAACCGCTTATAGTGATGGTGATTAATTGCATATATGGATCAAAAAGCTTGGGACAGAATCATTCCTATACAAACGCTGTTTAAATAATTTGCTTATAATCAAGTAGTCCGCTTACAGTGTTCATTTTGGGTCTTTTCATACATGAAAACATATGGAAACACATTTTAAAACTACGTTAGTTTAACGTTAATTGAATTTTTGTTTTGTTTTTTACTTTACTCCCTTGATACTTTGCCTTGCGGACCGTCTGCTTCCCGGCTGGATACGTGAGGCTGATGCTGCGTGCACATTGAAATCATGATGGAAAAAGGAAAGTCATCGCTGAATGATAAAGGAATGCGAACGGGGAAAGCAATCGCTGCAGAGCCGGCCAAAAACGTCAATGCCTCATCCTCGATGGGGGAAAAGGCAGAAGAATTGGCAGCTAGCTAGAAAATAGCAAAGCGGTCTGTTTCATCACTTTGTATTCATATAATAAATATACAATTAGATGGTAATCTGCATGAGAAATGATGCACAACAACAAAAATTTGGTTATAATAATCATCCGCTTATAGTGATCAATTTGACTTGATCGCTGTAACAGAAAAGTATGACATGCACAGGGAGGGTCTGACAAAAGACCCTATCCAGTTGCATTGTGGGAAATGTAGGATCCAGTGTTTTTGAGGCTTGACCCATCCAGGGGATTAAAAGTAAAGATATCTGGGCCTCTGCTGCTTCCATTTTTACTATTGTTTTTCATTCTGTCTATCATAAGTCCCCTTACTTTATGGAAGTCCACTAAATTACCTTTAAGATTATTTTACAGGTTAAATAATTTGAGAGAAAATGGATAAAATGGCACACCTTAAGACCTTCAAGTGTTTGAATTATGACTTTGACACAGGATATTGTTGTTCGCATCCCGTCTCCTACCATCAGTCAACGTTGCTTTCTTATAACCATGGCCACGCGCAAACGGATTTGAAAATATTAAAAGCAACA
This sequence comes from Sebastes umbrosus, assembly GCF_015220745.1. Lineage (NCBI taxonomy): Eukaryota > Metazoa > Chordata > Actinopteri > Perciformes > Sebastidae > Sebastes > Sebastes umbrosus. The sequence goes on along the minus strand of NC_051287.1, from coordinate 7,398,497 downwards.
ATAAAACAGAAAGAGAAAAAGAAAGAAACTGTACTTAATTGCTGTGTTTTTTACTGCTTCCCTCCTCATTTATTAAAACTAAAGTTAAAAGTGAATAATTGAACAGTTAACTTTACATGTAGAACTACAACTTTAATCATTACCCACCTTTAAATTATGAACACACTTCAGCTTTTATGTTTTTTAAAGTGAATGAGATGAAGGTTTCGGTTTAAATATCCGACAGATGGAAAGAGAAACTGTCAGAGCGTTAAAGAGATCGGAGATTAAAGGAGGAGATTGATCTGCTGCTCTGGGATCAGAGACTCATTAAAACAGCTCTGAACTCGTGATCATGTTAGTTAAGAGAGAGAGAGAGTGTGTAAACCCAGAGTTAATTAGTCAGACAGAGACACAGAGGACAGAATTATAGAACTGCAGATGTTTAAAGAATTCAAGTGTTATGAATACTGTTTAATTTAACACACTTTTTGATTTAAAGTTATAATTTTCAAGGTTTTCATTATTTCAAAACAAGACAACGGTCATTTAAGGCATTTTTTTTCTGCTCGGTAGTGATCGGGCGGTGGAGCCGCGGTATCGAGGTCACCTTCCAGAACCAATCACGAGCCGAGCACGGCCATAGCTCGTTAGAGAGACTCACAGCTGCCAATCACACCTTGCTTGTGTTGTACGAATTCTCAGATGTACATCGATTTGGAAAAAAGCGTCCGCTAAATGAAACTGTAGACTTGTGGATATCATCTTGAGAACCATTCATTTGATCTTCTTCACTCTCGTTGATGGGAACCAAAGGATGTGCAGTGTTGAAGTTGGTGAAATTTGGACACTTAACTTTGAATAAACAAGTGATCGCGCTCTGTGAGGCAGCGGAGCTTCAGGGCTCAGCGTGCTGGATATACCAACGTTACAACCAAACTCTTATTCACTTCACACAGTCAACGAGCGATGAGCGGTTCTCCACGACGCTGCAAGCAGCACTTCAGTCCAAACGGACGCTGCACTAATACTTTAAAACACAGCTGGTTTTACCACAGGTGTCACCAAAACAACCGGGACTGACTTTATTTGAATAAATGATGTTACTGATACAGACAGGAAACATACGGAGAGAGAGACAGGACATGCAAAAGAAGGTCCCTGACTGGAATTGAACTGCACTAAGCAGGATACCCCAGGACTGAAATGTTAAAGATTATAACTTTAAAGAAAAGTGTCATCAAATAACTGAAACTGCTGAAATCTGTCAACCTTCAGCAAGCTTAGGCTGAGAGAAATGAATATGGAGCATAAAACAGTAGAACAGACATTCAACACCCGCTGTCTCATTTTCATCTTTATTGGACACAAAGTCAACAACAACAACACATTTTAACACAACACGTGTTGTTTACATGTAGATTCAATCTGCTCTGTGCTACATCAAGGGAAGCTCATATACATGCACTACATCACACACACACTATTTAATATCTAGATTGAGTTTAATGTGTAAACAATAAATATATAATCAAAAACTGAATCAGAACTGAATGTTCGCGGTTGAAAAAGCTAAGTAAGTAGACACTTTTCCTTTTAGAACTGGATCAATCTGGTAATTGCACATAAGACACACTTAAAGGTCCCATATCATGCTCATTTTCAGGTTCATACTTGTATTCAGGGTTTCTACTAGAACAGGTTTACATGCTTTAATGTTCAAAAAACACATTATTTTTCTCATAGTGTCTGTCTGAATATACCTGTATTCACCCTCTGTCTGAAACGCTCCGTTTTTAGCGCCTGTCTCTTTAAGACCTCCTCCTGACAAAGTACCGAAAAAGTGAGTTTTTCATGACATGTCCCCTTTAAAGCTGAATCATTTGTTATTGACAAGCAATGAAAGGGACCTAAAAATGTAAAAATCTTCCTGTCATATTTATAATTTCTTATATTCAAGTCACAGAACAGCACCACTTGTTGCTATAAAGATCACTTTAACAAATGTATCTGCAGTTTTTTTTAGACGTTTTCAGTAACTGCACCACATGTTGTTGTATTTTTTTCCATGTTGGAAGAAAAGCCAGAAGGTTCTTTCAGACATTTTCGGTTCACTACCTCCACCCAAAGAACCTCCTTTTTCTGGGTGGATGACCTGATCTTCCTCACTTGTTACTTACTCTTCCGCTCTTCCTCTCTGCCTTCTTTATTTTTCTCACCTTTCCTCCCCAGAGAGGCTGCCAAAAACATATTTTCTCAAACTGTTAAGAGTGGTGAAGAAAACCAAGATTAAGATCTCAAAGCTGTCTGGACTTGCTGGACTTGACGTCTGTGTGTGTGTGTGTGTGTTTTCAGAAACCCGTCTACTGGGTATTTTTTTTTTCTGAAGAGAGGAAGAACTTGTGAAAAGCTTTGACACGCTCGGGTTTACAGGTGTGTAACAGTGTTAGAAGCTTTCTGACAGCACTAATGAAACTGACAGGAGGTGGAGGCAGGAGAGGAGGGAGGGGGGGTAGAGAGGAGGAAGAAAGAGTTGAAAATATAGAATTAAAGCTAGCAAAGTGTCTCATCAAATTCATGTGTCAGCCGCTACCGAGAGTCACAAAAACCTAAATTCAAACTGATTCTCACAGGAAACGGTAACTCTATAAATATCATATCTGTATATGTATATATTTCTCTTTCTGTATAAAACTCTGAGCACTAAAACCAACTCATCCTCACAGACGGGTTGCAACACATTCTCACTCCCGACACGTCAAATACCGACGCTTGGTCAGTGGCCCTACGCATCAAACTATGACGCTCTAGGTATGTACCTCTCTAGTGTCAGTGTTGGATGTGTCACAAGTTGTGTCAGTTTCCGCTTTTTACATGCATAGTGTTTTTTCAAAATAAACTTCCTACGTAGGTTTACTTCGGTTTACTTGGTTAGGTTTAGGCAACAAAAGTACTTGGTTAGGTTTAGGAAAAGATTGTGGTTTGGGTTAAAATAAGTACGCTTGTTACATAAAATAATACGCTTGTTAGTTAAGTACGGAAGTTATGTAATGAATGTAATGTAAAATAAGTCAACGTTGACTTCACACGGGACACTAACAGCGGTCTCCTGGGTGAAAATCTGCGTTTGTTTAATCCATCCATCCACCACGACCTAAGATGGGTTTACATTGGAGGTAGTTGAAAGCCCGGTGCGTCGCATACAGATGCTAAAGGGTGAGTCGGTATCAGACGCCAAGGGGCACTGACAAAGCGTCGGTATTTGATGAGTTGGGAGTGAGAATGTGCTGCTAAAAGTGACAACATTTTTTTTTTTTAAAAAGAAGGTCCTCACCAACAGTTAAGGTATAATGTGCAAAAACATGTCTCCAACCATAAAGAGTCATACTGGAAAACCTCCAAGCCCAAACTATTGACATTAAACAGGGATGTCATGGTGTACTGACACACCTTGGAGTACAATTCTACGTCACTGAAGCAAGGTGAGAAGATAAACCACTGGAGGTCAACAAAAGCAAGATTTTCAGCTGCTCTTTAAAAAGATTACGCTGCTAAAGCTGTTAGCATTTCTTATAAGAAGCGGTGGATATGGTTAGTTCCAGATGTAGTTAATGCTTTGTGTTACCCGCTGTTATTTATAAGGAATAGCAACATTTAAGAGAACAGATGCAGCTTTCTTTTAAATAAAAAAAAAAAAAACTATAAATGTGTCCCATTAATAACATAATAGTGTTTCTCTTAATAAAAGGAGAGTTAAAATCTTCATCAAACACCTAGAGATGTAAATGGAATACTGTGACATTTTTCTCCTAAATATAAAGTTTTAAACCGACTTAAACAGGATATTCACACATTTGAAGAATTAGTCAGTGCCAGGCAGACAGTCACGTTAGCCACAACAAATACACCAAACAGGATCTACGCTCACTGTACAAGATTACCAGACTACATTACGCAGCAGTTCTGATGATATATATATACTGTATATGTACACATTGAGAGGAGGATGAATGAAAGAGGAAAGCTGCAAAAGACGAAGAGAAGTCTTCACATCTATCAGTGAAATATAAAGTGTTGTCATCTGCAAAGAAACACACAATCCCCCCCAAAAAATACAAGTGGGAGGTAAAAGGAGGAAAGAAAGGAGAAAGCTGCAGTTTTCCTTCAAACATATGAACCTCCAGAACAGTATTAACATCGTGAGAGGGACACTCTACAAGGAAGTGAGGTACATGATCCACAATCATTGGAGAAAAATAAAAAAAATTTAAATAAAAAGTTGGGAACTTGGACCAACATGTAGACATGGAAACTGGCTGTTATTGAATAAAACGGAGGAAGGTTGAAGACAAACACATTCTCACTCCCAACTTGGCTGCTTGGTCAGTGCCCCTCGACATCGGAGACTAATGCACGGGGTACATCTCTTGCGTTACTTTTGGACAGAGTGGGGACGGCGTGTCAATATACTCTTGTTACATACAGAGTGTCCTTTCAAAATAAACTTCTGTTTTCACATGACATTAGGTTTGGGCAACACAACCACCTATTTAGGGTTAGGAAATGGTCGTGCTTGACGTTAACTTCACTGACTAGTGACTTACGCGACTGACGATACCGACAAGTCACGTGACTAAAGACTGACATGACAAAATCAGTCAGCGTTACTTTTAGTTTCACATGGGACACGAACACTGGTCTCCTGGTTGAAAATCTTGTGTTTGTTTGACCCATCCACCACCCGTCCCGCCTGCCCTGAACGGACTCTCATGCTATTAATACTACGTCACTTGCTCCGACCGTCAAATAATGCCACAGGTGGGTTTACATTGGAGTTAGTTGAAAGCCCAGTACGTCAAATACTGTTGCTAAAGGGTGCCTCCGTCTGTTTCTGATACTGAGGGGCGTTTACCAAACAGCAGTATTTGACAACTTGGGAGTGTGAACGGGTTGTGAAGACACCAAACTAACTAAGATCACTTGACAGACAAAACTGACTCAAAGAGGCTGAACAAAGCTGATGTTGTTTTCGGACTCAATGCAAAGTGAAATCAAGGAAAGGAAGATTTTTTTAAGAAAATTGACCAACTTGGATGGATAATTAGTAATAATAATATCATATAACCAAATAGTACCAGGTACTTAGGAGGCATATAAACAAAAATCAAGAACTAAACAGTATTAGGACCCAAGAACTCCTTTTGTTGAATCATACAATGTTGCCGTTATCCCCGTAAAATGTGACCAAAATATATATATATTTTGTTGCTTTTTGTCTTTTTTTAATATCTGCAGTGAGTAATGCTGCACCTCCAATGTCTAAAGGTTTACTGTGATGGTGCTTTCAGGACGAGCAGTCTGAAGTGAGAATGTGTTTTGGTGAAAATAGACTTGGGTGTAAACACATACACACACATTTCTGCGTGAAGCTCAGAGAGGATGGAAAAAAGCTTCAAAGGTGTCACAAAAGTAAAAGCAAACACCAAAGAACTCACTCACACACACACACAAACATGCAGTCTGAAATGTGAAAAATGTGTACCAAAGCCTTCAAGAGTGCAGCGGAGAATTTCTTTTAATATCCTTTTTTAACAATCTACGAGAAATAATTCATTCCAGCAATAAAAATAAATTCATTCTAGGTTGTTTCAGTTTTTGACTCCTTAACAAACTTTAATATAAAGAACAGAAAATGGAGCAAAGATTGATTTATTTTGAGTCCCTATGTTGAATCCATGTTCCAATCAGTCTTTCTAAAAAGTAAATATTCCGTACATTTAATAATAAGATGATCTTATTTAGCACTGAAATAAAATTAGGTGGGAAGCCAAATGGCAGCGAATCAAAGGCTGACTTCAAATAAAAAGCAACAGTTGGGACCCAAAATGGCGACAGAGGAGATATGTGCCATCTGGCAAAAAAGGGAAATAAATAGGAATGACGAGAAGGTATTAACCTAAAAAAAAAACATCAATGCAAATCATAATGTAAACAAGCTTTCTATCACAGCTTTTAAATAAATTACAGAGCGAGTTTCCCCACAATGATCCGAGCCTGGACCTGACCTGGGTTTTTACTTTTCTGGCCAGTTCGATACCTTCAGATTTTCCACGTGAAATGTCTTTTTTAAAGACAAACGTTTGGATGAAACCACCTGAGCCTTTTCTATCAGCCTTGCTTATTTTTAAGACTCTATCAATTGTTGGACTCAGCAGCTCAGGTTACTGGTTGAAGCTAAAATTAAAGTGACCACTGAGTGAATCCATGCTGCAGCATTTCAGACTCGGAGCTACAAACAGATACAACAACGAGGTTCTCAGCCTGGAGACACCAGAGATCTGGGTTTAGACCATGAAGCGGTGCTCCTTGCCGTCGTGGGCCATGAGGATGACGTTGCGGTTGGAGGTCCAGATGAGGCGGGCGAGCTTCAGGTGATTCTGGGAGCCCGGGGACGCCGGCTGCACAGGAGGAACCTGGTAGGTCTTAATGCAGCGGAGCTGAGGGGCAGAGTTCAACATCCCGATGCTGCCCAGCAGACTGGTGTTCATCTGAGGAACAATATTTGTCATTGTTTTGTGTTGTTAATTGATTTCCAATAATAAATATATACATATATTTGAATAAAGCGAGCACTCCCATGTTGAAAAGAGTATTAAATAAATACAAATCTCCCTTTAAGGTACATTTTCAACAGATAAAAAAATGTGCGTTTAATTTGCGTTTGATCGCGATTAAATATTTTAATTGATTGACAGCCGTAGTTGTGATGCAACAAAATCCTGCTTGTATTTTATCTCTGCATAAACATCATTCTACACAGTGAAACTCAAACACCCAAGTAACAATAAGCAAACACATTTTTGAGTGGAGGGGTTTATCATCATCTTCTCTTTTTGTATTTTTACATAATTTTTTTTTTTATTTTTCAACCATGCAACAATAACAACAGATGATAATAGATCAGAGGAATCAGAGCTGAAACTTTACTGCACTTTAAAGTTTTTACCTGCTCCATCTTCCCTATTATGTTGAATTTTATACGAACTATACGGTCAATACTTGTAGTGAAAAATAAGTTATTGAACATTTTGGTAAGGAGACCCTCATCACCAGTTCCTGTCAGTGATGGAAGTGCTGAACCCTCTGAGGAAACATTGAGTTTAACCCATGATGCTTCAGTCGATGCGTCCTGTGAAGACGGCGCATAGCCAGTTAGTGTGTGTGTGTGTGTAGGAAAAACACAGCGAGTAGAAACTCAATCGTTTCCTGAGACGACACCGCCCCTCTCTCTCAAACACACACACACACACACACACACACACACACACACACACACACACACATACACACACACACACACACACCGACAGAGCGTCTGCCAGCTCATTACCACAGCAGCCGTCTTGCCGGCGCGCTAGCAGCGGTTTATGCTTACAGTAATGCCATTAGTGTGTGTGTGTGTGTCTGCAGACAGTCGTGTCAGAGGTCGTAAAGACCTTTCATTCAAAATAACAGTTCTGGGAAGACGATAAGAAGTGTGTGTCTGTGTGTATGTATTTGATTGGTCCGCTGACTTGATGTTATTGTTTATTTAGATGTTGTTCATATTTATTTTCTGTACTGGAACTTTCAGTTGCTATTATTTATTTATTCAGTTTTTGTATGTACAGCATATGATTAATAATAATAGACAATGACTAATAGTGCACATATATTGTTTTAGTCACCTCACATTATTGCAGATATTATTTTTCCACAGACACAGAGCATGATAGTCTTTCTCACCACAGTCTGAAAGATGCTTTTGTAGATTTTTCAGTTAGCGATTGAATTAAAACAAACCTCATCTCTGATCTCATGATTCATCTGAACAATGCTAATTTTTACTGAACAGAGCTTGAACACACCATAATGAATGTATGTCAATGGCATCTCTGTTAACGTTAGTAGCTCCGTTATTTAGCCAAGCAGGACTGTGCTGCCCACCAACTGCTAACAGGAAACGTTACTAACTCTCCACCTGTTGTAGCTTTATCAGGGAAAAAATAGTGTGTTGTGGTAGCGCCATGCATTTAACCGCTATGGCTATAGTCCCAAACAAACTGAAACATGATACAGCGTGCGTATGCAGTTGCGTCATCATTGAGCATGCGTAACTCTCTGTAAGCATCAATACAGAGGAATCGATAGACACGGAGGCACGAGATGCCAAAGAATCGGACAACTTGGAACCGGTTCTCAACGGGAACCGGTTCTCTTTTCCCCTCCCTAGCGTTTTCCCTGCCCTCCAAAGTGGCGGATGGCCTGACGAATTTACCCGCCACTGTCAACAATTTACCCGCATTTGGCAGGCGCTAATTTCAGACCCTGTTTGGAGATTTGCATTCTGACATACAGCTCCTCCGCGTAATGTCTAGATAAGTTCAGGGTTGCATGCAGGTGCATGTGTGAGAGCAGCTTTAGTCAGTCCTCGGGTGTGAACAGACACGTGATTGTAGTGCTTGGGAGAAACGAAGAGCCTGAAAAAGCTGCTGGGATTTCATCTCAGACCAACTTCAAAACAAGGCGTAGGAACAGGGAGTAAGATCAATCCAAAAAACCCAACACTTCAACAACTGTTTACCTAAGCAGAGCAAATATCCCCCGTGATGGCTGGACTTTTTAAGGCCTGAAAACTAAACATTTTAAAACTTTAAAAAGAAATCTGTGTATCCGTGTGTGTATGTGTCCCTCACCTGCCAGAAGGAGATGTGGCTGTCGGCGTTGGAGTACGTTGCCAAGTAACGGCCATCAGGGGCGAACGACACTGCTGTGATCGGACCCTTGTGACCGTGGATGTTCTAGAAAAAGAGAGAGAAAGTGAAACGGACTCATTAAACCAAATTAACTCTTTACCGGAGCTGAAAACTCTCGTACAAACGGGTTCTTCTGAATACTACAGGCACAGTTTTCATCAGTGAATCCTTTGGTGGAGAGATTTCTTTCATGTATTTGTAATAGAAATCCGGTTCAAATACAGTGAAGAAAAATACTCCCAAAGAAGCAACCAAATACGAATACAACAACTTTAGTCAAGAAGCAGTACACCCAATGCACTACAATGGAACAGTACTACCGCTACAGCTAATAATAAACCTATACATATATTAATTATGTAATTGCAGCTTCTAAAGTGCTTTGTATGAAAATAGAATCAGATGCTTTCAGATACAACTGATCTCTGTTGTGCCTAATGAAAATGTCATTAGTTGTACTTATTAAAAGCCAAAGAGCTGCACTGTGTAAATGTTCAGTTCATAAAGGAGTGCTGAGTTGTGTGTGTGTGTGTGTGTGTGTGTGTGTGTGTGTGTGTGTGTGTTTGTGTGTGTGTGTGTGTGTGTGTGCGTGCGTGCGTGTGTGTGTGTGTGTGTGAGTGTGTGGGAGGAAGGTGTTCAAAGAAGTGGACGTAGTCACCGTGAGGTCACCCATCGGTTTGTGAACTGCCATTTTAAACCCTCAAATTTGGCATTTTGGCAACCAGAGGAGTCGCCCCCTGCTGGCTATTAGAAAGAATGCAAGTTTAAGGCACTTCCTCATTGGCTTCACTTTTCCGAACCGCAGGTTGGCACCTGCTTTGCACATACCGCTGAACCACACTATCATGAAACAAGAGGCCTGTGACTTTTTCCCATCAAGCACTCGAAGCAACCTGAACTCTTCCTGCGTTATTCATTTTGCTGAATGCAAACTGATTTCCTCTGGTTTGCTTTATAGGGAATATAACTTTCCTGTCTCTGAATGTCTTCCAGGGGTCCTCATGGCTTGCTTTGGTGTTAGTGGTTTGTTATTGACAGGCACTATGTTATAAAAAGTGGGTTTACGTGTGTGTGCTGCTTGTATGGCCCAAAATTGTACCACAATTTCATCAGTTTATGAAGTGTAACGCAGTGTTATGGAGGTTTTATAGAACCTTTTTACAGATTGGACTGGAACAAATAGCCACTTTACAGTATCAAAGTGTTTTTATTAAAAAAAAACAACAACCCTCAAACGCATCTCAAGCAACTCTTCATCATTCCTCATCACCCATAGTAGCTAAAGACAGCAAAACTTGACTTTTCCACCCGCTTCCTTTCGCTGATGAATCCAAACTGCAGTAGCTCGAGGTTCTAACCCAGACTTCAATAAATTCTGTTTTGTGATAAAGACGAGATGAAGAACAAATTTCGCTCCTCGTTGAAATTTCATCGAGGCATCTCAGAAAAACTTGTTTTGCCGCCGCGCCGCCCAGATTTTCCCTGACAGTAAGTGTTTGGTTTGAACGAGATAATTCCATCAGATGAGGGGCAGCTTCTGGTCCAACAGATGCTGCCATTCGCCTCCAGAACTCAGGGGACAAAATAAAGCGACGCTGCGCCGTGTGTAACGCAATAAACTGTCCCACCAGATGCAGGGTGTGTAACGCAATAAACGCCCCCCTCCAAGAAATCCCCACCCCGCCTCTGCCTGCGACTGGGATTACAAACTCTCACCTCCAGATGAGATTAAGATGCGTCGCCTCAGGCTTCCAGACCATGAAATAATAACCCGTCTGTGGCGATTAAAGTAGAAAAAAAATAATAACGCAATGAAATGAAAATCTCATCTTTTTAATTCGTTCTCTCCCTCCTCCTTTTAGGGGGAAATCCTATTAGATTCCAGCAGTGTTGGCTGGGAAAAAAAAGCTGAATTATTTTCATTTCTTTCCAGCCTTCACCCCTGTCTACCTCTTTCTTTCCAGCCTCTCTCAACTCTTCACAATCCCTTCTTTCCACCCTTCACCTCTGTCAGTCTTTCTCCTCTAATATTATCTCTTTGGCGAGATCCCAAATCACATTTCCAGTTACTTGTTAAAGGCAAAATGATCAAAAGGCCAACAGAGTGGACACAGTTTGTCTGCAAACATTCATCAGCTCAAACCAAAGAATATTTAAACCAAAGAGAACAACTACTACCTGAGCTAGTGGCACTTGACACTTCCCACATATACTTCTGCCCTCTGCCTGGATTTTGCATCCAAGAGGAAGCTATAAAAATGGTGGACACGGCCGAAAAAAAGTGAATATAGAGTGGCAAAACGCAGTGAATCTGGGGTTGGTTTTTCCCCGGTGAAGGTTTGTTTGGTCGCTTGTTCAACGAGCTAAAGTGCAGAACAAGACCCGTGTCCTTGTTTATAATTGTGAAGAAGACTTGAGCAGGAAAGCTAATGTAGTTGTTGTTCAGTTGTGGCTCTTGTGTAGCAGATATGTACAGTATACTATAGCAGACAAAGACGAAGCAATTTCATTTCAGTTGGTCTTATTCAATGAGGACTGTGGAGCCTTGAGCTCTGACCACGCACGCACGCACGCACGCACGCACGCACGCACGCACGCACGCACGCACGCACGCACGCACGCACGCACGCACGCACGCACGCACGCACGCACACACACACACACACACACACACACACACACACACACACACACACACACACACACACACACACACACACACACACACACACACACACACACACACACACACACACGATTTCTGCCAACACCATGGCTCTGACTAACGCATAACATCTGGCCAATCAGAGCTTCTCCTGCACTTCATTCATTCATTCTTTCATTCATTCATTTTTATGTGGCACACTGCTTAAATGTCTACAAATTGGGATGGAAATCAAATGCACTGTGAAATGGAATATCATAGGTAGAGACATGAGTAAATGTTTTTTAAATAAAATGTTACATTACATTTTAAAATATAATTATTAATCAATTATTTATATTTACTTATACACATTTAAAGACATAATCAGGAAATAAAAGTATTAATCGGAAAATGTAATGAGTTTGTTAATGCATCATCAAATGAAAATGTAATTAAATTAATTTGTTATAGCTTTCTTAAATGTATGAATGTATTATTTTAATGAATATATAAAAGTATTCATCCAAAATCCATGCAATGTTTCCACTAAGTGTGAAATATAAGACTAATTTTGCACATGACAGTTATGTGAAAACTGTTGTACAATGCAGGGCTGTAAGAACAGCATGCCAAGAGTACATTATAAGCGCTCTGTAATTACATTTAATTTAAATTTACTGCAAATGAGTGTATTTAGACCATTAAAGAATACGAGATGATGACAACCTGGTGGAAAAATAAAAAGGAACAGAAAAAAACATGTACGTACAGAGAGAGAAACATGTTGCAGAGTAGAACTGTTTAATGTGCATCAAATATTGATGCTTTAATATATATTTTGCTCAGTGAGTGTGTCTAGGGGTGTGTGTGTGTATGTGTTTGTGTGTGTGTGTGTGTGTGTGTGTGTCACGGTGGACTGCCTACCAAATCAATCAGCCTATCAGAGAGCAGTGAAGCACACTGAAACCATTTACAGCACTCTGTACTTCAATACACCTGACGCCTGGGGGACTCGACTGTGTGTGTGTGTGTGCGTGTGTGTGTGTTTGTCATACAGAAGGCTCATCCCATCTTATTTCCATCCCCTGTGACTGAGACCAACAGCTCTTAAAGCCCGCCTCCTTTTAGAATGATAATGATGTTAACCAATAGAAGGATGTTTTCACATGAAAGTTGCGTCATTCACTGATTTAACGTCTGATTGATGTTTCTGCATCCACCATAAGGGAGTGCTGTAATAAAGGTTATATTGGTGTAAAACTCATTGCGTATTCAATTACTTTCTATCGATGTGTTTGTTACATCGAGCTGCATCATGTAGTATAGGCCACATGGGCCAAGGCTGGAGCAGATCCTGGCAGTGTGCACTGCAGGAGGGAGGCTGGACCTGGCCAAGCTTACAAACAAACATGCATTAAACCACCTGTTTAGCCACCATTCAACAATAGTTTCATACTGCTTGAGGGCTAGGCCTGGACCCCAGTACATGCTTGCAGGTTGCAGCTAACAATTACACACACAGGGGAATGCCGATCAAGCTAATGACCGTGCTAAGTGCCGTGTCAAACTGTTACCAAAGAGAGTTACCAAAGTAAAGTTGTTTCAATAAGGGATTGCTAACAATTCTAACAGCCGGTTAGAGGTGGTGTAAAGCCGGAGATATACTTGTTTTTAACTACGCGTTTGTTTGCGCATGATGGCGGCCTTGACTATCCTGTGTCTGTTTGGGGCGTTGGTTGTGCACGTCCTCAGAAATTGACCATAAGTGTCCGCGAGATGCAATACACCCATGAACGGTAGGGGCAGTATGATGATGTGACAGGACGTGCTTGATTGCGCCGATGTTTTTTCTGCCTTGATCTCGGAATTAACAATATAGTAACCTCCTCGAGTGTCACCATGTTTATTGTTTATATCATGCAAATGTGGAAGTACTATACGGTCTGAGTTATCTGGTTTGCCGTCTAGTGGAATTCTCCAATAACATGCGTAGCACATGGTGATTTTCGCCAGCGTTAGTCTAAAGCCCTCCGGTACCTGCTGTACCAGAGTTTCTACCAGTGGGCCCAGTGGGCCTGAGTTGCCTCAATGCCAAAGTGGGATTTCTAGGTTTGCCTTCCAGCACTTCCATAGCTGATATGAACTTCCTCAAAAACGTAATTACATGTCAGGGCTACAGCAACTTCTGAGATACCACGTGGAGACTGCAAGAACTGTGATTTTGTGATTTCTCAAAGTTTCTGATGACGCTGGATGTTGTTAATAGTGAAGACAACAAAGCAAGTTGAAGAACAAACAGAGGTATCCACGGTAAGACTGCACTTAACCCCTTGCATCAAGCATAAATCCATCTTCAGCTGGCTACTCTGGTTGGCTTCATGGGATGTACAGTGGGAGGTGTTAACTATGAGAGGCAAAGCTACAGCGGTGCTTACAGAAAGAAACAGATGCAGACAGAGAGAAAGATCAGTCAGATTGATTCTTTGTGTTCAATTAGTAGACTCAGTAGAGTCTGTTAAAGAAGCAGAGCAAGCAGCTGGACACGCGCGCACACATACACACACACACACACACAGAAATGCAGCTGACAAAGGGCTGTTCACGGAGGCTGATCAAAGCTGTGGCAGATGGTCATGCAGTGACTAGCTAGCTACAGTTGGACACACACATACACACACACACACACACTCGCACACACACACACACACAAATGGATTATGAACAAAAACTCTGCCTCTCCTCTCCTTCCTCTTCTCCCTTTGCTTCCTTCCTCCCTTCCTCTTTTCCTTCATTTATCCCATCATCCCTCTTCAAGACCACCACTTGCTTTTCTCCTTCTCTCTCTTTTTTTAAAAAAATTTTGCTCAGTGAATTAAATCAGGAGGAAATCGAAATGTTTCATCAGGCAATGAATCTGCCAACTGACTAAGCAAGGCTCATCGTACAGATTTTGTACTTTTGATTGTTTAAACAAGGAGCAGATTGTTTCAAATGTGATTTTTCACCCTGATTTTATGTTGCTATTTATCCAAAAGTTTGCCAAGTGGTTCGACAAGTTTCTGTGGATGTGTTTACAACTTTATTTCCATATTGAAAACTTGAATTATTTTCAACTGTCATGATACAAACTGCTGCTGAGAGCCGCTGTTTTTAGTGAAGGAGGATGCCACAAAGCTTGCAAAGCCACCTTTCAAGTCTACAAGGGATGAATGTTAAGTAGCTTTTAGATGAAGTATCATTGATAAATCATAATAAATTAACCGTCTTTTTTTAAAAGCATTGGGTGTCGAGAACGGGTTTTGATTTGAAACGAAATTTTGTAGATGCTTTTTGATTTTGCTCATTAATTCTTGACAGCAAACTATGTCTTCTTTTTACCTCAGCGTTACGCACGTTATTGCACGTTTCTCCAGACCACGGATATGTTGAATGTTGACATTTCTGAACCGTGTTGGAAAGCACCAGCATAGCTATGTAGTTACTGAGGCTTCCGCCGTTACCACAGCAACCTGTGCAGATAGATTGGTGCTATCTGGACACAGAAATCTGATTAACAGTGTGGACAGTCTGTCTTAAAAATCTAATTTGAGAAACAAATTGGATTAGCCTGCAGTTTGAACATAGCCAAAGATACCCAGCCCTATTAATGATGATAGTTTTATTTTACATTTGAAATTAAATGATTGAAATACTACACACATGCGATGCCATTATCTATTAAATGTTAATTACTGCAAATAACACTCAAAAGAAAAGGGTCTCCTGTCCTTAAACCGTGCACACAAACATAAACACCTTCACACACGCACACACACAATCAAACTAAATGTCGGGTGAACAGGGGCCAGTGCTGTTATCAGATATAAATGACCCCCTCCACCAGACTAGACTGCTCAGGTTACTGCAAATCAATACGCAGCAAATTACCAACACACACACACTCACACAGAAATACACACAAACACAATAAGGCAAGTAGCACACGCAAACACATACACTACACAACCTCACACACAATCAAACATAAATGTGTGCAAAGACAAAAAAACGTGATTAAGAGAGTCATCGCTTCATCATTTATCAATTACTGAGGGAAAAAAATAAGTCGGGGCAACAAAACTCCTCTCCTGCTTCCCTCTTTCTTTCCTCCTTGTTTCCCTTTATTTACACCCCTTGTTACTGCTCTCATCTCTTCCTCTACTCTTCTGTCGTTACAGGTAACACGTCCTTTTACTGGATGGACGGAAAATTAGGTAAGGAACAATTGGACATGTTCAGTGATGGATGGATGGATTGATTGAATGGATGGATGGATGGATGGATGGATGGATGGATGGATGGATGGATGGATGGATGGATGTATGTAGCATTGATTGATTGAATGGATGGATGGATGGCTGGCTGGCTGGATGGATGGCTGGCTGGCTGGCTGGATGGATGGATGGATGGATGGATGGATGGATGGATGGATGGATGATGGATGTAGCATTGATTGATTGAATGGATGGATGGATGGCTGGCTGGATGGATGGATGGATGGATGGATGGATGGATGGATGGATGGATGGATGGAGCATTGATTGATTGAATGGATGGATGGCTGGCTGGATGGATGGATGGATGGATGGATGGATGGATGGATGGATGGATGGATGGATGGATGGATGGATGGATGGACGGACGGATGGATGTAGCATTAATTGATTAGATGGATGGATGGTTAGATATAGCATTGACTCATTGAATGGATGGACGGATGGGTGTAGCATTGACTGATTGAATAGATGGATGAAAATCAAAAAGCGGACAGAGATGAATGTATGAAAGAATGAAGGTTAAAATGGGTGGTTGGATGATAATGGATAAAACTGGCAAAAGCTAGACTTTGGTGTCAATCAGAAACTAACCAGCTGCTACAGCTTTTCCATCCTGCTGCGATCAAACAACGGAGCTACTGAGACGAGCTGTGTAGAGTTTTAAATGTACCTGGCATTTTCCAGTGCGAACATCGTAGAGGGCCACTGAACCCTGGCGAGCTCCAACAGCGATGCGGTGACTACGGTCACAGTAACCAACCATGTAGAACCTGAATGAGTGGACAACAAACGCACGTTAATACATTAACATTCGACTGGGCATCATCTAGCAATTTAGCAAAGAAAGCAAGATGGTTTCAAGAGACAAAGAATTAACAATCAAGCTGTGTTACCACTCGTTTACATAAAACTGAACCACGAGAAACAACTGAACTACAGTATGTAGCGATAATAACGCATTAACAGAAATTTGTTTTAACGTCACTAATTCTTTAACGCATTAACGCAACTTGCGATTTTTTTTGTTGTAGCAGGCTCAGTTTTAAAGCTAGCTTGAAGATACTGGTATCATATGAAACTAAAAAACCTAAAGAATTCATTGGTCCCAGCCATGTCATAATAGCTTGTCGTGAAGGAGGCTAAATAACGCTCCAAACTTGCGCTAAATTTGGCGAGGAAAAACTAGCATTTTCAAAGGGGTCCCTTGACCTCTGACCTCAAGATATGTGAATGAAAATAGGTTCTATGGGTACCCACGAGTCTACCCTTGTCAACATACCTATACACACACACTTACTTGCAAATAGCAGGGAAACACTCCTGTAGTCCTTTCTTCTTCACCAGAGACCCTTCAATACAGTACATGATGATATCCATCACCTGAAGAAGAGGAGGGGGAGAGGGAGGAGATTACATGATGACATATGGGAAAGGGGAGGAGGAGAGAAGGAGACAAGGAGGTATAGTGGGATGTGATGATATTTCCCATAATGGTTGTGTTTGTTTTTTTCAAGTTTGTATCAGGAAATTAATTCAACATTTTTCAGAGATGTTTGTAACAGTTTTCTAAAAGCCAAATATGCAATCTTGGTTGTCTTTACTGGGATTGTGGAGAATGATTCATGCCCCGTTCATGTGACATGTGATAACGTTTACCTCGACCAGCAGATCCACGACGTCTCCAGGCATCTTCTCTACCAGGATGTCAATCACTCGCAGTATCTCAGTCTTGGCTCTGGCCAGAGTGGTGGTGTGAACGTTCTGCTGCGACTGGGAGTTCGCCTGAGCTGCGTTGTACCGATGAACCTGGAAAACAGTTTTCAAACAGTCATATTTCAGTGCAAAATGACTTTTCACAGTTTATTTGAAGTTAATAAGAGGCTTCAGTAGTCTGAGTTAAACAAATCAAGTGGGTATCTTCTAAATTTATATTCTTTTTAGTATAAAATTCCTCTTTTTGTTACCATCTCTCCACTACAGTCAGCATGGAAACATTGTGCAAACCAAAAGAGGCAACTCTGCACTAAAAACTCATCTTACAGCAACACATGATATGTAAAAGTATGTGGTGGCTGTTTGTGAAAATGTTTGAACAGTTCATTCTCACCTCTCTTGCAATGGTGGTGATGAAGGCTGGTGGCCGAGCAGTAGCGATAAGAGAGAGGGCATGGCGGGCTGAGCGAGCCGAATCTGCCGGCGGGTTGAGGGGCAAACCCATGGTAACACTGTGGATAGAGAGAGAGAGTGGAAGAGGTTTCATTCATATGCCAAAAACATATTTTTGAAATCCAAAATACAGTAAACATATGAGCTTTTTTTAACATGTTGGAGCTTGTAAGACAGATCAACACGAGAAGCAAAGATTTAAGTTAGGAGAGAAGCAACAGGCAACAGGTCTAGTTTTAGAAGATGGAGGACACAATGGCACCTGGGTCTCTTCATCCAGATAAAAACTTTTGGTCAAAAACTACTTGAATGCTAATTATTTATATTCATTTCATATTACAAAATACTGAGATCATGAGTCCCATTGGTTCCTACTGAAGAATATAAAACAGCTCACAAAAATAGTGTCATTTTTAAAAAGGCTCCACAATTTCTCTAAAACATCTGGACGGTGTAGTTTTTCAACAAATGCAGAGTAAAAAGTTAAATAATAAAATATCAGAAAGTCATTGTTTTGCAAGTCACAAGTGAGTCTCAAGTCTAGTAGGTTCCCAGTCAAGTCCAAGTCCTATTTACTTTGTGTTTCAAGAAATGTAATCCCATTAAAAAATTGGAAACAGTGGCAATACATTTACAGAAATAATGAAGATGTTTTAAAATGTGCGTTTATCACTTTCAAATAAACCTTTTAGCATTTAAAATAAAAAGGCTCAGGTGCACCTTAGTATGTTATTTGTAATTTCTGAGCTGTTTTTTGTCGAGCACAGCAGAGTCTGTAGTCTGTTTGTCTGAACTACCAAATGCACATTTCACTCCTCCTCATGCAACCTGATCGGCTGACGTTAAATTTATTCGCTGCACACTTTTTTCTAACATAGGAGGATATCAAGTCATTCCAACTCAAAGTCCAAGTGAAGTCACAAATCACTGTCAAGTCCAAAGTCGAGTTGGATTCTGCATAATGCTTTTGTTGAGGACTTACGGGCTTTTATCTTTAAGCAAGTAAATAAAATTGACAGAGATATTGCTGGATAAAGTTCTGGGTTGCCAGTAACCTTTAATCACACTTACATTAAAACTAAACTTCGGTAGGACTTTGGGTTGTATCGCTAACTAGCCAGTGAGTATTTACAGCAGCAGGACGGTGTATGCTGGACTGAGTCAAAATAAACAGTGTATGTGTGTTCATGGTGATGAAGGAACATGTCACCCAGTGCAACAGTGTGGCTCATTGATGTGTTTTTAATGGAGCTCTATGGCACAGAGGAGGAAGAGATATCAGGCTTTGATACACACACACGATACTCGTTAGTAGATACATTCACTGTTGGTTCTGGTCTTTTAATGGGATTTGTTGACAGTAAGAAACATATAGAATATCATGAGCCTTATCCTTTAAAGAGATGTTTTACAATGATCTAAAGAGGCACATTTAAATAGACTATTTTATAGAGAGGGGAAGAAAACAAGATTAAACGGAGAGAAGAGAGAGCGGCGGAGAGATGGAGCCTTACTAATATATGGAGTGAAGAGATTAGCGGGCAGCTTATAATGTCAAGGCCGAGTCAATGGGAGCCATTCACCAGACGACGGCATAATGGACTCCCACAATGCAACAGGAATTAGACACACACACCCTAACAGCTGGCCACACACCCCTCTGAGTGTGTGTGTGTGTGTGTAAGAGAGAGAGAAAGAGAGAGGGGGTGAGCGAGGCCACCTTGTTAAGAAATTACTCTGGGGAGAGAGGAAGAGAGAGAGAGTGGTGGGTGGATGGACGGCCGAGCTGCACGATTCATCTCCTCTGATTACAGATCACAGCTACAGCACCTGTAATTAATACTGGTAATATATTGGCAATATATCAGCAATATTGAAATGTTTAATTTCATTTAGAGGGGTGGCTGTAATTGGAAACAGTCACGGTGTTGATATAAGGCGGCAGGAGTGCAGGGAGCTAATTGTACGGAGAACCACCGAGGTTAATAACCAACGTTTAGAGCATGTAATGAAATAATCTGGATGATTATTATTACACACACACACACATGCACACACACACACTCTAAAACTGTGTGTGGCCTCTTTATTAGGTACACCGGTGCAATCTATTATATTTCATTACAACAGCGCAGCCAGAATCAAAGTTAATAGTCAGGGCCGTTAACCGATTAAACTAGTTAATCACGATTAATCACAAATTAATTGCACTTTTTTTTTTTTATCTGTTCAAAATGTACCTTAAAGGGAGATTTCAAGTATTTAATACTCCCATGGGAGTAGGTAAATACGCTTGCTTTATGCAAATGTATGTAAACATTATTTTGATGGCTATTATAAAGTTGAAATGGATTATTATAATACATTGTTAAATGGTTAATAAATACTTTGTAAAGCATCTATAAACTTTATTTAGATAGTTTCATACTTTGTCAATGGTTAATAGTTGGTTTCGGATCCATATATCTATGTAATGTTAATAATTGTTTTACAAACAATTTCTTAAAGGTTTACAAATCATTTCTAATCACTAACCAATACCTAATATAGTATACAAAATGGTATAATGTGTGCAACAATAAACTGATAAATAATAATAATAATTGTTATCGTCTCTTATCAGCTATGATACAATATAAAAGTTATAACTACTTATTTCATATTACACAAACTAATGATAAAATAATAGAAATTATAGCATTACTAATAATTAAATAAACATTATTAATTATAATTCCATTGTTTAACAGTAATTAACTATTAATTTACCATTTATAAATGATGGTTTTTATAAAGTGTTACCATTGTGACAGACTAAAATAAAGTGAACTAGATTATGAGATCAGATTGAAATTGTTCAACTACTGAATTTACAGTACGTGGAGATGACAAGAAACACACACACTCCCACAAGGTTCAGTGTGTGTGTGTGTGTGTGTGTGTGTGTGTGTGTGTGTGTGTGTGTGTGAACCTGGCAACATGACTGCATTCACAGCCAGTATCACGCTGACATTATCCAGTCAATACTGAGTCACACACATACACACAGTGAGGATTGGAAGTATTGATTTTTGTGTGTGAGGGAGGAGTGAATAACCTCGATCACATGATGAGAGTCACCGCTGCAAGGAACCAGGACTGTGACTGACTGGCTGTTTACCGACTGGCTTACTGACCGCTTTGCTCAACGA
The DNA here is from genome assembly GCF_015220745.1 of Sebastes umbrosus. Taxonomy (NCBI): domain Eukaryota; kingdom Metazoa; phylum Chordata; class Actinopteri; order Perciformes; family Sebastidae; genus Sebastes; species Sebastes umbrosus. The sequence goes on along the minus strand of NC_051287.1, from coordinate 7,377,403 downwards.
GTTGCAGACGGGGTAACTGGATGGTTTAGTATTATTTAGGCTTACAGGCTGGTGTGCTCATTTAAACCCCTTTCAGACAGCAGATGCACATATGATATGGGGTCTATTCGATCAATTCATTTGAGGCTACTGTCCCCCTTCTAGCAGAGACTCCAGTCTGCAGCGGTGTTCGGTACACTTCACTGATAAACAAGATCATTATACGAATTACATCTAATAGTTACCAGATAGGTTAACTGGAGCTCTTCTATATGCACACTTCCTCTCCCTTGATTGCCCACACATGCACACTTTCCATTATGGCCGTCGTCCTCTTGGTTTTTGGCCGTCACCCTCTTGGTTTTTGGCCGTCACCCTCTTGGTTTTTGGCCGTCACCCTCTTGGTTTTTGGCCATCGCTATCTTGGTTTTTGGCCATCACTATCTTGTTTTTTGGCCTTCGCCATCTTGTTTTTTTGCAACCATATGTGACACGAGAGGGTGGAGCTAAGTACAACCGAATGGCGAATAAGACATTTTTAAGCAACCAAAAGGTTACAATTAACTTAAAGAATATATCTTCCATTAAACCTGTCACTGTCTAAAGAACACCGTAAACACACACGTTTGTTTGTTTCTGAGAAGTGACCTGTAGTTCTGTCATTGTTTTTCTGTGTGGAAACATCGTGTTGTGTTCATGAGTCGGCATCCATGGTGACAAAAAACATGTGCTTATCTCTGCACGACACACACAGATTACCAAAACATCGGTCCACCTCTGCATGACAAATGCAATTTTTCAAAAACACACAGAGAGAATATGGTGTGTATTTGACATGCAGGGATAAATACATTGTGTTGTTGTCTATCTCAGAGACACACATTAAAACATGCATTTATCTCTGCAGTGGCGACAACAAACACATCACACTGACCGGATGAGAGCCAGATCCAGGTCAGCAAGAGGCCTTTAAATCCCAGTCCGCTGTAGGACATCTGATAAAGTCACACTCGATGACAGATTTTCGGATGGAAAGTTTCAGAGGCCTTATTCTGCAATTCCAAAGTTTTCTTATTTACATATGGCACCTTGTTTATTTAATAGACATCAAGTAAGTTTTCACCTACATGTTTTATCCATATTTTGAATCCTGACTCAAAAATGCAAATATGAAATATAAAAAAGACAAATTGTGGTTTTAAGTGAAGTTACCTGCTGGAACTATTTCTTGACAAACAGCAGTTCATCAATCTGCCCAGTACTGTATTTCTGTGCAGCGTCTCTGGCTATAACATGGGCTGCCAGATACAATCATGGAGCACATGTGTTTATTTCTCAAAATGTTTTAAAGGTCTTTTACAGTAAGTTCCTCAGTTGCCCAAAGGGTCCTTGGATGAATTAAAAACTGCAAAGAAAAATTCCAAGTTTTCCAGGAAGCCTGGTGGAAACAGGTTACATGGTGCAGTTTACAGATATGGAATAGACAACATCTATCCATTAAAGTAATGGCTTTTTGTCATCCAGACATAGATGTCCATTAAATGTAAGTTAAATGTTCCTCATGGCTTTCTTTCAGACATGACAGGACAATTACAGAAAAAGCCACAATGCCCAGGGGATATCTGTCAGTAGGTCCACAGAGGGAGAGGTGTCGATGGTGGAGAACAGCAGTGAGTTGAAAAGTCGTGACACCAACAAAGAAGAGAGAGAGATTTTAAAACGTATCGTGCTATTGAAGCCTGATTGAGAAATGCTTCGCCACTGATACTGTTCTCATTAATTTGAGCAATTATTAGATAATTCTGCTGCCTGTTCTATCACATCTAACAGTGCACAAGCATAGGACGGCAACACGTTAATACAACACCTTATCCTATTTGCTCACACGCCTTAATTCACAGGTTTACCGGGGCTAAAGTCACAGGCCCCGAGCACCAGGGACTTCACGAGTATTCATACTGGGAAGTTGATTTACCTAAAAAAAAAGAAAATGATCTACTGATTTAGACATCTCTTTCCCAATGTAAGTTTACGGGGAAAAGTATTTTTGGGCCTAGTGGCATCACGTGACGGACACGGAAGTTGTAGTACTTGATTTTGAAATTATTAGCATTATTATTATTAGTAGTAGTAGTAACAGGTGTAGTATTTGGAATTACACAGGTTCTGTCAAGGGCCAAAAAAGTCCACCACCTATTGTTTTTAACGGAACTATATATACTGTGTGTAACTCATGACTCCGGTTTTCTAGACTGCTCCTTATGTTTACTATTTTGTGAGACTCTTTATGTCTGACTCTGTCCAAGTTCTCTTAATTTTCTTCTATTCTACTAAAATTTGATTGCATACACACACAAACACACACACACACACACACTCAATGGCAGCAGACATATCTATACTCATTTAACCAGACTGGCCCAGCTCGAGTTTCAGCCTTAATAGGATCAACTCATGTTGGTCAATTTCAGCAGGGAGGAAGACAAAGACACACACACAGACACACACGAGAAGATGCCACTGAATTACCTTCTCTCTGTGACCTCTGACCTTCACTCATTCAAAACGCTGCATTAACTTAACCACATCCTCACTATGACTACTGTGTGAAGGCAGCCACAACCTTTGACCTCCTCTCTGCTGGCTGTGATGTTGATCACAACATCTGGGGTCTAAGGCCCCGATCACACTGACATGCCTCGCTAGAAACGTGTCGCCTGTAAAACTATTGTTTTCAGTGCAAGGTGCGGAGACGCACCACTCGTCAATGTCACACTTGGCCCAGGCAGCCAATCAAATCAAGCAAGAGGCTGGCTTTACTACTTTACCACTTCCTTCTTGCATTGGGCACTAGGTAGGTTACGATTACAGTCGTGTCAAACCAGTCTATGCCGCTGACTGGCTTGTGCCAACACCAGCAGTGCCCAGGATTCTCTGTCAGCAGTTGAGGAAAGGTGAACTGGACATTAAAATCTAAAGGGTTCACCCTCTGAGGAGCAGGAAATGGCTTCACTAGTGTAGCTGACCACTAGTTTTCTGGATAGACATTTTTATAGTGGGGGCAAAAAAAAAAAGGGAAAAAGAACATGATACAACGTGAACGCAGACGGAGGACTCACATGTCAGAGCAACGCAGACATCGTTACATCATCATAATGTCCTGCAATCAGATTACAGCCTGGCTTCCATAACTCAGCGTGTCGGCTCTATAGTGCCTGAGTGTTTCTCTGTGTGTGTGCTTATATTTGTATGTATAATAAGGCTGTTGTCTGTACTCTGGAATCTGAGAGGGACGACTGAGCAGTCTGAACACAAACAATGAATAAACCAGAAACACAGGACTGAACTGAAGTGTCTTTATGCGCAATGTGTGTATTTATATCTTGCAGTATACCTTAAATTTAAAAGTTATTTCTCTAAAAGTAACCGACTGAACCTTTAAGTGCCATTTGATGACTATACTTCAACATATAGCAGGTCCTGCCGGATCTTTTGGACATACCGTATTTCTTGGCAAAAGAAGTAAAAAAGCAAAATTCTCTACACACATTACAACAATATTGAGTAATGTATTGTGATGCCACTGTTTTCTTCCACTGACAAAATTCTAACATATATTTCCTCCGGGCCTCTTAATGTCTTATTTATATATTTAGGTACAGTGTTTATCTATTTCAGAATTAAAAATAAATTGTTTTGTATTTTATCAATAATATTTGAGTTTGTGTGGCCACATGACTCACTTGGCCAGCTGCTTCTCGGCGTCAGCGCAGAGCTCCAGCAGCCCCATGAGCACCGCTGACACGTCCATGTAGGGCTCCCACACGGTGAAGCCTCGGCCAATCAGATCGATGGCGGTGCGGCGGATGGTGCTGTGGGGAGGCAGCTTGGGGCTGGGTGGCTGCAGCAGCAGGAAGGTCAGCGCCTTACCTGCAAACGGTAGAAACAGTAGAATCAGAGTAAAGTAGGGAACCTCCAACAATGCTGCAGAACGCTTTATGTGATTTAATAAGCTCCTATTTCACATTTCTTTCTCTCCCTTTGTTGCAGGAGTGAATAATATCAGGACAAAAAGAGAATTAAGATGTGATAAAGGTGAGACACAGCAGCTGCATCGGCCTCCCTGACGCTTTTTATTTCACACTGTCGTGTTTTTCGCTGAAATGGGACATTAAATCTGCACTTATGTGTTCAGTTAAAGGGGACGGTGCATATTCAACACTAACATCAATGGAAATGCACCAGAGTTAGCGAATTTACAATCTCGACATGGTCAAAGGCCCACGACCATATCAGCTTTTTTCATTCATTTTTCTTTTTTTTTCGACATTTTTTTTACTTTGCTGACATTTTTCAGACTTTTTTTTTTTTTTTTTTTACTTTTCTGACATTTTGCGGAATTTTTTTTTTTTTTCGACATTTTGCAGATTCTTTTTTTTTTTTTACTTTTCCGACATTTTTCAGACTTTTTTTTTTTTTTTTTTACTTTTCCGACATTTTGCGGATTTTTTTTTTTTATTTTACTTTTACGACATTTTTCTGACTTTTACGACATTTTTCTGACTTTTTTTTTTTTTTCGACATTTTGCAGATTTTTTTTTTTTTTACTTTTCCGACATTTTTCAGACTTTTTTTTTTTTTTTTACATTTCCGACATTTTGCGGATTCTTTTTTTTATTTTACTTTTCCGACATTTTTCTGATTTTCTTTTCTTTTTTACTTTTCCGACATTTTGTGGATTCTTTTTTTATTTTACTTTTCCGACATTTTTCTGACTTTTTTTTCTTTTTTACTTTTCTCACTTTTTTTTATTTTTCGACATTTTGCAGATTTTTTATTTTTTCACTTTTCCGACTTTTTTTTTTTTTGTACTTTTCCGACAATTTTCTGACTTTTTTTTTTGTACTTTTCCGACATTTTTCTGACTTTTTTTTTTTTTTTTACTTTTCCGACATTTTTCAGACTTTTTTTTTTTTTTACTTTTCCGACATTTTGCGGATTCTTTTTTTTTTTTACTTTTCCGACATTTTTCTGACTTTTTTTTTTTCGACATTTTGCAGAATTTTTTTTTTTTTTTTCGACATTTTGCAGAATTTCTTTTTTTTTTTACTTTTCCGACATTTTTCGGAATTATTTCGAACATTTTTTCCGAACTTTCCGGAATTTTTTTTTTTTTTTCGACATTTTGCAGATTCTTTTTTTTTTTTTTTACTTTTCTGACATTTTTCCGACTTTTTTTTTTATTTTAGTTTTCCGACATTTTTCAGACTTTTTTTTTTTTTTTAGTTTTCCGACATTTTTCAGACTTTTTTTTTTTTTTTTTTACTTTTCCGACATTTTGCGGATTCTTTTTTTTTTTTTTTTACTTTTCCGACATTTTTCTGACTTTTTTTTTTTTTCGACATTTTGCAGAATTTTTTTTTTTTTTTTCGACATTTTTCTGACTTTTTTTTTTTTTTTTTACTTTTCCGACATTTTTCTGACTTTTTTTTTTTTTTTACTTTTCCGACATTTTTCAGACTTTTTTTTTTTTCGACATTTTGCAGAATTTCTTTTTTTTTTTACTTTTCCGACATTTTTCAGAATCTTTTTTTTTTTCACTTTTCCGACATTTTTCTGACTTTTTTTTTTTTTTTTTACTTTTCCAACATTTTTCTGACTTTTTTTTCGGACACATTTTTCGGAATTATTTCGAACATTTTTTCCGAACACTTATCGGAAAAGTTTCCGACATTTTTTTAGACATCGACACATACTGTATGTTGGACCTTTCTTCGGCCTATTTTCTGCTTTTTCATTAAAGAGGACCTATTATGCTTTTGTCCTTTTTCCTTTTCCTTTATTGTGTTATATAGTTTTTGTGCATGTAAAAGGTTCTGCAAACTTACGAAGCCTAAAGTCCAGGCCAAAGAGAGTTACTCTCCCCCACAGAAACACTGCTCCTGAACTGCCTGAAATGCCTTGCTTGAAGTCCCGCCTTTTCTTACGTAACGTGGTGATGTCACCAAGTAACACATTTTGCCTAGCAGCTAGTTTGTCACGCCCTCAAACAAAGCTAGTTAGAGCAGAATTGGAGCGGAGTCCGAAGAGTTTGGTTCCGTTGACCAATCATAACATTGGGTCAGCTGACAAATAAGAGCAGACTGGGCTTTTTGAGAGGGCGGGGCTGGAGCTGAAAGAGAGCGTTTCAGACAGAGGGTGAAAAGAGGTGCTGCAACACAGCCGGCATGAGAAAAATAAAGCGTTTTTTTTTAACATTAAAGCATGTAATCATGTTCTAGTAGAAACCCCAAATACAAGTATGAACCTGAAAATAAGCATAATAGGGCCTCTTTAAAGAAAACGTCTTAGAAATAAAACAAAAATAATAAATCATAATATCTCAAATGAGGTTTGGGAAAAAAAGATTCTACTTTGGTGCTACACACACACACACACTGAGTGGATAAAGACAGCGAGCGGGATGGAGGTCACTTCATAGCTGACCTGACATTTGAGCCAGTCTCTGTGGGGACAGACTGACCATTAAGGCGCCTGAAAATATCCCCCTATCCCTCAATAACACCCCCCCACCCAACACACACACACACATGCATACACCCCCCTCGCCCCCGAGTGTCTGTCTGTCTCTCTCTGCCTGTCTCACCCACTGAAGCCTAAGGTCCAGAGCTTTTAGCAGATTCTTCACAAAGTGCTTCAAAAACATAGCCAAAGGAAAATGAAGACGCGAAAAGGCAGAATAAACATCTGATGTTGTTAACAGAAAGCCATATGCATATAAATTCAGTTGTCATAAATGAACTGGCCATTTATTAATTCATTCAAGCGATCGTATCGTAGCAGAACGAGATTCTACAACAGCATCAGGAAGGCCCTTCCCTTCTTCTTCTGCTGTCTGAGTCAGAGATCAATACAGTTCATTGTATTTTCACTTGACATGTAAATGTTAAACAATCATTATATGAGGAAACATATAATATAAAAGAGATCATTTACTATAAGTATTTATAATCCTGTGGTGGCTCTAAAGGTCCTCCAGTCTGCAGACACACACAGCTAATGTCATCATCTGGATCTCCTGGCATTTAATCATCAACCCGCCTTAAATGGCAAACCCTTCCTTATTGGTTTATATCTACACACACACACACACACACACACAGCCTATGGATGGGGCTATGAAAGATATAGCTAGAAGCTAACCGTGTTAGCATTACTGGGTACGACTGTCATAATATATACCCATATACCGGCAGCGACAGATAGAGCACTAACTTTGTTAGCATCGTTGCGATACGCTGTTATGGGTGATATAGACTGTAAGAGATGGGCATCTGCGCTAACATTGTTAGCAGTTATGTTGTGGCTGCTGGCAAAAGAGACGAAAGAGTGAAACATGCAGAGTAGGTGTGTTGTTAGCGTGTTGTGACTGAATCAGTGATAAGGCGGTGAACTTTGACCCTCAGCTGGTGATCAACATGGCGTGCGCAAACAGCAGTAAGAGCTAAAATCAATCATGTTTTTGTTACATACATCAATACACATACAAATAGTGGACTATAAATATCAGCAGCGATGTAGGGTTGAATGAACTTTGACCTCCAGTTAGTGATTAGTACAAATCATCGAGACCACCAACAGAAATCAATTACGCTCAGAGTTAGACTACTCCTGTATGATTTTTCCACCTAAATCTCTTCAAACATGTACCTCAAAACACTGTTCGTGCTTTCTACAACGCTGATGTCTATAATGCATTATAAACATACTTATAGTGCGTTATAATCTGCTTATAGCACTGTATAATTATAGTTATAGGCACTCATACATATTCATAATATTTTATACCAATCATAACACATTATAAAGCATTTTATATTGACTTATGAGGTCAAGTATCATCATACTCCATAAACTACAACTACGACTTATTAGCACCCAGTGACCACTTAGAGTAACTTATAATCACATTATAATGCATAATAAAAACATTATAATGTATTACAATTATAGGAATTACGATACCCTATGATCAGTGAGTGACCAGCAATTACTGTATGAAGTATTATGATACTTGACCTTATAAGTTATTTATAATTATTATAAAGCATTTTAAATATTCACAATACTTTATAACAATAATCATAACACATTATAAAGCATTTTATAATGACTTATAAGGTCAAGTATCAGAAGACTTCATAATTGCTGGTCACTCACTGACTTTTTTTTTTTGCAAGGATCATAGTGTGTTATAATTCTCATAGTTGTAATACATTATAATCATTTCATAATGCATTATAATCACTGTTATATTAAAGTTTTTTGTGTTGTTCTTGCATAGATTTAATGATATTTTTTCACTTTACTTAAAGCACCAATGCTTATTACTAATAATCACATTACAATGCATTATAGGAAGATTATAATGTATTACAACTATGGGAATTATAATACACTATGATCCTTGCAAAAAAATGTCAATGAGTGACCAGCAATTATGAAGTATTATGATATTTCACCTTACTATTATTTAGTAATTATTATTATTATAAAGCATTATATATATTTATAGGTGCTTATAACTATAATTATACAGTGCTATAAGCCGATTATAACACATTATAAATTCAATTAATAAAATAAAAAATGATGAGGCCTAAAACAAGCTACAAGCTCGGTTAACATTCTTATGGTCTGTACGTTGTATAGATTATGATAAACGCTATTTGCAAACGCTGCCTTCCTTTTGATAGGAAATCAACTTAACATTAGTTTCAAATAAACTGATTATCAATAAATAAACTGGGTAGGTGACTGTGTGGGAGGATGGGATCAGGGAGTGGAGGTGGGGGCAGTATAATTTGGGGGTCATGGGGCAAAAGGTCAAATTCAAACCCCTCATTGTTAATACGTGTGTACGTGCTCTTCCCACAGTCAACCAGCGGAGCTCCCCCCCTCACCCCCTCACCCCCTCAGGCCTCAGAGGTTATGAGGTCAAAGTTCAACGCTATGAGCAGTGACTGACTGTGGGTGGGCAGGTGTGTGTATGTGTGTGTGTGTTTATAATGAACCTGATGGAGGTTTAATCTGACGGACACATTTGCACATAGAAGCCTCTATTATTTTTTTTGTTGTCCTGGACTATTAAAGATGGCCGTTAACAATCAGTGCTGTAATTGGCCGGTATCGAGATTCAAATTTACAACCCCTCCCCTCAAGTCACTGAGGCAGGAAGTGAGAAAAGGTCCGGCCGGACTCAGGTCCATTTCTCACGGTGGACATCTTTGTTTAAAGACAGGCCCGGACCCAAATGAACCAATAGCTATTGACAAAGCATCAGTTGGCCGTAATGAGCTGTTAGTTAGAGCAGTAAACATGTCACATTAACACGGAGAGGGTGATTAGAGCAGGAGGAGGAGGAGGAAGGAAGGAAGGAAGGAAGTAGGAATAAAGGAGGGAGGGAAGTAGAGAGTGTGAAATAGTGACAGATTGGTGATGTCTAAAGTTTACCAGGCCGAGTCGACCACTAACAGGCTTTCTACTTTCTTTCCTCCATCTGCCCTGCTCCCCCGTTCTCTCTCTTTCTCTTCCTCTGTTCAAGCTTAAATGAGAGGTGAAGGTAAATCAATGTTGGGGACTTGGTTAGTGGATGAGAGCCAGATCGGACTGGCTGCAGGGAGAGGGAGAGAGAACGAATAATAAAAAAGCAATACAAAAAGACAAAGAATGAGAGCCAGTTTGAGAGTGAGAGTGAAAGAGAAAGAGAGACGCTGTGTCTATCGTGATTATCAGAATATAATATATAAAATAAAATTAGTATTCTTCAACAACCAGTGCACTCTTAGCACTGTTAGAACCATTAGAACCGTAAGCTGTGAGCCGCCGACAAAGAGTATAGAAGCAAAGAGATGAAACTCTGGGGATTTTTTGACAACAGCCGCTGCCGTCATTCTGGACTTTGGAAAACGCTCATTATATTTATAATATTTTACTAAAGACAGGGCATATTGGTAGAATATGACAATAGAATATAAATAATTTAGTTTTACTTTTGTACAGCACTTTGTAGACGGACATTTTACTGGCGTCCGGTAATCGCTTTCAGTCCAAAATGGCGGAAGCATAGCTTTGCTGCTGGGCGCTGATGTTGCGAACAAACAATTGACTTTCACTTCTTGGCAATATACTTTCTTTGCCGCCGGCTCAGCCGTCGCCATGTTGAGAGCCGTTGAGAGGCAATAGAAATGCTCCCAATCATATATTTAGCACCTTTAAGAAGTTATTAATCATTAAAAAAACATATAGTGCTAATCAATGGTAAGAAAAACATTTCCATTCAAATTTAGAGCAAATGTTAGACAAATTTCCAGACAATTTCAGCAAAAAAAATGCAAATGAATGCGTGTTTCCCTGAACTACTACTGTTGCTTGAATATTAGGAGTTGAGCACATGAAGATAATCAGTTGGTGCTGCTAATTCTCCAGAGAGGAGGAGAAGGGCACAACGAAAATTACGTAATTAAAAGAGCGCCAGTCAAACCTCAAACTAGGTTTAGTTTCCATCACCTGCTTGCCCCTGTTCAATTTTCAATGATAGAAAATAAAACTCAATTTCCAATCTGCTCTCATGAATGTTTTAAAATGCCACCGTTCACGGTGAATGGGCCTCAGAGGCCACTGGAGGTATTTTGACATTTACTGTGAGCATTATTGTCCAGAGATGATACACAGATGTACAGTTTGTCTCTTTTATCCTGTCCAATCACATCCTCACTTCCCTCTGTCATCATCTCTCCTTCCTTCCTTCCTCCCTTAAGCTCAATCTCCCCCTCCATCTTCCCTCCATTTCCCCCCCTCGCCATATGAAAACATCAATCTATACTCTGCTGTATAGACTACTGTACCCTCCCTCTCTCTGGGCGGACAGCTCTCATTCATCACACACACGGCGCTGTATGCCAACTACGCCGATCCATCTTTCAATTTCATAACAGAGAGAGAGGAGAAGGGGGAGATGGAGAGTGGAAGGAGGGAGAAAAACAACAGACTGAATGAGAGCGAGAAAAAAAGAAGAGAGGGAGAAAACGGACGAGGAGGCAGGAATGAAAGCAGCATAACACATGAGAAAGAAACAGTGATGAAAGACTAAATAATGTCCTCCACCACATGCTTTTTACAGTCATCTGTAATTGTCTGCTGAAGCTTTATATTAAGTAATAACACATTTTACAGGGTTCAGCCACTCTGTGGGGTCAGTTAACGGAGCAGGATGCTCTGTAGCCTCCTCAGTTTAGTTAAATGGGGGTTTCCAACAAAAGTTCAGGGGACTTTTAGAAAACACATTAGAAAAAAATAAACCTTGCGATGATATCTACTGCTGCATATATTTACTAATGCATGTTGGATGTAATGAATGAAATGCAGAGGAGGAAAATGAAACAAAGAGCGTCTGTCTCCACAGTGAATCACCTGTTGAGTGTTTGATGATGGTTATTTATTTGTGCTTTAGAACATTAACGACATGAAACAATCAGAAAATAACTTTCCTTTCTCTTCATTCACAGCGCCAACGCGCTGTTAAACTCTTTTAATGTTACCGCTCGCCTTCGCAATCTCTCTTTCTTTCTTTTTCTCTGTCTTTTTTTTAATGGGTTGGGAGGCCGACAGCAGAGCTTAACTTTACTTTCAATGTTATCAAACGAAGTGAAATGCTCAACCAAAGAGTATAGGAGCAAGGAGACGAAACTCTGGTGTTTTTTTGACAACAGCCGCTGCCGCCATTTGGGACTGAAAATGCTTATTATATGTGGAAAAGGGGGTTATTTAGAGACTGTTCTCCAAGAAAAACGACAAAATCAGTTGTTTGTTCAAATGCCTAAATACAACAATGTTTAGGTTAGTGACAAAGACCTCTAGTGGCCATGTGAATTATGACTGAATAAAGAACAATGGCAGGAAGTTACAGCCGCAAAATCTTAGTAAACAAGTGGTCGAGGTGGATGGGTTGGTCTACAGTGTGTGAATGGGAGGCTGTTTTTCCCATTCCCATTCCCCAGGTAATATAGTCAAAATGACATATCTTGGGGCAAGCCTCCTACAGCTTTCCAAATAAACATAATCAATCATTTCTAACACTTGTCTCAGAGTTTGACTGAAAGTAAAAACAGAAAGTAGCTGCCTGGAACGGCCATTATGGCTTAACTGCATAGGGATCTGCATCCGGGTCAACTTCCCGGCTGACCTAACTCTATGCAGCAAAAGTTTTCCTCCTCAGTCAGCTGTGGAGAGTAACGAAATATAGAAAAGGACCTTGTACCAAAAGTGAGTCGAGTTGAGCCAAACCATGCTGTGGACATGAGGCATTAGTCTTTGACGTATTCTTTGATTTCCGATTCAAGTAAGAATTCTTCCAATTTCTATATTGTATTTTATCTGGGCAAAGTTCTAGTGTGATTGCTTTACGTTAAGACAACATTAAACATGGATGACTTTGAGAAGTTTGGTTTATTCTGTTTAGTGAAAACAAGTATCATACGGGACCACATTGTCCAAATGATACCCAGCCAGAGGGGTCAGTGAAAGGTTTTAATTGGGTGGAGGGAGCTCTACTCAAGGGGATCAATTAAATCTTGAGTTGTGTTCATCTGATGACATGGGCTTGGGGTTTTACTGGGGTTTGTGCATCTGTGTGTGTGTCCGGTGAGTCCACACAGGTGAGCTGACCGCTGTGTTCAAGGCCAACATCACGCTCCACAGTCTATCAGTGAGGGTGCAGGCTCTGTCGCTGGGCGGATGGCCCCAGAGGCAGCCAATCAGAGCTCAGGGGCAGCAGAATGGAAGAGCGGCTCTGCTTAGTGCAGGTTTGATGCCCACCAAGGTCCAACGCTGCAGGCACAGCGTGGCACAGGCTGGGCCCAGTGAGTGTGTGTGGAAGTGAACGCCAAGCTCCTTAAGGTGTCAAGCTTGGTGGGTGAAAATCAATCCCATCTCTCTCCTCACCTCTAATCCAACAATGAAGTTTCGACTTTGTCAGTTGTGTAGTTCTGAGTTTGGAGAAAACCATGATTCTGGACCAAAACAGGAACCACTGAACATGTCAGTATCTGTCTGAGGGTGAGAGTCCTGCAGCAGTTCTGTGAGGCCACACATATACTGTATGCATATATACATATTTGGTCACGAACGGCTGGTTGAGGGGTCAGTGGATCACTGAAGTTATTAGGATTCATTTGCTGGGGACCATGGATGTCTGTACCAAATTTCCATCCAATCCATCTAACAGTTCTCAAGCTATTGAAAAAAAAGGTATCAAATGAAGCACCCTATTGGTATTGGTATCACTTTAAGGGTACTGGTATTGGTACTGGTATTTTAAACGATACCCAAGAAACCAAAAGTTTCAAAGGTTTCTCTGTGTCTGGCATTGGCAGTAATGGAGATACAACATACGGCCAAACAGAGCAAGGAGAAAATGACAAAGATGAAACAAGATTATAGAAAAATAGAAGAACTACAAGGAAAGAAAATCAATAACAGTATCAGCGCCACTGTTGTCTGTCCCACAACCGCTGACTTCACTCGCTTTCCAAACAGCAGTGTCACCTTTTTAACCCTTTGAACTCTGTAATAGAAATGGTTTGCCAGTGTCCACATTGGTATGTTTGCTTATAGTGATGTAATTTCTTGGAGTATCTTCAAACGTCACATCCCTAAAATCTGTACAATCTAAGCTAAAAGGTTATGTAAGTCAATAACAATGATAAAATGACAAAAGCTAATAATTTATAAAGTATTAAAATTGTCAGAAATAAAAAAAAAAAAATCTGACATGTCTTTTTCATAAAATGTCACTTAATAAACACAAAACATATTGATCCAAAAGATTTTCTAAATGTAGAAAACAATCCATAAGTTTTAGATATGCTCATTTTTATGAGCAGATTGAGTGCAAAGGCATTTTGATAGTTTTGTTACGTTTCGCACATAACATAATGTAATAATGTCATCAGGAGCGTACAACGCGAAAGACAGAAGCCTTAGCTTTCTGCTGCAAAAACAATGAATGCTCTAGCTATTATAGTTTTTATTTCACATCCATTTAAACAGGATCATGCAAACAACGATTTCTGGAATACTCTGGCGCCATCGCGTGTTGTCACTGCGTTTTGTACGACACGTAACGTAACGTAATAACGTAATCACAAGCATACAACGGGATGATGTGAAAGCAAGACGCTTTGGCTTTCCGTTGCAAAAACAATAAATGCTTTAGCTGTTATGGTTTTTCATGCAAACAATGGTCCGTTTTTTAAAGGGTTAAAGACGTATATCCGAAACATCACTGTTTGTAAAATACAGTGGAAACAAAAAAGACTTAGCTGTCGTTCAGCTGATCCTGTCCTCATTTTGTCAGGAAAACCATGTCTAACTTAGCATGTAGCTGCGTTTAAACCCCAGGAGGTTCAGGTTCAGTTTAGCTGGACCTGTTCTAAACTGTGGCAAAGCTAGCCCGATGCCAAGTGACACAGAAACAGCCCCAATGACACCTGTAACAATCCCTACATGCCTACCTCGGGACGCAAAATACATTTGGGGATATCCAGGTTGTAAATATGGCAATGAGTGTGTTATCTCTGTACATACATGTGTGTCTGGCCAGTGAGTAGTTGGATGACCCTCCGCTCGTCAGTCCGAAGCCCTCAGGCGCCTGTCCGCCGGTTCGGGCCCGCGCTAAACCCTTCGGAGGTTCGATCTCAGCGCCAAACTCAGCCCCGATGACCCCCAGCAGCACGATGGCGGTGGCTTGCTTGCGGCGCTCCTCGTATGAGTTGGAGATCTTCTTGGCGTTTGGTGGAAGGTTGGACAGACAGCCTGGTAGAGACACAGAGAGAGAAATTAAGTGTCTTGTGGTGGTTAATGATGAAACATTCTTGTGCGTTTCATAGTTTGTTTCAAATGACATAAACCAAATCATCTTAACTCAAGATCTACTATTAAAATAACTTCATTAATAAATGGTAAATTGATAGTTATTTAGACTTAGTTAATAGTTATTTTACTGTTAACAAACAATGAAATGGTTATTAATAATGTTAACTAATTATTAGTAATGTTATAATTTCTGTTATTTTATCAGCAGTTTGTGTAATATGAAATAATTTGTTGATAAATTATATATTGTATCATAGCTATAGTGTTACAAATATCTATGTAATGTTTGTAGATGCTTTACAGATAATTTCTTTAAGGTTTACAAATAATATCTTAAACATTAACAAATACTTACTTTATATATATAGTGTATAAAATGTTATAATGTGTGCAACAATAAACTGTTGGAATAACAGAAATGATAGCATCACTAATATTTAGCAAACATTATTAATTGTCATTTTGTTGTTTGTTAACAGTAAAATAACTATTAACTAAGTTTAATGAACTATCAATTAACCATTAATAAATTATGTTTATTATAAAGTGTTACCAAAATATGCGCCATCATATTCATTGTCAAATATAGAGGAGCATAATACAGTTTATTACAGTATATTATCTCTCTCGACCCCAGCAGTTACACCCTTATTGAACTTTTGAATTTGAGAACGATGCACTTTTGTATTTCATTTTAAGGTACAAATATATTATGAAAACATGATAATAAATTTCAAACCTATTAATATATTTTTGTTTTAAATAAAAAAAGCTTATCAAACATATCTCCCACAACTGCTTATGATTTGAAGTGACTTAAAACCAAAAGCTGAGTATTATACAATATAATAACATACACTACAGTAAACTGTATAATATGGTGGATTCAGGGTCAGCTATATATTTCAACCAAAGAAAAGAAATAACCATTTCACATGTTTTCAACCAATAAAATCATAATTTGTCCCAAATGTGCCTCCTGCAAATATCCTAAACGTAAAACATAAAAAACCTGCCAACAGCTCCATCTAATGTCCGTCACAAGATAAGGAAACCTCATTAAAATGCAAAGCTGCAGAACCTGAACCACAAATCTGACCTGTAAACGCTGCTTTCAGCGCTCTTTATTGGTTTTAGTGACCCACAAAAAATGTATATAAGAACATTGTAGTTCATTTAGCAAGGTCTGAAGACACTGTAGGTGTGTTTTTTTCCTTCTTCTGACACTTTGAGAGATGTTTTAGCTGAATAGAGAGAGTGAGGGGGGAGGACCCCCGTTCTCATCTCTTTTTTTTCCGTCTCCTTTTTCTTCCTTTTCATGGTGAAAGGTGGTTAAAAAAAACAGCAGGCCTGTGAGTCTCCAGTGAGCCGATAACAACTGAACAGGCACACTTCTATTGTCCTGGTATTAACCATTACACACACACACACACACACACACACACACACACACGTACACGCAGGCACACGTCTTATTGTCCCGCTGAAAGCCTTTAGTCACAGTGCAAACACACACACACACACACACACACACACACACACACACGCACACTTACATACAGGCGGTCATGTTCACAGACCTCTGGAAGGCTTTTGGACACGTGCAACTGGAAACCTTTTTTGTTGAGTGTGTATATATATGTGTGTGTGTGTGTGTGTGTGTGTGTGTGTGTGTGTGTAGGGGCGTGTCCGTCCATTGTGTTCACCAAGACGACCCCAAAATAACCTCTTTTGTGTGTGTGCGCGTGTGACAGGGTCTACACAGTGGGGAGCTGCTGCAGCCCGGAGAGGAACACACGAGTGTGTGTGTGTGCGACCGATAAGTGTGTGTGTGTCTGTATGAGTAACACAGTGGGAGATGAGAGCTCCTTACACCCCTCGGATCAAAGGCCCAATAAGGACTACATAAAATCTGTGTGTGCATGTAACAACCAAACACACACACACACACACACACACAGGCACACACACACCACCCCACAGCCTCACCCTCGGATTTCTCTTTCTTATTTTCTCTCTCTCTCTCTCTGGATGAACGAGCACAGCATTGTTATGGATTTGAATTGCAAGGGAACCAGCGCTCGCTCACCACACACACACAGACACACACACACAGACACACACACACACACACACACACACACACACACACACACACACACACACACACACACACACACACACACACACACACACACACACACACACACACACACACACTCACAGTGTCTGTGAGGAGTAAGGGGTTAGCGAGCACACTGGGTGTGATGAATAGAAAGAGAGTTGGTCACTGCTGTGTCTATTTCCTGTTGATCTTAACAGAGTTTTCTCTTCACACGTGTTGGATTAGTTAGCGTCACATGATCACAATAGAGATAGATATAGAATAGAATAGATCCTCAACTGGTAAATGTTGTCATGCCTGAATTTAGATTTAAAGGGGTACTCCAGTGATTTAGTATTGCACTTCTAAAAAGTTGGGGTACTCATCACAAAAGACAGATAAAAGAAAGAGCGGTCAAAATAGAAGGAATAGAAGCCGATATATCCTGACTTTCAGTCCCTAGTATGGGTCAAACTTCAAATACACTACATTTCCCATGATGCACCTTGGTATATACCATGCTATAGCATCTTTCAGTAGACCCTCCCTGTCTGGTAAATGCCCATGCTGTCCAAACTCCTGACCCCCAGTTTGTACTAGAGTGCTACAAGAATGAGTCCTAAAACCTGGAAATGAGCATTTTAACACTTCCGGTTCCTTCATCTGGAAGTCAATGGGTTTATAGTTAGATGCCTGAAATAAGGTATGTGGTTAACACAAGCTGAAGAGCTTTTAACGTTTTGTTTTACAACATAAAATACATCAATAAATATCCCACTCGTGGATTTTGAAGCCTTTATGTAGCTAAATGAGACTACTAAACGTCATCAAGCTGACTTGTCCGCCTTTACAGCCTCGTTGTTCGTTTGTGAAGATTATTTTACGGAACAAAACGTCTAAGTATCATAAACGTGTGTTTGCCACAGAGATTATTTTCAGCAATAATCCAAAAACCAACGGAAAAAATCCCATTGGCTTTTTGCCGGAACCCAGGGGGCAATGCTAACTTCCTGGTTGGCCTACAAAGATACGTCATCCCTGGAGCACTCTATGAGGGGACTAATTACTAAGGGATGATGACTCAGGATAAAAGGAGACTGTGATCTGCACTGATGATTAATGACTCAGCTGGTGAGTTGTTCCTGAAAATATTACACTCCAATGAAATATAATAACTTCAAAATCGTGGTAAGTTCGAACACAGCTTGAGTTTGAATGTAGTGGAATTACATTATAACTTCATGCATCTTTGGGCGGAAAAAAAGTGTGATTAATCACGATTAACTATCGACAATCATGCGATTAATCGCAATCGACTGACGGCCCAAATATACATCAAAAATAAAAATAAAAAAAACTGATTTTGTTTTAATATTTTGTCCACTGTGTGTTTGTTGCTCAGTCCATTTCTCAGACCTCAGGAGTCCCCCCCCCCCCCATATTTCCATATTATATCCTGGTGCTTTTTATAATGAGATTGCTAAGGGCCAGCTGTCATTTGGAAAAAGGCCCAGCGGCCGGCTCTGATAAATGGATTACAGATGGCATCCATCCCCGGGCCAGACTGGGACAGTAGATAACAGAATTAGAGATAGACTTCCAACCAGAATCACTAAAAAGTTGAGATTTACAGAGAGAAAGAGAAAGTAAAGAGAAGGAGGGAGATTTAGACGGATGGAAGGGGTCTCTGCAGGTTTCAGAGGCATTTAGTCGTATATAAACCTAAACCTTTTTACAAGACAAGAACAAATAAGTGTGCACCTTTTGTAGTCCCCTTGATAGAACTCTTATAGGATTCATTTCTTAGCGTATTTACAGAGGAGTGTGGAGGACGGGTGTACAATGTGTGGTGTGAGTGTGTATATGCACTGGTGTGTTCACTACACCACAGTCAATAACCAGTAACAGGTCCGTCACACCTTCTGACGCCTGATTGGATAAGCACCCATGCTGCGCTGTCATTGGTGTTCGCTTCTGATATTCAAACATGTTCTGGCTGTGCAGCTGCAGAAACATATTTGGTTTTTATATCTCTAACACTTAATTTGTTAAGTTATTGGTGGTAATGGTGTTATCGTGTTAACAATGACTGACTGCACCAATGTGTCAAGCTCTATCGATTCTCTGGATGTTTTCTAGACCAACAATCCTGCACTGAGCTTATCTTTGCATGATCCGCAGGAAACTGCTAAACCAAACCAACGTTTTATCTACATTTAAAAACATAACTTACAATAAATTATTTAATTTAAAATGAAACCTGATACTACAATTTATAGATTAACTTGAGGCAATATCATCAACATGATATATTTTTTAAATCCAGTGTCAAATTCATATCGTTGAACCAGATGATATTATAATAATAACTCTCGGCAAGCGTGTCATTTCCATTGGGGACTTCTCAAAATCCTATTTTTGTCACAGTTACAGTCTCTGTTTGATTGACACCTTAAAATCTCTATAAAAAATGTCGTCTGACTGTCCAGCTGGCATAAAGCAGATAAAAGAAGAGAGGTGATCAAAACACTGATGCAATCATCTGGTCACCTTCAATTATTACCATGTGTTCACAGCAATAAGCTTTATGAGCAGCAGGAAGTGCTTATTGGAATTTCCTCTCTGGGTTTTGTCCACCAGGCTACATATGTACAGTCTGCCTTAGCCTTGATTTAAGGTTTTTTGACAAGACCTGCCTGCTGAACATACAGTATCTGGTCACAGCTATAAACTGAAAGCCAGCAGAGAAATGTAACATTTTATTGGTTTCTAATTTTTCTGTCTTCAAAATGTATCACTGCATGTTGGAATATTTATTACAGATTGAAACTCCAAACTTTATTTTAAATTCTTGACAATCCCAAAAGGTACCAAATAAGACGATAAGAAAACTAAAACGACAAACAGGTAATGAGGAGTCATTTGACGCTGTGCTGCGTACAACTGTAAGAAATAATCTAAGACCTTTCGAAGACGTGTAGATGCCCTGAACTTTCATCATTGGAGAGATGTGAGCGGCCGTCATGTCGCATCACTTCCTGTCTGTGTGTACCTGCTGCCCGTCGGCCCGTGTGGACGGACGGATTGATTTTTGAAGCCTATCGATCTGCTTCCTTCACGACCGGCAGATCTATTATAATGACATTGTATCTAAATCCTATTTGTTGGCCAACCTGCTCCCAAACATAACCCAATAAACTAAAGAGGGACGGACGGACGAGCTCGCCTCAGCTCGGCTAAATCTTCATAAAAACCACAGACGGATCGGGATAAAAAGGCTTTCTGGCTGAGATGACATTATCCATAAAGGAAGGAATCTATTAAAAAAAAGGGGCAGGATGGTGTAATGCAACAACCTGTGGAGTCCATGCAATCACGCTAAAAATATGGATGTGTCAGAGAAAAAGAAGAAATGCTGCTGAGCAGAAGAAGAAGTTTGAACTCTTTCACCTTTAAGAAAAGGTTTAAACACGTATATCATCATCTTCATTAACTGTATTTATTTACATTCATATTCTTATATTTAAATGTTTGTTTGCTTTAAGTTTTGAGAACAATTTATTTTTTTTCTCTGCCTTTTTTGCAAAGTTCGAATAAGAGAACGGTGACGAGGAGGGTAGAGAGAAAAGACTGAACAATGAAGGATGGGGTAAAGAGGTATAAGGGAAGAATGGGCAAGGTAGGATGGGAGAGAGAACAGACTAGAAGCGGGAGGAAAGGGAAAAGAAACTAAAAAAATACAGAGAAAGGAAAGGCAAAATAGAGGGATGATGGAGAGACTGAGCCAGAAAGAAAAAAAAAAGCAAAGGATGAAGCAAAAGAGGGTGGGAAAAAAGGATTAAAAGGAAGAAAGAGAGAAGCTGATTCCTTTGTTTGAAGAACAGTAATCAATATAGCAACACGCACACACACACAATGATTAGGGTCAGCTCTCTACCAATTAACTTCAAGTTCTAAAGCGACCTGCTGTCCACATAATAAAAGCTGTTCATTCCTCAGTATTTCATTTAGTGACAGTTTAAACAAATAAATTACTGTTTTATTTTTTGTACAAACACAGAATTTTTTTATTTTTTATTAATAAAGTTTAACCCCATTGTGACTGAATTAAAATTTTATTGATACAAAGGCTGTCAAACGATTAAAATATTGAATCGCTATCAATCGTATAATTGTATATAATTAATCGTGATGGATCGCAAATTAATCTAACATTTTTTTATCTGTTGAAAATGTACCTTAAAGGGAGGTTTGTCAAGTTTTTAATACACTTATCAACATGATAGTGGGCAAATATGCTGCTTTATGCAAATGTATGTATATATTTATTATTGGAAATCATTTAACAACCCAAAACAATGACAAATATTGTCCAGAAACCCTCACAGGTACTGCATTTAGCATAAACAATATGCTCAAATCATAGAACCCATTTTCATTTACATATCTTGAGGTCAGAGGTCAAGGGACCCCTTTGAAAATGGCCATACTAGTTTTTCCTTGCTAAAATTTAGTGTAAATTTGGAGCGTTATTTAACCTCCTTTGTGAAAAGCTAGTAGGACTTTGTTGGTATTAATGGATTCCTTAGGTTTTCCAGTTTCATATGATGTCTTCACTCTAGCACTAGAAATTAGTTGTGTTAAAACAAATTTGCGTGAACGCATTTTTATCATGTTAACTTTGACAGCCCTAATATATATTTATATTACTATTATGATAAAAAATTGTATATATTTTGTTTTCTAGTAACCCTGCTGAGGAAATCAAACCAACAACCTTCCCAAACCCTCCCCTCTCGAGCTGCAGCCCCACCATCTTCCCATGGTGCACCTCAACCCGCCTCCATTGGTAATCAATGGGAGACTGGTAAAACCTGATCACCAGGGACTGAGGGAGGGAATCAATAGCAGCAGGAAACTGATGTGAGAACGAAAGGAGGGAGGAAGAAAAGTGAACGACAGGCAGTAAAATGCCGTGAGAGAAAAGATTTAGCCATGAAGGTAAAAGCATGAATATACAAGAACTCAAAAAACAAGAACTCTGAAGGTTGCCTCAAGCCTTTGTATGTCTCTAGATCAAGAAAGAAGTTCCATAAAACAAAAGAGCGCTGATGTTGTGGGAGGAGGGGGAGAGTCGGGGGTAAACACTGTCCTTACAGCAAATGTCAGGAGACAGAAAATCTGGGGAAATAATTGAAAAACACAATTAAGTTGATAGAGAAAAAAGATTTGAGTCCTGAAACGGTGGCTGCCCTTCCAACCGGCCCGAGTCCATCTGAAGGTTAAGTGTATTTTACTGTCTTAAGACACAGACAGGGGAGCTATCTACGCTTGCTGGGAACACAGCGCTTCAATTAGATGGCATGGAAGGGGAGGGGGAGGGGTCAGGGGGCGTCCGCAGGAGATACCACAAACAAACTGGATACAAGTTTGTAAGAAGAGACCACACAACTAAAGCAAACTGCTGGTTTTACTAGTAACTACACATCCTGTTGATTTTACATCTCTGCTGATCATCCATCAATCTTTAGATCCATTAACCTCCCTCACAGCAGCTATTACTTTCAGAGTTTCCCTTATTTCTAGAACAGCCAAGGCCTACATCATGAAGCAGCAATACAACAACATCATATAAACATCCTATCCCATGAAAAATAGTTTAAAAAATAAGAACCTGTTCTGAAATGATCTGTCAAATCAGCCTGGGAAATTTCGTTCCCATACAACGAAAACGGCACTGTCTTTTCGTCCAGGAGATCGCCGTTCGTGTCCCATGTGAAACTAAAACTCAGTGTTCACTTATTTTCATCATGGTGTTTCTCTACTAAACCTAACCCAGTCGTTTTGTTACTTTTTTTGTAGGGCTGTCAAAGTGAACGCGTTAACGCAAATTCCTTTTAATGCCACTCATTTCTTTAATACATTAACGCAACTTGCAATGTCTTGGTAGTAGCGGGCTCAGTTTTAAAGCTAGAGTGAAGATACTAGCATCATATGAAACTAAAAAATAAGGAATCCATTGGTACCAACCATGTCATACTAGCTTGTCGCAAAGGAGGTTAAATAATGCTCCAAACTTACGCTGAATTTTGGCAAGGAAAAACTGTCATGGCCATTTTCAAAGGGGTCCCTTGACCTCTGACCTCAAGATATGTGAATGAAAATGGGTTCTCTGGGTACCCACGAGTCTCCCCTTTACAGACATGCCCACTTTATGATAATCACATGCAGTTTGGGGCAAGTCATAGTCAAGTCAGCAAACTGACACACTGACAGCTGTTGTTGCCTGTTGGGCTGCAGTTTGCCATGTTATGATTTCAGCATATATTTTATGCTTAATGCAGTACCTGTGAGGGTTTCTGGACAATATTTGTCATTGTTTTGTGTTGGTAATTGATTTCCAATAATAAATATATACATACACTTGCATAATGCAAGCATATTGTCCACTCCCATGTTGATAAGAGTATTAAATAATTGACAAATCTCCCTTTAAGGTACAATTTCAACAGATAAAAAATATGCGATTAATCGCGATTAAATATTTGAATCACCTAACAGCCCTAATTACAATATATTGTAATATATGTTATGTTATTTCATAACGGATTATACATTTTGACAATTACAGTACATGCAAATAAACTTTATATCATAGATTAATACAAAATAATAAGTATTAAGTTAAGATTTTGACTTACTATCTAATAATTTGGACTCAGTATATCAACTTTTCAACTGAGTGTCATCATTTTGACTCACGAGTCATCCCTAACATTTCAGGTATTTCTTCCCCTTGCCTTCCCCACATGCTTCAACACAGTAGTGATGCAGGACAGATGCACTTTTCTACAGCTACATCCACTCCCAATCACATTAACTTTGCTCCACTTCATAAGTCAGTACTACTGCACGGAGGCACAGATTGGCAATATTGAAAGCCTGAGGTCTTATTTTTCTATCCTCTGTTATCAATTATGTGTTTGTTTCGCAGTTTAATTTACTATCCGACAGGTTTTTAATACAACCAATATTTTCGTCACTCTGCGGCTGTCAGATTCGTGCCGTTAATGGAGCGGTCTGAAAAATGGCTCTGGATGTTAATTTCCCTAATGCAGAGACAGTGCACGGCCTCCATCACGCCACTTCTTCATAAAGAAGGAATTACTTTTATTAAAGCCACCGCAGCTTAGTCGCACTCTCCTCTCGCTCGCAGATGAATCAAAGCCATCTGACGGAATTAGATTTACACTCCGCCAAATGAAAAGCATTACAACTTAGAGTGAGAGGGAAAAGAAAATTATCTTCCCATCACACAGACAGAGAAGAAACAGGAGGCGCGAGGCAGGTGAGGACTACGGAAGATGATAAAGGACCATAACATCTTGCAGAACAATTAAAATGTTTATAGAAACCCAACAAGTTACCAGGGGAATGAAATACAGATCATTTTGGAGATATTTCAAAGCTGACTATTATGTCAGTATGATATCAATGCATCAATGCACTGGTAACTTCTTTTGTAGTATTGTTTGGTGCAGTAAGTGGTAGAAGTAGCAGGTACAGTAGGTAGACGTACAAAGCTCAAGACTTTGACAAAGGAGACCGTGGTTCATGTCCTCCCACCGAGTAATAATGCGTAAACACAAATTTGGTTTAACGCCACTAATTTCGTTAACGCAACTTGCAATTATTAATTAACTTCTTAAAGATCCGACGGGCCGCGATCTTTCGGAGGATGTAGCGGGCTCTGTTTTAAAGCCAGAGAGACGATACTGGCATCATATGAAACTAGAAAACCAAAGGAATCCACTGGTACCTATCTCATACTAGCTTGTCGTGAAGGAGGCTAAATAACGCTCCTGACTTACCCTAAATTTCAGCGAGAGAAAAACTGGCATGGCCATTTTCAAAAGGGTCCCTTGACCTTTGACCTCAAGATATGTGAATGAAAATGGGTTCTCTGGGTACCCACGAGTCGCCCCTTTACAGACATGCCCACTTCATGATGATCACATGCAGTTTGGGGCAAGTCATAGTCAAGTCAGCACACTGACACACTGACAGCTGTTGTTGCCTGTCGGGCTTGAGTTTGCCATGTTATGATTTGAGCATATTTTTTATGCTAAATGCAGTACCTGTGAGGGTTTCTGGACAATATTTGTAATTGTTTTGTGTTGTTAATTGATTTCCAATATTAAATATATACATAATTTGCATAAAGCAAGCATATTTGTCCACTCCCATGTTGATAAGAGTATTAAATACTTGACAAATCTCTCTTTAAGGTAAATTTTGAACACATAAAAAAATTGCGATTTAACGATAAATGCAATTTTAAAATAAAAAATCTAATTCTTTGTATTTTTATATCAAACTTCAATCAGCTTTTCTTCCTGTAAAACAAAATATGACGTGTGCTTACGTAAGCTAGTGCCGACTAATTTCAACAACAATAACATCAATGAATCTGCAACTTTTAGCGACAAGAACAGTCCTCAGTAGCTCCGTATCGCGCTGCTTTCTAAGCCCACCCACTTTTTAGTTGTCCAATCAAATGCAAAGGATTTGATTTAAATCCCTCTTGTAACTGTACACCGCTCAAATATTCCATTTCACGGGGAAATACGTCACAGTACCTCTTTTTTTTTTCCTCTGTGTGTATACTGTATGTCTCTGCAGTACTGTGGGTTTGCCAGGGCAAAACTTGTAGGATGGTAAAAGCCTCACCATGTCTGGAGTTTTTTTTACATCAGTACAATATCTAATGGGACTTTTCAGAACTTTAACAGAACTTCTAAATGTATTTAAACCAAAATCACAGTGTCTGCAGCTCAAAGTTAATGTCCAAATGCAAAATGTTCTCATTTTGGATTTTCAAAGTGGTACCATTGTGCTGTTTGTGCCTACCTCTCTTTCTTCTACTTTAAAAAAAAAAAAAGAAAATCAATATAATGTTGTATATCAGTGTGGTAGAGAGGAGTGGAACCATTTTCATATAAGAAATGCCATGAAATATAACTTTAAAAGAGAGTTGTTTCTCTGTTGGATTGCTGAGAAATGGAGGAGAAATAAGGGAAAAAGCTTGATGACAGATTTATAGTTTGTTGTGTCGAGTCTGAAGCGTTGGATCAATTCAAGATGTCTGACAGTTAATCCGACCTGATTAGACACAACAAGCAGATCTCTGCGGTGAAAAAGACAAATTATCTGAGAACTCAACATTTTCCTGAACTGAATCACTTGCTGACAGTAAAGCGGAGGAAACAGCGGAGAATAGTGAATCTGAATGTACTGGACTTCTTTAAGACGGTGAAGAAGAGGTTGGTAGTTTGCTTTGAATAAAAATTTGGACTTCAGGACACATGTTGAGAAATCTGCAGCCTCTGATTTCAGTGCTTTGCCTTTCAATCATTCACTCTGAGGTGAAAACAGAGCTTCATACTGATCAATGTGACCAGTATTAACATCTGAATCTACCCAGAGGCCTGGAAACTAACTACCTCTCTGTCTGTCTGATTGTCTAGATGAGCTGGGGGATTCTGACGTTAACAATCAGTCGTGCTGGTTGACTCTTCGTCTGACCTAAATGACTTCATAAGGAAATAATAATAATGAAGTCAAACCATCACACTGTGGATGGTTGTCTGTGACAGGCTTGTGACTAGGAGCTGAGATAGTTAAGCAACCAATCAGGCCTGTTTTTAAACCAGTTAGCAAAACCGTCAGTCAGACAGCCAATCAGGTTGCAATTAAGTCGGTTAGTAATCAAACAGCCAATCAGGTATTCTGACAGTGACCGCCGAGATATCCAGCCAGTAAACCAGTCATTTCCATCTGTCTCTGTGATTCTCCATCCACGTCATGAGCAGGCTGCCAGTCTGTAACACACACACATATGCACACACACACACACACACACACACAAACACACACACACGGACACACTACCCCAAGGCCAGCGCTTTATCTTTGTGACACATTCATAAACCCTGACACACACACACACACACACACATACACACAGACAATCACACACACCCTGCCCATCCCCCTTCACGTGCACATTATCACACTGTCCACTCAACCATGAGACAAGTGTGTACGTGTGTGTGTGTGTGTATGTATGTGTGTTAGAGAGACAGAGAGAGAGAGAGAGAGAGAGAGAATGTGAGTGTCATACTGTGATCAACTGTTTAGGTTAGAAAAGAGGAAGCACTAGCAGCTACTAAAGCAGTGAATGAATGCATGTCTTTATTCTGTAATTGAGTACCATTGTGTCCATACTATAGCATAGTGTTTGTGTTTTTTGTCTGCAAGTTTTCAACACAAACGATCTGTATATGAGAGGAGAGTGTCAGTGAAGAACCATATTGATGGGACATTCAGAGCCTCAGTAAAGTAAACAAGAATCGGTCAAAACCGAGTACATGGCTGCACCGTGTACGGTCAGTCTGTGAATTTGTGGCTAAATTGTTACACAAATAGTCAGTGGTCATGTCTATAATGTTAAATCCAGCAGTACATGTCCACCAGGTCCAGCGGGGACAACAGGGGACGCGCTGCTCCTCTCAACTGGCCGTTCAAGCGGTGACCTACCCGATCGTTGAATGCACCTGATTGGTCCCTGGTTTTCTGGTTTGCCGTTTCAAACAGGAAACAACATGGCAGGCTGATTGTAAACTTTCTGTTATTCCATCTAAACAATCCACCAAAATCTACTTCTGAAAACATTTTCAGCGAGAATTTTTTTCTCGTTTCATTTTAGAACTACATAGCCTAGTTTGACAGCTTGGTCCAAGTTTCGTGAGTCGGATGCGTCGCGCTGGACGGGCTCATTTACATAAAAGTTAACATTTTTCAACGTTATGCAAATACAAACCCTTTCCAACTCGCCGCAAAACCTCCCACCATGCACTGGGCGACTGGGCTTCTCCTGCTTTCCATAGGAAATGAATGGAAAGCGTTGAGACGCACTCCATCACCGGATCTGGTGGAAATGCGGCGATAGAGCAGCACTCGTGCTGGTGAGTAAAACAACTCACGCGCAACCTTGAAAACGTAAACAAAGGACTGTTCCCGCCTTTTCCTTTTCTCTAGTTTGCAAAGTACTGATGGATGTACAGACCACTATTATTAGATTATTGATCCCACATCTGCCTCAATGCATTACATTGGATTCTTATCTCTGTACATTGCACATATTCTCAAAGAATGAGAGAGAAGTGAGTCAGCTACCGCCACAAGAATAATCTGATTCTGTGTCTATTATACATTGTATAATATAATATAGTATACTATACCATGCTATACCATACTACAATGTACCATAGCGAACAAAATGTTCTGTGTTCATACATACTGTCCTGTCCTACCATCTATCCACCAGAAATACATTCCTGTACATTAATAACATTTGGACAATAACTTCACTCTTCTGTGTGTAATATAATAATATTCCTACACACCAGCTGGGTCCCTCGCTGTGTAAAACAGAAGAGACACAATCATCAGAAACAATCAGAGCGCTGGGAGTCGCAGCTCCGACCATTTATCTCTCCATAAGTTCAATCTGTTCTGAGGAGAAATGTGATCTGACCCAGGCGACCTCCAGGCTCCAGGATATTAGATTAGCAGGGGAGGCTAGCGTTTCAGCTAACCAAATCACAACTGGGGCTAATGACACTGTGAGGTGAGGGTCAGCTTGACCTTTGACCTCTGACCTCTATCTGTGCCGCTGCAGACCCCTCACAAGGGTACGACTTTCCTTCCTTCCTCCCAACTAACAGGATGAGGAACTGATGTTGAATAGAAAGCAATACTGCTGCAAGTATCTATCTGTGGTTTAAGGCTACATCCACACTAATACGTTACTAAACGACCTCTGTCCAGACGGGCGTTTAAGGGCCGTTTCTGTTCATACTACCATGCCTGAAAACGCATATCACATGACCATTCAAGTATACTGGGCATGCGCATGCCGGTGTAAACAGGAAGCAGCGCTGGACACAGTAATTGATGCAAAGCGCTCAAATAAAAGCTTGCCTCCTGCGCACGTAGGCAGTAGTAGCATAATAAAATGCAGAATTGAACTGCACTACAGCTGCTAGCATGGACAACAAGGTCAGCAACGCTTGTAGCTCGTTATCCATGTTGTAATTAACCACTGGTGTTCTAGGCTGTCATTTCTTTTCTTCCGGAAAAGGTGCATGTGATGGGGCGTGATGTCATGGCTGATGAGACCCAATAAAGAAACTAACGTTGATGTTTGCGTCATCGCTTTCAAAGGTCTCCGTTTCTGTCCGTCCAGACTAAAATACAAACCGGGAGTTTTAAAACTAACATGGGGTCAGCTGTGTTTTCAAACGTCTCCGTTTTAGGTAGGGGGGGATGGGACTGTGTCCAGCAGCAACCTTTGACCTCCCTGAGGTCAGCCGCTCCATCAGAGGCAGAGATGAGATCCTCTCTCTCAGTCTTCCCTCTAGTGTAGAACCACGTTACTGTTCCACATAAATATGATCGGGTTTCAATGCAGCTGCAGATGTTTTGTAGTGAATTGAAAAACACTGCAGTTACCAGTGTTCTTATGGGCTGAACAACGGCCCAAAGACAAAAGGAAAAAACAAAAAAACATTGATATTCAACCGACAATAATATAGAATAGAGACAAGGAGCAAATCTTCACAATTGAGAAGCTGGAACCAGAGAATATTTGACATTTTGACTTTATAAATGACAATCGCTTGTAAAAAAAATATGTTAATTATCTGTTGATAGACTAATAATCTAATTCTACAGCTGGTAACACTTTATAATAACCAACATTTAGAAATGGTATTTGCTAATGATTAAGATATTATTTGTAAACTTTACATAGATAGGTATTTGTAACACTTTGTTAATGGTTAATAATCGGTTTGTAAACCGTCTATAAACTTTATTTGGATGGCTATTATAAAGTTGTAACTGATGATTATAATATGTTGTTAAATGGTTAATAAATACTTTTGTAAAGAATCTATATAACATTATTTAGATAGATAGTTAATACTTTGTCTGGCTAATAATTGGTTTCTGGTCCATCTATCTATGTAATGTTTATAGATGTTTTACAAACAAATTTCAACTAAACAGTTAGTGATCACCAGATCACCACCGCCTGTTTCATCCTGTTCACTGTGCATCATTGTGTCTCTGTATTCACTGTCTGCGTCACTCACTTCACACTGTTTGTGTAGATGCTTTGGCAAAATGTTTCCCATCAAAATGTCATGCCAGTAGAGGTGTGTGTGGGTGTGGGTGTGTGTGTGTGTGTGTGTGTGTGTGTGTGTGTGTGTGTGTGTGGGGGGGGGCTTGGGGGGAGGATTTGAGGAGGAGGGTACTGTGGATCCTAATGACATCCCCTGACACTGCTATGGACATAATTACAACACACACATACACACACACAGAGGTGTGTGTGTGTGTGTGTGTGTGTGTGTGTGTGTGTGTGTGTGTGTGTGTGTGTGTGTGTGTGTGTGTGTGTGTGTGTGTGCGCGCGTGTGTGTGTGTGTGCTCTGGTCTGGGAGGTTTTGCAGCTGTGGCACCGAGCAACAACTGTTGTCACCTGCACAACCTGAACAGTGTGTGTGTGTGTGTGTGTGTGTGTGTGTGTTTGTGTGTGTGACAGGGGAGACAGTAGACGGAGGTGATGAGTCTATCGCTGTGGTAACAGCCTGCAGCCAAGTGATTCTGTGGCTGTCGACATCTCTGTCTTTATTCCTTTGTCTCCTCTTCATCTCCTCCTCTTTTGTTTCCTCTCTCCTCTTCCCCTTTCCTCATCTCCTGTCCTTCCCTACATTCTTTTACTTCTATATTTCCTCCCCTCCCCCTTTTTCTCCTGTTCTTCCCGGGAGGGAAGGGAGGCACGGGAGAACCAGAACCAGGAATACGCGGGGCAGACCGTCAGACCCTGCTGCAGTAAAATGAGAGGTTTTCTAAAGGGAGTCTGGTGCTCGGAAACACTACCGCTTTTGTCCACAGGGACCGCCAAAATCAACACAAAATGAAAGTTCCTCGTACAAGTATGAACCTAATGAATCTACCTTTCTGTTGATTTGCAGATCACTATTATATCACTATTGTCTGGTTCCAGCCTCTCCAGTGTTAGGATTTGCTGCTTTTCTCTGTTTTATATCATTGCAAATTGAATATCTTTGGGTTTAGAAGACATTTGAAGATGTTGCCCTATCATCTGCGTACGTATATAAATCATTTAACTTTCTCAACAAATAGACAAACAGAAATATGCGGATATCAATGAGGTCAAAGTGTGCTGGATTACATACGTGCATCATTTTTCTGTGAATCCCTCAAGTTTAGGTAGGCAATCTGAATCCAGCATGGGAATGGCGGACTCTTCCACAACCAATAAAAACTATGGACACTTTACTATATGGAGAGGTAATTACATTGAATGGATATAGTAGACTGAAAATCAAAACATGGGGTTTGATTTTCATGAAAAAATATATATATTTTTAAACACCTTTAACTGCTTAGTAATATCACAAACTACACATGTGTAGCTGATTCTCCATTACCCAAAACACTAACAGGTTTCCCAAAACAGTACATCAATCACAAATTAGAGGAAGGAAGGAAGGTAGGAAGGAAGGAAGGAAGAGAAAGACAGTGAAAAGTTTTAAGGCTCAATGAGTTTTTTCCACCACAGCAGAGAAGATTCAGACTCGGCTCTGTCTTTGAGGCGTCTGCTAACAGATTTAATACTGCAGAGACTGAATGGAAAAAAAAAAAACTGCTGTCAATAGGAGAAAAATGAGCTGTGAGAAATGATAAATTGTCAGACACATCCGCGATATTGACTGGTCTGAGGGAAGGATGGAGGGAGGAGGAGGAAGGGAAGAGATGGTAAGACAGCGTTGGAGCCATTTCTGCAGTGCTTTTTGGAATATAAATTTCCCCTTTAGACGTGCAAGTTGTTTTTCTGTGATCTCTGAATCCATTACAGTTAATGAGATGATGATCAGCTGCTTTACGAGGAAGTAAATTGTGCAAAGTGTACAGGCATGAAGCTGGTGGAACACAAGCCACTCAAAAGGAAAAATACTCGATCTTTATACGTAAATGATCCCAAATAAATCAAAATGTACTGTTCAAATGTTTGTTTGTGTGAGTGTAGTCACTAGAGAAAATCTACCTGTCTGTGTCTGTCACCGTTAAACTTTCTGGGAAATGTGTCAAAAGATAAATGGACTGGAAAAGTGTGTGTGTGTGTGTGTGTGTGTGTGTGTGTGTGTGTGTGTGTGTTTTCTACCTGTATTGCAGGTGTCAGTCGTTTCCTGGGGAGAAGTGTTTCTCACCTTATCGTGTGTGTTTGTGTGAGTGTGTGTGAGAGGGAGAGGGAGAGGACGCATGTGTGCACACTAAACATCAAACTGCTTTTAACACCATGCAGGTCACAGTACACTGACATTACACATGGGCTGTGTGGCACTGATTAGAAAACACACACACACACACACACACACACACACACACTCACACTCACACACACACACACACAGTGATTAACCTACATTCAGAGTCACCGGAGCAAAACTCCTAAATTCAGTGTCACATAAATGATAAATGACCTTTTAATGTTTCCTATATCAAACCAGATGAGGCTCCACAGGTCACTGGGGAAAACAATCCTTTAATTTTATACCCCAAACACCCTCAAACATTTCACAGTAAGTTTGTAAGTAAGTTGCTTTAAGAAATGTAATTTTGAATCTTTGATAAGATGGTGAACCAACTCCTCACCCTGTCCCTGATACCGGGATAGGACTGTGCAATAATTATGCCTTTTGAGATGGTCACCGTGTTGGATTATAGACAAAGAACGTATATTGCCAAGAAGTGAATTCTACAAAATTGGCCTGTGTTGAACAATAAAATATTATAAATACAATAAGCATTTTCAGTCCAAAATGGCGGCAGTTGTCAAAAAGACACCGGAGTTTCGTCTCTTGGCTTCAATACTCTTTGTTATGGAAAGGATAATGTACAGCAAGCCAGTCATTATTGTGAAATAAACCCCTTCCGTCAACTGAAATCTCAACGATTGCCACTTTAAATGAGCCTTTTTTTTATACGTCGTATTTCATGTCCCTACCTGCTGTGATGTCATCATCCGTAACGTCCATTTCCTCCTCAGGAACCTTTGCTTCTATTGGCTGAACCTCGGGAGGAGGCGGAGCTGGAGGGGAGGGCTCAGTGGTTGACCCAGCTAAGGAGAGAGAGAGAGAGAGAAACAAACATTTTAGTTTTTAAATATCAGCCTGTATTGTCACATGAAATAGGCGGACCATCAGGGCGTGAGAAGCAAGCTTGTGACCGGAAGGTTGTCGGTTCAATCCTCCGGAGCGACAGGATAAATCTGGGTGGGGAAAGTGAAGAAGCAGCATTTGCCCCTCCCTCATTACTACCACTAAGGTGCCCTCGAGCTTCCAAGTGTGAATCTGTAACTGTGTGAATGTGATCAGGGCATTCCTGAAAAAGAGACTATTGCTCTCAGTGAACTTCCCCTGAATAAGATCAAATCTCTGTCAAGACAACACCATGTCTGCACTGTGATAAACAGCATAGTTACAATAAACATTAGAAAACGTACTGAGACATTAAACAGGAAGACCACAGTTTACCAAGTTTATCATATCAAGCCTTGTAAAATATTCCTTTAACATCCATACAGTGAGTTGGAACAGATAAGGTTGAGTCATTTGACGGGAATAAATCAATAAAGAAACACAGTGTGTAGGAAACACATGTTGACGAAAAGACATAAAGAGCAGACTAGCATACATGTATGCAGTGTGTTCAGTGTATTTTAAGTAGCATGACCATACAAGGTATTTAAATGACTCTCCTCACCCTCAACAATGTGTGAGTATGTGTGTGTAGTAAGCTCAACACACCAGGTTTCTGTGTTGATCCTTATTATCAGACTAACTGTCCTGGTTAAGTAGCTAATAAAGGTTTATTGGGCCTCCTCCTTATCTAGAGAATTAATGGAAACACACACTCACACACTCACACACTCACACACACAACCTCTTTATTTAGTGTTTTCATTTAGCCCTTATCTCTCCATTGCCAATTAAGAGTGGCTTTTCATTAGCGGCTGGGCTAATGAATGATGCTGCGCTAATGAATGAAGCGAGTAAAGGTAACAGAGCCTACGCTGGGCTAATCTCCGGGAAAACAGCCTAATTAATGAATTACACACACACAGACACACACACATGCAGTCCTCACACTGTTTCCCTGTGCGGGAAAACAACGGGCAAAAAAAAAAAAAAAAGCTAATTTCAGAAATTACATCATTTGTGTTGAACCCCCCCACCCCCAAATAATTCACAACACACGAGGACATGAATACCAGAAAAACACTGTAATTACACACATTGTAATTACATTGATTCATTCTGGTTAACATTGTGCATCATGTTCCAATTAACCTGCTCACACACACTGCTGACAGCTCAACATAATGACCACACACACACACATGCACACATACAAAGACAGAAGGCCAATACACAGCCTGGTTGTTGATTATCCGTCTCAAATGTTAAAGTGATAAAAACTTAATTGAACTTAATTAAAACATAATTGATGCTTCGCTGTGATTGGACACTGATGTTTCTACATAAACAGCTCTCTCTCTCTCTCAGTTCAATTTCAGTTTACCAGAGCTCTACTGACGTGGAACACAGCAGTGTTTGGAGCCAAAGGAGATGATCAGAATAGAAAAGAAGAACCAGTAAAGATGATAAATGATATATTCCGATTGGCTGGCAGGTGTCACTGTGTTTGTACTGTCCAAAAGGACACCCTCTATCGGCTTAGACCCTTGATTCTGAAACAGAATTACAATATACCGCATGGGAATTTATGCATAAACAAAACATAATACATATACTGTAATTTTTAGGGCTGTGAATTGATTAAAATAGTTAATCGCAAATTAATTGCACATTTTTTATCTGTTCAAAATGTACCTTAAAGCCAGATTTGTCAAGTATAAGAGTGGGCAAATATGCTGATTTATGCAAATGTATGTATATATTTATTATTGGAAATCAATTAACAACACAAAACAATGTCCAGAATATTTTCCAGAAACCCTCACAGGTACTGCACTTAGCATAAAACAATGTGCTCAAATCATAACATGGCAAACTCAATGCAATGGCGCCGTCGTTATCAGCTGTAACCGCCGTATGACCGCAGTGCAGAGCAGCGGCCGTGAGCTAGCCAGCCAGCCCGGTTACGTCAACAAAGCACAGAGAAGCTCAGATTACAACACACACAGAGGGAGCCATCAGCTAGCCATTACTCCACTATATCTGTACATGGACAATACGTGTTTTATTCAATATTAATGTTCTGGATATTGTATAGAGAATCTCTAAGGTATGGTTAGAGTTAGGCATCTAAAACACTCGGTTAAGATCAGTGGTCACATTATAAATTGCAGGTCTGTGACAGGACATAAACTCAGGTTTCCTGCATTAGAGTCAGACGAGCTACACGCCCATCCACCACCCCGACCTCCACCACCCCGACGATCCACCTCGCTACATAAAGGACACACTGCCTCCTGCATTGGCACTTGGTATAAATCATGAAGTGCGGGATGGTCCGATATTCTGCACATTGCTGATGGATTACTTTGCATGGATGAAATGATGTCACTGCAATAACTTTCCAGAGCTACGGAATTGCGTCTGATAATAAACCACTGAGCAGATTTGGTTAATTCTGGTATGCATGTGTTGTTTAAGGTGGTTCATCTTTCATTCACACACACACACACACACACACACACGTCGGGCCTATAACTCAACTGGCGAGGGAATGAGAAAGAGAGAGACGCAGGAGCTGAGGGAGGTGGAGGAGGGGTGGATGACAGAGGGGGAGGAGGAGGCGTTGTGCCCTGCTCCAAGGTCAAGCTTGTCATGTCAGCCATGACACATAGCTCCCAGCATGCCTTGTTAACCTCCAGGATCCCGTCCTCCTCTCTTCTGTCTGTTGCTCTCTCTCTCTCCTCGGTTCCTGTTCTTTAAATCAAAGTGTACTCTCCTCTTTCTAAGCTTCAATTTCTTTTTCATTTTGAATCTTTTGTTTCATTTCTTCTTTTCTTTTTTTAAGAGCTATAGATAAAATGATCAATGATTATGTTTTTTTCTGGTAAGATGAGGCAGGTCGGTTTCCTTTTTAGCAGCTGTGTTATTTGAATTATTTTTGAAAAACACATATTTGAGATATGTATTTTTATTTTTCTATTTAAAAACAGCAGGAAGATGTCAAACCTTGTCACTGTCTGCTATTTCTATCGTGCTTCTATTTATATTCAATGTTCATTACTTATTTATTTTTTTGTATTTTAGTGTTTTATATATCTAACAAACAATAATATATATTATAAATAGGGCTGTCAATCCATTAAAATATTTGATCAAGATTAATCGCATGATTGTCCATAGTTGATTGCACATTTCTTATCTGTAAGGGAGATTTAATTTCACATATCTTGAGGTCAGAGGTCAAGGGACCCCTTTGAAAATGGCCATGCCAGTTTTTCTTCGCCAAAAAAGTAGCGTAAGTTTTGAGCGTTATCAAGCGTCCTTCTTGACAAGTTAGTATGACATGGTTGGTACTAATGGATTCCTTAGCTTTCTAGTTCCATATGATGCCAGTATCTTCACTCTAGCTTTAAAAATCCAACGAATAGAAAATCGCAAGTTTTGTTAATGCGTCAAAGAAACTAGTGGCGTTAAAACGAATATGCGTTAACGTGTAATTATGGCGTTAACTTTGACAGCCCTATATATATAAATAAACTACATAGAAGATATATATGGAAGAATATAAGGCCAGTCAATGTCAACTCCATCCACCCAGCAATGAAGGGAAAAAAAGGGGAAAGGAAGGGGGGATGGGGAAGGAAAGATGGAAAGGACGGAGGGTAAAAGTTGGGATAGAAAACCAGTAAAAGAAACAAACAAAACAAAGTCGAGAATGAAAAGTAAGAATAGTGAAGAGGAGGGAGAGAACAAGGGGAAGGAGCAGGATAAGGAGCAGACGGAAAGGAAGAAGGAAATGAAGTGGAAGAGGGAGGAGAGGTGATGAAGAGACAGATGCCAAAAAGAAAAAGGCTAAGAGGAGGAGATGAGAGGATGACAAAGAAAAGCAAAGGAGAAGAGAAGAGGAGGAGGCGGTTCTTTAACAACAGCAGGTTCATGAGTTGGGCGATCGGGGCCAGATATTAAACTAAAGGCAGAGGAGAGAGAGGAAATGGTGACTGCTGTTCAGTGATCAAAGACACAGCTTCACACACACAGTTTGACCCTAACAACTGGGTGTGTTCATGCGTGTGTGTGTGTGTGAGGAGGAACAATGCTGGGGACTTTGGTTAATCAAGTGTGTGTGTGTGTGTATGTGAATATGAGAGTGTAAAGTGTGTGTAGAGCCCCTCTTTATCAATCCAGCCCCCCGCCCCCATCCCCAGGTTGAGTCTTTCTCCCTGCCCAGCCTTGGAGGCTGTACTCTGGGCTGCCACTGCCCCCTTTCTACCCCCTGCAGCTCTGGAAGTCTTTCACCCCAAAGATTAAAGTCCCCATGAAATGAGAAATACTTTTTCCCCAGTTTCAATCATGTGTCCCTGTGTTAATTGTTCATTTACCTCCAGTATCACAGTATTATAAATCTCTGTCTTTTCTCTTCCTGTAAACAGATATTTAATGACTCATCCTGCACTCGGGGGGGGGGGGGGGGGGGGGGGGGGCGTTTACAAAAATTCATCCAATCAAATGAGACTCTGGGCGAATCAATAAACTGTACGTTCTTTGTAGCTAACAGGGCAATATGGAGAGAGACAGGAAGAGGTGTGTTTTTGGATATCAGTGGGCAAAAATGCTGTTTTCATTTCCAAAACAATGTGGCCGAGGTCTGATTCATTCAAGGCAAACTTTCCGGATTTTCAACCGACTCTGTGTCCCTGCAGCGCGGCAGTACATGCAGCGAACGTCCATCGGATTTGTGGACGTCTCTTTCCCAATGTAAGTCTATGGGAAAAAAAGTATTTTTGGGCCAAATGGCATCACGTGACGGACATGGAAGGTATAGCACCGCCGTTTGGCCACTGCGAAGATTTGCTTCAACGCCCGGCACTCTTCCTGGGGGGCTTGTTAGAGACGCTCTAACTTCAGAGGAGAGCGGTTTCCCCCTGCTTTCAAACTTTATGCTAAGCTACGCTAACCATGTCCCTATTTAACACAAAGAGTGAAATTGATGTTCTCATCTCACTGTCAGAAAGACTAAACTGCTCCTTCAAGGTGAAAAGCAGCTAATTAAACACTGCAGTGATGATAAAGACAGGGGTGGACAGTTTATGTCTCTCCCTCTGAGTGCAGGTTAACAACTCCTGGTCGCCTGTTTCCTTTGTGTTAAAGCCCTTTAAACGCGTCCTGGAGAGCTGAAAGGTCATGGCCACTGCTTTGGATGGGTGTGTGTGTGTGTGTGTGTGTGTGTTGTCTGGTCAGCCCCATGCAGCGTCAGTGGGGCTCAGTGACATTTCCTCTCACTAAAAGCTAATGGATAAATACGGGTGTCTTCCTTCAAACACCGACCACTCTGCTGCTGGAGAGGATGAGCTGAGAGACAGACGGACATAAGAGGACTACAGAGAGCCTATTTGATAACAGTGTCAACAGTGTGAAATAGGTCCAATCGCTCCACTTATGTTCCATCCCATGAGAAGGACAACAGAGTGAGCGTGTGAGAGGTGTCCAGTATACAGTATGACGATGATGTTTTGTTTATTTTACACTGAAAACTAAAATCTACAACTGATTTTAATATGTTAAAATGTTTTTTAGAAGTAGATTTTGGTGGATTGTTTAGACGGAATAACAGAAAGTTTACGAGCAGGCCGCCACGTTGTTTCCTGTTTGATAATATTTGTCACCCTCCTCTTTATACATGCTTCCTAGTGCTAGTGCTGGTTAGCTTCAGGATTAGAGTAGACCTGCAGTTATTATGTGATGGTACGAGAACGTTGGGGCCAAAACACAGGGTCAGAGACCAGAAAGGGTTAACACACCCTGTTTTACAGGAAGGAAAAAAGGTTGGATTTTGAGTTCAAAATGTGTGGAAATTACATATTTGGTGTTTAACAATAGAGCAGCTTCAGATTCAAAAGACTTCTCTAGAGGATTCAACACATTCCCCGACTTTCCCATGATATTCCAGGACCAGCATGGAGTCATCTTACTTTCTGTTCCAGTCTTGCTGTGCAGCACACAGATCAAATTCAATGACCCTTTAACCTCGCTCTATCTCACTGTCTCTGTCCCCCTCCACCCCCCTCCCGCCAACCCCCTCCATCCTTCCCCCGTCCCCTGAGGTCACCGGCCCATCGCTCCCCCACCTCCCCCGCCTGCGGTACTGCTGTGGTAACACAACACTGACCGGTGCCCGTTTCCATGGCAACTGTTCCCCTGAGAAACCCCCAGCATCCTCAGCAACCACAAGGCAACTCCCGAACACACACAGACACACACACAGCATTTTAGTAGGCTGTTTCTAGTAAAAGAAGGTGGAGATTCACCTTTCTTCCCATCAGCAGGTGTAACTATAGACAGAGAGAGAGAGACCAGGGAATATACAGCAGACAGACAGAGAGGAGAGAGACAGTGAAGGAAAGAGAGAGAGAGAGAGAGAGAGAGAGAGAGAGAGAGATAGAGAGATAGAGAGATAGATAGATAGATAGATATTTCAGATTTGTTTAAGTAGGTCTTTTGTTGCACTAATTGACCAATCACAGCTTTGTAGGTGGGATTAAGAATGGGCATATCATCTCCCTTCCTTCATCATAGCTAACTAGCTATCTTGCTACATCCATGGAAAACAGTGGCCACAAACACGGCCCCAAAAATAGAGACAATTGGTGATGCGATGGATGCAGATGTATTTACGGAAATAACAACTCTTAAATCGTCATATATCTTTAATCGACGTGAAAAACGTTAAGCTAACTGATCCTAGAAACCACTACCACAACTGAAAGTAACATTGGCTGGATGGATACGTCAGGCACGACTGATTAGGGCAAACCAAAATTACCCCCGCTCCCAACAGAAATCAGCGAACAGTGTGAGGTACTTACGGGAGCTGACAGTGTCCACATACTGAGGCAGGTAGGGAGCCCACAGGTCGATGGTGTCCTTACGTCCCGATTGGCCAATCCTCCTCAACTCAGCCAACAGGAGAGCTTGTGCTGCTTCTCGCACCTAAAACCGCACAGAGGGTAAAGTTAAGACTATGGCTATTCTGATAAGTATTTTTTTTTTTTCCAGACATGCCCACTTTATGATAATCACATGCAGTTTGGGGCAAGTCATAGTCAAGTCAGCACACTGACACACTGACAGCTGTTGTTGCCTGTTGGGCTTGAGTTTGACATTTTATGATTTGAGCATATTTTTTATGCTTAATGCAGTACCTGTGAGGGTTTTTGGACAATATTTTTCATTGTTTTGTGTTGTCAATTGATTTCCAATAATAAATATATACATACATTTGCATAAAGCAAGCATATTTGCCCACTCCCATGTTGATAAGAGTATTAAATACTTGACGAATCTCCTGTTAAGCTACATTTTGAACAGATAAAAAAATGTGCGATTAATAATAATCAACTATGAACAAACACAATTAATTGTGATTAAATATTTTAACCGATTGACAGCCCTAAAAATAGCGTTTTATTTCTCTGATTCACTGCTTTGTCCTCACTAAAGCCACCCCCTTACTTCATTCACTCTATAGGAGTGGCCAACTTTGAATGCCGTGTGTCTTTAAAATCATCATCATGTTGACATTGTGTTTCTTTCAAAACGTGTTTGCTGTTGATAATTCAATTCAGAGTAGAAAAACATAATTCTTAGGAGACAGGGTTGGCCCAAAAAGGCTTAGCTTGGACCTGTGCATACAATGTGTGTGCGTGTGTTACCTCCAGGCAGCGGTCCTGCCATCTCCTCGCCAACATCTCCAGCAGAGGAGGTCTGAACTTGTCCAGGCCAAGGAGGTCAGGGAGCATCACACAGTGCATGGCTGCCAGCTGGCTCCAACCTGCACAAACACACATACACACAGTCAGAAAAGACTACATGGAGGACCAGTGGGTAACTCTATATTCCAAAACCTCTCATGTGCTCATACACACATCTCACTCTCGTCACATAAAAACACTTTTTTTCCTTTTCATATTATAACAGGCAATATGAAAGTGTTTGGACAGAACAAATGACATGCTGATAATTTAGCTTTTTAGTAATTGTTTTCTGATTTTGTGCACAAGTGGAAATTTTGTTCCGATGGTGGCAGGAAAGAGGAAAGGTCAAGGGTCAACAAATTAATTAGGATTGGTCCTCTGGGGACCAGGCAGATTTTATTGGAAATCTGGTCAGTAGGTATGAAGATATCTTGCTAATGGACTGAAGTGTTAGATAAATCCTTTGATATCACAACCATTGTGGAAAGTGAAAGAAAAATTGTTAAAAAACTGATCAAACATTTTACTTTACGTTTAAAAGTCGCACATGAACACACTGCAGACAGGAGATTGATATCGAGTGTGTATTTCCTGTAATGTTAAACTATTCCTTTAGGAGTTTGAAACACTATTTTGGTCCAATTTGCCCCTTCAGCTTGAAAAAACTATGTTTCCATATGACAGCAGTGAGTTTCTCACATCGTTACACACACACAAACACACTGACTTCTTACTTATAAAATCCTCATATAAAATAAAAACACACTAACAACAGTTAAACACAGGATGGGAATATTACCGGCTAATATTTGCAGTCTTGGTTAGAGCAAAGTGATTATTTCTGCTAACCAGAGCTGGAGTATGTTTGATGGCATTCAACAGGTAAACAGATAACAGTATACAGCACTGTCAGGTGGATCGACAAAAGCCTCATAACGATACCTTGGCATGATGAACTTAAGTGTGTTTTATTTCATTCAGCAACACTGCAATGTGTGGAGGAATTTACTTGAAAACAGAGGAAAACATTAGAAAACGTGTGTAGGGTTTATAAGTGTTATACATAACACTTTTTCTCAGTAGCATTTACCTGAGTGACTGATGGAAAACTAACATTCAAAATGTCTTGGTATCGCTTTAATAGGGCTCAAATCCAGCTGTATATGGCATATTGTATTGAATATTTATATTTTACACCAAACACCAGAGAAATGTAAACCAGGTTTTACATGTCTGTGACAAAGAAAATGGACTTAAATGTTTGCTCGCCGATACTCGACATCAACCAAGCACCTTAATCACATATATTGGTTTAATATATGTTTTCCAGGGAAGATGCATGTATGTGAAATGCACTTAAACGGACAGTGAATGGCTTTTAACCAGGTAAGAAATTCCATACAAATTTCTTATCCAAGGTCACCAACTTACCTCCGCCATTGAAATATACAGGGAAAACTCAAACCATTAGGCGTATTACAAACATATCACATTCAGGAATATTCTATGTAGAGGTTGACAGATTGATTGTGATGAATCACACAAAAATGACAAATATTATCTCAGTATCGGGAATCCGAAAATAAATCGGTCAACCTCTAGTTGCAACATTTGCATCACTGTCTTGCAGAAACCTCAAATGTAAAAAAAAGAAAATGTAATTTAATTTCAAGCGACAGCTGTGAGAGTGTTGAGATAAATTTGATGTTACACACAGACAACATTTCTTCATCTGCTTTCCTCACCATACCTTAATCTTGGGTGTGTGACTTCACTGGGCTATACGGTTAGTGTAAGATGTTTTACTGTATGCCAATTTCATGACTAATTTGTTTTACAAATTGTGCTTTTAGTTACCAAAAATTGTGGTTGACAATGGCCAATGTAGTAGATGCCTTTAAGCACAGTTAAAAAAACAAATATTACTGCTAACTTCTTTTACAACGGTTGCTGCAGAGCTCTATTCCTGCTGGTGCTACTAACTACTACTACTACTACTACTACTACTACTAAAGCCTCGGACATACCTTCCCCGGTTTTATTCATACTACAATTGAGGGTCCGTATCAGTCTGACAATCCACGCATGCAATCCCTCCATTCCAGTTTGTAGCATTAATGTGTTGTATCTGTGGCTGTTGAAGGACTGTAATAAACCCTTACAATCATTTAAATCGGCCTGAATGTAATGATTGGACGAGCTCCCTGCCTACCTGCCTG
The DNA here is from genome assembly GCF_015220745.1 of Sebastes umbrosus. Classification (NCBI taxonomy): domain Eukaryota; kingdom Metazoa; phylum Chordata; class Actinopteri; order Perciformes; family Sebastidae; genus Sebastes; species Sebastes umbrosus. Next base: position 7,334,061 of record NC_051287.1, on the reverse strand, counting down.
CCTGTGCGCACTCTGCCCGTGCACTCATTGCGCGTCACCAAAGTCTGATAATCGTGGGGGAGTGGCTTCGGAGGGAGGCCTGAACAGACGGACTGTCAGTGTTGCCGACTTGGCGACTTTCTCGCTAGATTTAGGGACTTTTGGAGCTAGTTAGCCACTAGCGCTAGCTACTTTCATTGGAAAAGAGTTGGCAACACTGGGCTCGGTTTTTTGGTTGGATCATTTTTAAATATCTAGTGTACTCTTGCTTGCAAGATCACCAAACCTGCCTTGGAAAACAAATTATATAAATGAGGGTAAAAACAACCATCCATTTGTTATCTTCTTCTTCTTCTTCTTGACAAACCAACTAGAGGTGCATAAGCCACTTACTGGACTGGAGTGTGGAATGAAACTGGAGCATGCAGAATCGGCGCGTTTGCGCAGACATACATTATGGGATGCAGATCCACTTGGGGTCCGCGCGAACTCTCACGGACATGGGCGGTTGACGATATTTATGTCACAAGGACCAAAGGAGACCCTTGCGAACGCGGAAAGTATGAATTGTCTTTTATACTTTTGCTGCTCCTAACAACAACAACTATCCTTGCCGATGCTACTAACTACTACTGCTCACAACAAGTATTACAGCTGCTGCTGCTACTACTGCTGCTAACTACTCCTGATAGTGTATACTATTAATAATAATAATGTTTCTGCTGGGCAGTGTTTTGGGGAAAAACATGGTATAAAAAACTTGACAGATTTGCTAAAGTTGCTGTTTACCTCTACAGAAAATTAGAGGTTAGTTCTAAATATTCCTACTGGGAAGGAATAAGCCTTTGTGTGCATGCTTGCTGTTTTCTGGTACAAAACTAAATAAAAACTGTAGTCTCTGAAAATTGGAAACTTAAGGTTATCAGCTTTGAGAGGCACTTGATTTCCATATAGAAACCACAAAGGTAGAACAGTTTAGATCATTTGGGAGCACATTCATTGTTTAGGTGGATGGGGCAACAGGCCTTCAAGGAAAAAGCCAACATCCTGTTAAAAAAACAAAAAAATGTTTATGATAGCTATTTAAAAAGAAAAAACAGCATTAGGCTCCAAGAAGGACACCAGAAAGTCTCCTATAAAGTTAAGATGAACTCTTTAGTTCATTTAATACAAATTACAATAATTAATTCAAGAAATAAGTTATCATCCAGTCTTCTGTTTTTAACTTCAAAACGGAACTTTTACAATGTATGCCTCTTCAAAATGTACTACAGTGTCAGATGGATGTGCTGCAACTGAAAACAGAGGGACGGCTAAATGTCAAACCAGGGAAAATCTTCATTATTTTTTTTTTGTTGATCCGTTTTAAATTGTTTTTGTTTGCTTGTTTTTTCCCCAGTGACACAGTGGAAATAGCAAGCATGCAAACAGTGAGCTTAGAAACACTGAAATGTCAGGACACACATGGACATTCAGACAGACAGGTAGGCTTAGAGACAGAAAACAGGACAGGATTGCACAATACTGCTAACAAATGAAAAAATACAACAGACCAGGGCATAAGGACTGTGGTCAATTCACTCTCAAATGCATCAGTTCATCCAAACATTAGTAAAGTAAAGCTGTTTGCTGATGACACAGCTCTTTGTCTCACCAAATTTTGCTGCACTAGGAAACTGGTCCTGGGTATTTGTAATGATTATTGAATTTGTAGCAGATTGGCTAAAAATATGCAATTTGCACCCTTTTCACAACATTGCAAGGCCAAGGAAAATATTGTAATAAGATATTGAGGCCAATTGGTTGAGATTGAGGTTTGATTAATTTCCCATGACCAAGTCAGATAGACACTTGACCATTTCCTGTGCCAAGTGTTTTGCAGCATTCACATCTGGAGACCCAAAACTATCAATTTCTTCAACTGACTGGATTGAAAGTGGACTGAACTCAGCTACGATGGACAGACAGATAAACAAACAGCGCTGTAGACCAAAACAAGGACAAGGACACTGCAAGGAACTGGAGCGAGATACCGGAGATTGGAACATTGGCTGAAGGAAAAAGCAAGACTGATGCAAAGAGGTGACTAGACATGGCGAGAAGAAGAGTAACAGGAAAAAAAGGGTGGAGATGAATAACTGATGGAGTGAAGAGAGGGGAGGTGAAGAATTGTGAAAAAAACAAAAATAGGAATGGAGAGCGAAAAATTAAAAATACAAATGGGAAGGAGAGAAGGAAGGGATGTAGGAAAGAAGATCTAGGAAGCAGAAGATCTCCAAAGACAAAGCTAAGTAACTGAGAAAAAGAGTATGACTGCGAGACTGTCCCTAAGCGGTACCCGTCAGTTCAGTCTGTACCTTCGTTGACTGAGGGGATGTTATAAGCAGGGCCGGGGCTCTGGGAGCCAGGGGCCCTCTGAAGAAGGCCCCCAGGGGCCCCTAGAACCCCAGCAGTGGTAGTAACAGTGCTGGTGTTGGCTGTGGCAGCTACAGCAGCTTGCAAAGGAAGAGAAGGAGAGAAATAGTCGAGAAGGAAAGATCAGGTTAGGAAGATATAAACACATAAACTAGCAAAATGGAGAGATGGGATACTCAGTCCGGCAGCAAGGAAGAAGAAAATGTATTTACAACACACAAGAACAGAAAACATAAGGAAGTCATTACAAGAAAGGAAGTAAGAAGTTAAGAAATAATGCATATTAAATTAGCTTTACGCTAATGCAAATTAAATCAACTATGGCAAAACAAGCCATGGATCCAAAAGAAGAACATTGCTATTGGACGGTTCTGCAGAACCCCGATTGCGTTCGTTTACATTTTTTCAATGACAATCACCAAAGTCTTTAAAATACCTTCAATACCTGCACATGTCAACTAAAAGTATGGTTAAGGTTAGGGGAGAATGTTGGTTATGGTAAATAAACCATGATTTAGATGTGGTTAAGATCAGGTAAAGACTGCGGTTATAGTTTGCGACAAAAAACAGACAATAATTGCAGGTCTGTGGCGGGCGGCGAGCTGCAGTCTCCTATACTTTATAAGAAAGTCAGACATGGTACAAAAATATCCACCACCCTGACAAATGTTTTACACCCCTCTGTATAAATTACACACAACTGCATTACAACTGGACATATTTCTTGATTTGCTGAATCATCCAATGAACATAAATCCCACGGACAAGTTGCAGAAAGTCCAAATCAAAGGATTACAACAAATCGATTTACGCTGATCCATTTCTTCCGCTAATGTTAGCCATGTTAGATTTCCCCCAAACCTACAATGCAAACTAATATTATCAGTAAGTATTAGTACTCATTAGCAGTCGATTATTAGAGATCAAACCAGCTACGAGTAATTGTTTAAGTAGGGGTTGATAATGAGCCCAATATTTTTGACTTTACCTATAGTTAACTTTCTTGGCCAGCAGATGCAGCTGACATTATAACGGTAAATAAAAGCTGATAACATTAGCAAGATTCCCACAAAGAAACAAATCTTGGCACAGTTCTAACATATTCTACTGTAACCCCATCCGTTCAAAAACATACTGTATTCTCATGTAGTAAAAGATTGATTTGGACTTTCTCCTGCTCTGTCGGTACGTCATCTACAAACTGGCTCGGTCCTCATCTAATGTAGGTAAACGTCCTCTGGACAGTGTTCCCACTTAGCTACAGGTAAATCAAATATGGCTGCTGCGTAATTAAAGTCAAACACCAAAAAAGGAAGTATGTAAAGGAGGAATACTGAATATTTTCTAAAAAAAATTATTCACACAAGTAGTAACAAGCAAGTAAAAGGGAAACTTACAAACAAAACATCCACAAAACAAAAAAGTTAATAATCTAAAAATTGCAAAACAAAAGGGGAAAAAGAAGCATATAGCAATAAAATAAAGCAGAGGGGAAGACTTCCTATAGCAGATAAAAGTGACAAGATATAAAAAAGAGAGGTTCATAAAAGGCCAAAATAAAGCACCAGTGAAACAAAGATGACTCTTTATTTCCCAGCAAGCACTTGGTGAAGAGATTAGAAAAAGAGTTGTTAAATTAGATCGTTACACCCAGACAAACTAAAGCACACACAAATCCTTGACCGGGACATTCAGGTTTCAGACTGAGGCACTAGCATTTTATTAACCCATATTCATTAGGAACACAAACCCTATTTCCAAAAAGGATGTCTAACAATATACCTGTAGGTAAAAATATTATGTGCTGGTTCAAATAGTAATAAGAATATAGATTTGATGTTTCTTTATGTTAGGGCAGGGATACTCAACTTGCTTTGCCCTGGAGCCACTTTTGCAAAATGACAGGAGGTCAGGTGACAGTTAATAAACAAACATTAATAATATTTATGAAATAAAATTAATAAACATTAAAAGTCCAATAGCTCATCTTTCTTTGAAATTATTTATTTTCAAATGAACTGACATTAGCTTAAATTAACTTTTGCAAATAAATTGTAAATGCTTTGGTTATTTTTTTAAAGAGTTTGTACAACATTAAACATAGCTGCATTATTTTATTATTTTTTTTGATAAACAAACTATTTGTCTATTTTGGCCAATTATTTACATTAAAATAAAATTTAAAAATAATTAATTTATTAATTAAAATTAATTTTCACTGTGAATTAAAAAATGGTCGACGGGCCGTAAGTTGAGCATCACTGTGCTGGGGCCAGAAACCTGAAACCTGAAACCTTTATACTGTGGAGATAAAATGATTATGAACACTTTAATTTTCAAGGGTATTTGCCACTGAAAGAAAGAAAGTCCAGCTTTTCTCCAAAACGTTGAGAAATGTCTTGAACATATATAAGATTCAATAACTAACTTTTCAATGCAGTCAAACAATACATACCCTTATTGTTCACATAAAATCAGCTAACAGTCACATATTTTTAAACAGCCCAACTACCACAGAAAAAACATGTAGCACATACAGTAGGACACGACAGAGAAAACAGTTATAGCAACATTACACATCAGTTGGTGGTGAAGAAGAAAAGAGAAATAGTTAAAGTGCACAAATACAAAAGAGAGATTGACTGAAAGTACAGTGAAAGAAATATTGAAGTGTGTTTGTAGAACGGGTTTCTTTCTAGAGAACAGGCAGCAGGCTGAAGCCATGCAGTGAACGACGGTGTGAAGAGAGAAACAGAGGGGGGTGAAAAGGAAAATCAGAAAGATAAAATAAAAGTTCAAATGAAAATCTGCTGTATGAGGAGGTCGGATATAATTTTGTCACCTTATGTTTTCTACTTTAGGGTAATGGTTGAGCCTTGCAGGACGGTGCCCTCTAGAAAAGGCTTGGATGTTGGTGTAGACATCATAAAATAATCACGTATGCAGATGATACTTTAATACTTATTTCTACCTTGAAAATTCAGTGCCTGACATGTTGTAAAACTCGGGAATTATAACATGTTACTGAGGGTAGAGTATATAAAAAAGTCATTACAAGATTCTTTTTTTAGCTCTGCTTTAACTATTGCGATTAAATATTGAACCATGACTTAGTATACTGGAAAATGTCCATGTATGTAGAGTACACTCATTCTTTCACATCTAATGTTTTATCCTCCATAAACATTTCCTGGCTAAACTTTTATAGATTTTGCCTGGGCCTGGGTCCAAGCATGTTGTTGTTGAGTCCAGTCAAAGTCAAAGCTTTTAACCCTGGAAAAAAAACATCATTGCACCAGAAACAAATATGTACAATTTGTTAAAATTGTAAAGAAATGTATCATCTCTTTATTATTTAAGCATGTGGAGAGATCATGCGTTTCTGTCAGTCTGTCCACGGCTAATCTCGCAAAATAATGTAACCATCATCCTAATATGTTTTCCTGCTCAATTATGAATGCATGCTCAAGGACCTCTCGTGGGTACGGTGATTCAACATTTTTGAAAACCCTATTTTATTGACCGTCTTATACCGTCACTGACTGCTGACACCTCACTCCGGCCAGTAGGAGTCTCAAGTGTTCAACAACTGCTTCATTAGCAGAAGGCATTTCCACATTTTGGCCTTTGTCGTGGCTCAAAAACTGACATCCATAGAAAAGCTAATTTTGAACCGGAACATGTGCAGATTAATTCCATACCGATATGTTATGATCCACTAAAGTTAGGCATGGTACGAAGTGAATAAATCCGCGTTTTTGTTATCTTTGCCCTTCATCTTGACTGTAAAGGATCCGGTAGAGACACAGATTTGTACTCGAGTGCACTTTTCTAGTTAATAATTACTAACTTCTCAAGTGAATTCTCACTTCTCACTAATCCTTTTGAAAGAGTGAATGTTGAGTGGATCTTCAGGTTTACAGCTCTTTTTACCAGCTTGAATGTTGAAGGAGGCCAAACTGGCTTTATCAAAAGGATGAAAGTAATATCATAAATGTTAAAGCTTTAAAACTGAGCCCACTACAACCTCTGAAATATTGATTGCGTTAAAGAAATTAATGGCGTTAAAACAAACTTGCGTTAATTTTGACAGTCCTAGCTATTATCAATGATAGAAATGATGGACAAAACTACGGAAATAAGACCCATATTGCAATAAACCCAAATTATCCTTTGTTCCCTGAGAAACCATTCTTCCTGGTGGAAATTGCTGGCAGTGTGTGGACAAACGTCCGAAATGGAGAAAAATAAAGATGTTTTTTTTAAAAATTTATCTGAATTAGTGTGGACATGATCGGAAAATAGTAGCCGTACGATGTTTTTTCGGTATGTTAAATTATGTGGAGACACCCTGCTCTCTCTCGGTTAATCTCACTGTAAACGCTGCAGTATATTACAGGGGCCTCTTCATTTATTTCCATGTGAAAGGAGACGGTGAGCAGGGTTAACAGCGCTCTCCTTCACAAAGCCTCTGACACACACACACACGCATACGCCAGGTTGGAGTAGCTGGCTGAGCAGAGGTCACGGCAGAGCGTTCCCCCTGAATGGTGGTGAATAGGCGTGTGGCGTGAATAAGTCCACACGCTTGTCACGCTTGGCCCCCATTAAGGCGTGACAATAGCACTAAAACCCCGCCTTCCCCCAACACCCGAGGGTGCCACCCATGGCATATGTATGCATATGTGTGTGTGTGTGTGTGCGGTGTATGTACTCACATAGATTTTTGGTGTGTGTGTATTTGTAGGTATTGAGCTTGATGTAGTGTGGTAGGTAGCTGTGTGTGTGTGTGTGGTAGGCAGATGGTGACGGCTGGTTAAAACATCCCCGACAGTGAACCAGAGCAGGTTTCTCTCTACAAAGAAAGACCTTTTTTTCCACCTTTACTAAGTGAAATTCTCCTTTCTTTCAATTTCTATTTTCTTTCTTGTCTCTATAGATGATTCGTCCACCTCTCTTGTATTGTAACAATTAAAATCCACCGTACTTAGAGAGGTACCATGTGGAGACTGAAATAGAATATTTTGCCTTGATTCTAAAACTGTCAGACCGTGCTGATGATTAGATAAATTCTCTTTTCTGGGATTCATACTGGTCATAAGCATACCTTAATATGCAACTTCTCCACACTAAAAGGACAAAATAGCCTCTGCCAGGTAAGTTATTTTAGATATTTGAACAAAACACAATTCTGCATTTTCTTATGAGGACAAGTCTCAATATTTCCCGTATGAATCTCTGAATTTGAAAAACCGAGGCCGCCAAAGTGAACGTGAATCAGCCTCTCCCACAAAAACTCCCTTCACAGAACCCCATAATGTGAGTACAGACTGAGGTTATTAAACTGTGTAGCTGCCAGTATTACTAAATTAACTAATTCAGTGCTCAGTAAGTGTTTCATTGATAAAAGTCATTTTGAGAGAGAGAGAGGACCACATGCAAAGCTGCAGTCAGAGGTTCGTACTGCAGCTGAAGTTGGAGCACGTCCACCCTCATGTCAAAAACAGCAGAACGCCCCTTTAAAGACCCGCTGACCGTGGAAACAGCAGCAGCAGCTTCCTCCTGTGATATTTCAGTTTTTTTTTTCTGTAACTCTCTGTGGGTTTTATTGCCGGTGGGCTGCATTATCAAACCCCCGCCTCTCCTCCCTCCCACCCTTCCCCGCAGGGCCCTGGGGGTGTGTGAAGCGAACGCCCCCCTCCCTTTTGTAGTTACCTTGTTTGATCTGGGCCTGTAGCGCTGGGTTGGAGGGCTGAGGGGGGGCGGCCAGCGTCCTGCGAGGAGTCTCCGGGGTTCCTCCTGGTCTGGGAGGCCTGGAGGAGGATCACAAAGAGGAGGCATGAAATATTAAAAGGAGCAGGGAGGAGAGAGGAGGGCCAACACACACACACACACACACACACACACACAAACCATAATACAAAGAAACACACTCACAGAAACACATACATACATAAAACTAGGAGTTCACACAAACAACATTTTTTTTTTATTTCTATTTCCTGAAAATCAGTGTGTGTGGTGTGTGTGTGTGTGTGTGTGTGCGTGCGTGTGTGCGTGTTCTCAGGCTCCAGCCTATTGAATTTTGGGTTGAGGACACCATCCTGAGTCTGAACAGACTGGAGGCGTCTAACTTTCGGAGACACACAAACACTTCCAATACAACAATCAATAGAGTGATCAATAACGGTTGCCAGGCAACAAGCGCTGCCAGGGGAGCTCTACAATTAAAAGTTGAAAAATGCAAAAAATCTACGGTGAGGAACTTTTTAAAAAAGCGACAAGAGGACGTTACAAAGTGTTAATATGGAGGTAAAGGAATAATTTTGATCATTGATAGTAACGCGTTAACGCAAATTCGTTTCAACGCCACTAATCACTTTAACGCATTAAAGCAACTTGCGATTTTTGGGTTGTGGCGGGCTCAGTTTTAAAGCTAGAGTGAAGATACTGGTATCATATGAAACTAAAAAAACCTAAACAATCCATTGGTACCAACCAGGTCATACTAGCTTTTTCCATTTTGAAAGGAGTCCCTTATAAGTTATGTGAATAAAATTGGTTCTACCACGAGTCTCCCCTTTACAGATGTGCCCACTTCACATGAAGTTAATGCAGTTAAGTTACATTTTCAACAGACAAATAGTTTAATGGATTGACAGCCCTAAAGTACTCCTATATAGATATTGTTATTGCTTAATAAATGTGTGAAAGGGTACAAAAAAGCAAATTTATGAGAAAGTGAACATCACAAACTGCCAAGATATCCTTTTCTATTGAAATTGTTATTATTCTGTTGTGTTTTTTTATATCCTGCAATCGTCTCTGTTATGGACGTGCGCTGGGCTGTATCGAAACAATCCGATTGGCTAGAGAGTTTGATAGTATCATAACATTTGATTGGATAGAAGCCCATCATTTTTACACCATCACAAACCAGAGTGAATAGTAGGAAGGCATTCTTAGCTGGCATGTTTACAGTTAGCCTAGTCTGCAGAAAAATATTTACGGATTTACACAAATCACGTGGGACGTGTTTTCAAGTCGGAAATTCCAGAAATCTGAATTAATCCAGAAAAATCACACTGCTGCTACATAGAGTGCCGAAACACACTAGCACACACACACACATAATTATTTTAATTGTTTTATTCTAAAGAGAACATCCAGTGAGAACCATTCAGAACAACAGAGCACCAAAACACGTGCACCTGCATGCCCTCTCACCCCACTCAACTCACAACCGCACACACACCTGCTCACACTGCTTTTCAAAAACACACGGACAACCCCTCTCTCTCTCTCAAACACACACACACACACACCATTGTGTCAATGTGGCACACAAAACACTAAGAAACACAGTCTCACTAACAAGCACGAAAACTATGCCAAACACATTCCAGTAATTTAATAACAATGAATCAGATTCTAAAGTACAATTCTTCAAGGCTATGGCTTCAGGAGTCCAAAGTTGTGTCATTTTTAGTGCTAAACTCTCTTTACGTGTCCACAGACTGTGTTTCCTTGCTGAGGCGCAGTGAATGGAGAGTACAGCACAAACTGCACCAGACCATAAGAGAATACCAAATATTTTAGGGCTGTCAAAAACACAAATTTGTTTCAATGCCACTAATTCCTTTAATGCAATTTGCGATTTTTAAGTAATCTCTTAAAAATCTGACGGGCCGCCAATATTGTGGAGCTTGTAGCGGGCTCAGTTTTATAGCTAGAGTGTACATACTGGTATCATATGAAACTACACACTGACAGCTGTTGTTGCCTGTTGGGCTTGAGTTTGCCATGTTATGATTTGAGCATAATTATTATGCTAAATGCAGTACCTGTGAGGGTTTCTGGACAATATTTGTCATTGTTTTGTGTTGTTAATTGATTTCCAATAATAAATATATACATACATTTGCAAAGCAAACATTTGCCCACTCCCATGTTGGTAAGAGTATTAAATACTTGACAAATCTCCCTTTAAGGTACATTTTGAACAGATAAAAAAATTTGCAAAATTGCAATTAATCACAATTATCTATGGACAATCTTGCAAATAATCGCGATTAAATATTTGAATCGATTGACAGCCTTATTTAAGACATTTTACAGATAATTTTTACATTGAAGAAACTGCAGTTGGCTTTTGACTCATGGCACGTCACTAAGCCTGCTTTTACTCCTCAGACTACATGTGTTTGTCACTTATACACAGTATTTGACATCAGACTTCATCAGTCCAAATAAATTCAGTATGTGGCTTGTCAGTGCAGCTCAGGATGTTATCAGAATGCTGCTTTTTGTATCTGCATGTGTAATGTGTGTACACGCTGGAAAATGTGGTTTGGGGCTGTTATCTAAATAAAATCTAAATCCACTCATTTTAGTTGATTCAATTCCAGCCAAAGGAAAAAGAAATCTAACTTCGAAATCCTGTACTGAGCGTTTAAACGTGCCTCGCGTATGATTGGACGTTCAGAATTGAAATGGTTAGGAGCCGTAAAATGTGTTTTTTTTCTCCAAAAGTCAAACTTAATGCATTAACAAGGAATTGTAGGACACAGACAGGTGGTGGATGTTTATTGGAAAGTGAAAATCAACCCATATGGATGTCTGAAGATTATGGGTTTTTCAATGTGTCCACAGTGCAGCTATAGTGCAAATGCTATATTTATTGTCTGTTCCCAATGCAACTGTTATCAGGCTATTAAATAGGCGTTATCAGTCGCTATAAGCACCATAGATGTGGGTCAATAGGAGTAAAAGTGAAAGTAAAACGAAAAAGCAACACGTTCTAACATGTTGTGCAGCTCAATGAATTGTTACGTTTTGAACACAAACAAAAAGGTTTACACAACAAAACTACAACTTCTTTAGGTTTATACAACAAAACTACATCTTCTTTAGGTTTATACGACAAAACTACAACTTCTTTAGGTTTCGGCAACAAAACTACAACTTCTTTGGGTTTAGGCAACAAAACTACAACTTCTTTGGGTTTACGCAACAAAACTACAACTTCTTTAGGTTTACACAACAAAACTACAACTTCTTTGGGTTTACGCAACAAAACTACATCTTCTTTAGGTTTAGGCAACAAAACTACAACTTCTTTAGGTTTAGGCAACAAAACTACAACTTCTTTAGGTTTACACAACAAAACTACAACTTCTTTAGGTTTAGGCAAAAAAACAACAACACTGTGTTTTGGCTTAAAATGACTACAAACACAAAGACAACTACAAGTTGTTGGTATCACACGTGATGCGAACTCCAGTCTGCTAGGTGAAAACCCTGCGCCTGACTTTCGTCTTTGCTCCTGTCATAATTACTACGGTCGCTAGAGGTCGCTGTCGTGTTCTTTTATACCTTCTTTCTTTCATGTAAATAAATGATAAAACCTACTAATGGGTCTAGTGGGCCCCTATTGACCCACATCTATGGGGTTTATAACAACTGATAACGCCTATTTAATAGCCTGACAACAGTCTAATCGGTTAAAAGGACAAAAAAAATACCCTACTCTAAATTATAAAGTACGGACTAGACCTGCTTTATATGAAAAGCGTCTTGGGATAAATTCTGTTATGATTCAACGTTATATAAATATACATTGAATTGAATTATAGACTGAGGTTAGGAAAGGAAACAAGAGCCAGGTAGAAGGGTTTTGTGTTTTTCATGATTATTTCTGTCTAGGTCAGTTTCTCAATAACAGGACTTCCAGGGCTTGTTCCACGGACAAGCTCGAGCCCTCAAGCCAGAGTTGGTGGACGGAGCGCTGTTGTGGTTGTTGTGATGAAATACTAAAACACTAAGAGTTCAGGAGCACTTCTTTTCAAACTCCAGCACACAGGGAGGAAGCTTTTCTGCCGTCATTAATGTGAGATGGGGAACATGAAAAAGCCAAAAACCCAAACACGTTCAAATATTCACAACCGCTGGTTTGGAGCGTGGAAGTGGAGACAGCCAGAGAGAAGAGTTTTATAAAGAAGTATTCAGTTTCCATCTGTAGCTGCACAATCACTTTCTCTGATCCGGACATACCACAGAAGAGAAGTTCTTTGTTTCTGAGAAAGTAATAAACAGCTTTGAAAAGTTTTCCAGGCTGCGTGCTGCGTCCTCCTGCTGTGGTGCTCTTTGATTGTGATGCTCTAGCTGCCAATTCCTGTTTATCACCTCTGTCTGCATCAAGTCTATCAAGTTTTGATTAAGTTGCAACACGTAGTTTCCTCATCATTTCTGACTCAGCAAATCAATGACACAGCAGAATGAGATAAAAGATCCCGACATAGACGGACACAGCGGGCCTGTCTGGCCTCAGCCAACATGAGGGGACGAAGAGGAAGAGCTGCCCCGAGGGCTTGTCAATCACGTTGAAAGTACAGCCCCCGGTTAGTGGCCTAGTAAACACAAAGATGGCTGAAGAACTTGGCAAGCGACCTTTATCATCAACCCAACCACCCGCTCCCTGCAAGAAACCACATTTGGTTGTGGTCAGGGGATAGGGGACTGACCAGTGCTCGGTGTATAGTCATGTAGAACTGGTAGTCAGAGCTAATGAGCATCTACTGTCAGACTCTGTGTGCCTCTGCTGGAAAGACAGGAAGTCTGCTGGAGCTTTGACAGTCACTAGGAGCACATTTTTATGCCCCCTTGAGAGAGTCACTATGTGGGTACCAGGGTTGGAGCTGGGCTAGCAGCTCTACTACAAAAGGCTCTCCCTGTGTGTGTCAGTTCATACTGGCTCTAAGAACACAGCTCTTATTATACACTAAGGGACTTGTTAATCACTAATGTAAGGCAAGACTTCCTTTCCAACTTGTACTCATTTCACCTCAACCTTCGGAAACATTTAAGTGCCTTTTAAGGTATGAATTTAACTTGAGAGCACTGAAAGGCTGACCCTGTACAGAGGCTAAACTACAGAGCCAGCTATTACACATTTTTTATATGTTAACCAATTTATTTAATTAAACAGAAAGATAACTAAATGATAGACTGAAAGTGAAATAAAAATCAGGGTAGGCTGATAAAAGCAATCATTTCACCACCTTTCTCCCTTTCAACAACTTCCTCCCTCGCTCTGTGTTTTCCTCTCTGACTCTCCCTCGCTCGCCCTCCCTCGCTCGCCCTCCCTGCGCGGTTATTCTGTGCAGGGTTGACGAAATGATGAAATGATGTGTTGGTGTTACAGCAGCAGGACCTCGACCTCCGTGTTAAATCTTTCACAGCACAATGAGAGCTCAGACAGACTAAACAATCAGCTTCACACACACACAGACTTGACAGTAGTTGAACTTCAGCTGCTGCTGCTGGTGGTATTATTGTGTATGTGAGCGGCGTCTGTGTTCCGTGCTTTGAATTCAGTTTTTGTTCTGTTTGTTTGGGTTGTTATTTTTTTTGTTTTTCAGCTGGAATCACTGATGATGGATCAGGGGTGTGTTTTTGTGCCTGGTGAATCCAGATATGTTGAGCTTAGGTTAAGAATTTCTATTCTATACATACATCTAAGATGTGTCCGATTCGGGAACATGTCTGTGTTTGTGTTGTGCCAAATGAGTGGTTCTGGTTTTTGTGGGCAGCGCTCCAAAGATTCTGATGCCATCTGGGCTGATTTCATTGACTGAAATCAAACTCATTGTCCACTTGTTATAAAAATTGATGGAAAGATTTCCCCCACTGACGGGCAAATTCACAAAGAATGGATTGCGGCCACTGTTAGCACCATAAATTGCACATCACTTGCAACCGCTATCCGCCCCATCTCAAGGTCCGATTAACAAAAGTTATTGCGCGATTTTACAGCGCAAACACGGCCATAAGGTTTTGCAGCTTGGTGCAATTTGCCCCTTTTTTGCGATTGCAATTATCCATTTGGCGAAGTAGAAATGTTACCTTTGCGCCAAGAACACAGTAGGCTGAGCAATGACAGAGAGAAAAAGAAAAGTGAAATTGAATAGCCGCGAGCTGCAGGTCCTGACCGATGAGGTGCAGAGGCATTCCTTAACAGCTCAGACACACCAACCCAACATCAAAGAACCAGCGGCGATGAAGGCTGACTGTTGCGTCGCCTCACGTCACCTTTGTCTTGGCCGTCAAGTTGCACTTGAACACACCACAAAGACTACAGCCGACGGCCAGTTAGCACGTACATTCTGCGTCAATCACACTGATTTCTCTCACCGACTCAGACACATTATCATCCCATTGGAGTCGTGGTTTGGTCCCCGCCAACTCCTGAGAAAATGTGATTTTCTGAAAGACCTCTCCGTCCCCAAACTACTCGGTTATATTTAAAAAAGATAGAAAAGAATATTCAAATGTACGTCTGTGTGTGTTCGTTACCTGACTGGTGCTTTCTTCATGTGCTCTCCGACGAAGGTGGCGTTGGTCATGCCCATCAGAGTGTTGGCCAGTGAAATTACAGACAGCAGGTGCTGCGTGGTGACGGCCCTTGACACGCCGTACGTCCCCTTCCCCACGATGTCCGTCAAAGTCAGCTTAAGACCCGTCGCCAGGGACAACTGCCGCAGCAAGGACTCCTGGGAAACAGAGGCAGACAAATGAAAACAGGGCTCCTGGAAGTACTGGTGTGGTTAATTCTATTATTTTATTATTCGAAGTGAAGCACTTTGTAACATTGATTTGCTATGTGATTTATGAATAAAATAATACTAACTAATAATAATTAATTAACTAATAATACTTAAGTGCAATAATAATTACAATTTGGAATCAAGGGGCAACCTCTGGGTCTCTATCAACCTGATGAATCCTGACCAGAGTGCACCCAGAACACAGGTGGCACCAGACAGACAAGTACCTTGAAGGTGGGCAGCATGAGGGACATGTGACCTCCTCTGGAGATCAGGCCGAAGGAGATGGGGCAGTGCGGTCTGAGCATGCCCAGTCGCTCCAGACAGATGCCGTCCAGATGTTCGTTGAGACCCCAGGCGTGCAGGCAGGACATGAACAGTTTGGCCGTGTCCATCGTCAGGTTGTACTCCAGCAGACTCAGAGACTTGGACTTCTCCTCCCGCCTCCTCATCTCCTCCTCCTCTTCCTCGTCTTCGTCCAACAGGTGCTCCTTGATGGTCTCCTTCATCGTCTCCTTCACCTGGTTGGGACAGGAGACAATTTTATTTTAAAAAACAAAACTAAAATAGTATAAGAACAGCACAAGAAAAAGATGAAACAGAAAAACACTACATACAATCCTGAAAATATGAAGACAAAAGACATCATGTAACACATCTAAGCACATCTAAGCTTCATATGATTTTCGTTTTCTGACCTGTTTGAAGATCTTGTTGGCCAGGAAGGACCCCCCCTTGTCGGCCCCGGCCTGGCTCTTCTGCAGCGTCTCTGGAGACACCAGCATGGGGTTCGGTCTCTGAGCTTCCTCCGTCAGCAGCTGAATGATCACCGCCTCCACGTCGAAGAAGAGCACGTGCATGTCAGGGTCCGTCAGGTTGGTCTTCATCGCCTGGACCACCAGGGCATTGTGGGAGTATTTCGGCAGGTTGCCCTGGGGGGGAGAGAGAGAGAATTTTCAAAAATAAGTGATGAATGAAAACTGTGCTTTGTTCCTGTAGAAAAAGGTATATATCAATTTTAGATTAGAGCTCCCTCTTGGGATATTTTCAATCTGTCACCTGACCAACCAGTCAGAGTCCTTATGTCCATTGTCCTTCCTTATGACTGGCCACATATTTAAGTCACTATGTCAGTTTTTTAAGCATCTTTCAAATTGTTCTGATGGTATTTCTTTGTAGAAAATATTAAAGTTGGTGAAAATTGCTCCATTTTATCTATTAGGTGGGTAACAGCATGCACCAGATGGTGTTTTTCCATTGGCACTTTTGGCCGCTCCGAGTCCGTGCCGCGTTGACATTACTAGTTTAGCCGTGCCGAGTTGTACAGAGTCGGGCCCGAGATGGACCATCTCCGGAGTTGGGCCAAAGTTACATGCCGTGCTGTGTGATGGAAAACACTTGCAGCAAAAATAAGGAGGGGGGACTTTTATTGTGACGAATTTATAGAAAATGAGATGTGTTTATCCACCGTTTTACAGCTGCTCCTTTGACCACTAGTCTCAGCCATGGATCAGCCTTTTAAACATCATTGACTCAAGAGAAGCGCATCATCAGTTAAAGGAACAGTGTGCAACATTTCGGGGGATCTGCAGAAATGGAGTATAATAGTCATAACTACGTTTCATTAGTGTATAATCACCTGAAACTAACAATCGTTGTGTTTTTCGTTGTGTGTTAGCTTAGAATGAGCTCTTTATATCTACATAGGGAGCGGGTCCTCTTCACAGAGTCCACCATGTTGCTTCGCCATCTTTCTAGAGTAGCCCAGAACGGACAAACCAAACACTGGGTCTAGAGAGAGCCTTTCACGTTTTTACGTTAAAAAACATCTGACATAACATCTTCTAAAGTTGCTGTCGCTAAGATGTTGGCAAACAGCTGCCTACTTCCACATCCAGCAGACAGATAAATGGAAGTCCAATATTCACTCCTTTTGGCTCTGGTTTGGTCTCCACCAACTCCTGAGAACTGGCACTTTAGCTGTAGGAAATGTGCCATTAAAACCGAAATAAAGCGCTAAAAGAGGGTCACCACGAGTCACACTTTTGACATGAAACATGTTATTCATTGTTAATATAAAATATACTGATTAATGAAGCCTTAATAACCACATTTAGGAGATCCTAAATGAAAAATCCAACCTGGACTGTCAACATTGTTACTGATTCAGAGAATAATGATTTAAATCAGTCCTCCCTTTAAACACAAACTGTCATTCAGTCTCACACACACACACACACACACACCGCCACAACAACAACCCATTAGTTGTAATTGCCACCAATACTCCCACACCGCTCGATTTTAATTGTATTAACAGAGACACCTGCGTGGAGCTGTATGTAGAACAGGGCTGTTTGTTTACATGTTAATGACCTGATGACTGCAATCAGACACCGGTGATCCTGTTAGAGGAAACCGGGAGGGAGGAGTGATTAAGGGAAATAAAGAAAAGAAAAGGCAAAGCTGGGTTTTAATCGGACTGTGTTTCATGAAGGATTCTCCATTTGTTGTTCTAAACTCTCGCAGCGGTTTCCTTCTGCATGAGGACTGTTTAGTTTAGTCTTCAACTGGAGAGACACTGTTCGGATTTTAGTCCCAAATCGTTCGCCCCAGATTAGTTTTAGAATCAGACCAGACTTCTGCCAGATCAGTTGTCGTCTGACGTGCAGTTTGAGGTGCCTGATTAATTACATGAACAATCAACAATCTGGCTGAATTTTGGTCGGCTGTCTGCAGTTTGAGCAGATCCGATGTCTGATTTCCCACATGGCTGCTGTCTAAAGATTTGTTATAAACTGTAGTGAGCTTGTTTTGATATTATTGGAGTAGTATTTTACATGTTGTGGCTAAAACGATTGTGATATAAAACTAAACTTCACCACAGAACAGACAGACCATATCGTTTTCTGTCTGTATCTTCTAGTCATCAGCAGATCCAAATTCTTACTTTCCATTGAAGTAGAACTGCACAAAGCAATGCTGCCTTTCTCTCTTTTTAGTCAGTGCTACTAGAGTGCCCAGCAGGGGGCGACTCCTCTGGTTGCAAAAAGAAGTCTGATGGTATAGAAGTCTATGAGAAAATGAGCCTACTTCTCACTTGATTTATTACCTCAGTAAACATTGTAAACATGAGTTTATGGTCTCAATCGCTAGTTTCAATTCTTCTACGATACAGTATGATGATGGTCCCATTTAGAGTCAAATAGACCATAAAGCAGGGGATGCTTTAGGGCGTGGTTACCTTGTAATTGACAGGTCGCTACCACGGCGTTGCCCGGTCTCGGAGTTGTCCGTGTTTTCGTCTTACATCTCTAATCCTTTCACAGTGTTTTCAATTCATTAAAAGTTAATTATAACCTTTTTGGTCGCCTAAAAATGTCTTATTCAGCGTTTGGTTGTACTTAGCTCCACCCTCTCGGGTCACTTCTGGTCGCAAAGAATCAAGATGGCGATGGCCACCATTGATTTAGGTATTGTTGTTAATCTGTGTTCAACTTTCTGGTTTCGGAAACACTGTTTTTAACCTTTCATGCCATTAAAGCTCATTGAATTGAACTGGACATGACTGTGTGAGAGAGACACAGAGAGAGAGAACAATAATTAGCAGTGGAGACTGCTGACTGACCGAGAGACACTATACACCTGCAGTCTGTGTGTGTGTGAGTCTAGCAAATGCACGTACGGTGAAGTACACGCGTGTGTATAAATGCATGTGTATTTGATCAACGCTACCGCATTGTTGCTTTGCCTCCTTTGACTTTTTTTTAATTTTTTTATTCAAAGAGCTGTTTGATTCCAGCTCAAATCTTTTCCACAATGACTGCCAGCAGAACGCTGTGTGTGCACTACGGTAAATATAGTTAGTGAAAGCTTGCTGACATTTTACCTTTGAACTGACCTCAGTTAACACAGTGAACATAGCTGTTAGAATTCTTGGATTTTTACCAGGAATAAGCCAAGATAGTTGTGCCTCATTCCCATGTTTCAGAGTGAGTGTGTTTGCAGTGTCAGTGTGTGTTTGCAGTGTCAGTGTGTGTGTGTGTGTGTGTGTGTGTGTGTGTGTGCCTGCCTGCGTGCGATGTTTTGGTGGATGAACACTGCCATCTAAAGGCAATCAGCCACATTACACTTGGACAATAATAAACACGTACATGTGGTTGACCTGATGTTATTTCTGAGGCTGTAAACTCATGCAGATACATGAGCTACAAATGACCAGGTTTGGTTTGGATAAATCTGAATTTTCTGAGCAAATTACCTATCAAATTCTCAAACTCTTGAGGTCACCTTAGTACACTAGTCTGTCTTTGGAAATAAATGACATTTCAACTCAATTTCTTATTTACACACACAGTGTCCTATAGCTCCTGGGCAGCAGGTCTAAAGGTCATTGTCCTGCAGGGCCCTTCTGGCAAACACCACTGGGGTCCAACGAACACAGTCACACACACTCACACACACTCACACACACACACACACACACACACACACACATCCACAGTTCCCAGTGTGTCACACACACACACTGTATAGAGACATCAGATGCACAAATGAAGAAAATTCTTTCTAACTTTTTTAATGAATTTTACATTATTTTGCTGTGTTGCTTTTACTTCCCTCCTCCTCCTGGATACATTTCCTGTAAGTTGATACAATTTAGATTGACTGTTTTTTTTCTTTTTAGTCATTACTCTTCATGTAAAGCTAATTAAGCAGTATTGTGTGTATGAACAACATCCCTACACATCATATTTTGCCACTACAACAACGCCGCGAGGTTCAGTATCTTGCCCAAGGACACTTGTGACCGGAGGAGCCAGGGATCGAACCGCCGACGACCTGCTCTAGCCCCTTTTTTTAATTAATCTATGGTGTCTTTGATAATTAAAATGGAAAAAAACAATTCACAAGCTCTGAGAGCACCATCTGAGAGAATGTCTTGTTTTGTTCGAGCAACAGTCCAAAACACAAAGATATTCAGTTAATATACAAGAGAAAACTAGCAAATCCTCATATTTAAGACAATGAGAACAGAAAATGTTTGACATTTTTAGTTGATTAAATTGTGGCCGATTCCTTTTTCTGTCGATCGACTAATTATTTCAGTTTTTCCCTTCGTGTGACAACACCATTCACAGATCAGCAGGTTCAGCAAACCTGCCAGAGGACAAACTCAAAGTCACACATCGACTTCCTCGCACACAAACTGAAAATGTGAACAACAACAACAACAGCTGTAAACACACACGAACAGAGGCCGGGAGCTGGCTGGGTGTAATGTCTGGGTTGATAGTCTGACATTTCATGGCCATTATCTGTCATTACACACAGTAGGGGAGTACACACACTCTCACACACTCACCGGTGACAGTGGGTGGTTCTGACCCATCATTTGAGTAGAGAAATGACACAGAGGTGGGAGGCAGACAAGAGAACAACAATGATGTGTTTCTGATAGACCGGGGGGTGGGGGGGGAGGGGGGGGGATTGCAGCTTTTGTGTGTTGGCCTTTTCAGAGAGGAGCTGTGATTATGAGCAGTTATGGCAGGAAAAACCCGGGAGACACCTCCAATAAAACCAACACAGACGGGAAAAAGAAACAAAACAAAGGTCATCTTGATGGAAGGGAAGAGGAAGAAAAAGGACGGACCCAACAGAAGAGGAGATGCCGAGCTAAATGGATTCCAAGTCAAACTATAAAAGTCAAACTGTACGAGCAGCTGAACTAAACGCTGTTCAGACACTAAATAATTCAGAGCGTTTGTTTTCTGAGCTGGGAGGCCCAGGTGGGCGGAGTTAACTCCGTCAGGGCAGATCAGATCATCCGAGTCTGACAAGTGAAGCTCTGATTCCTCTGAGGGGTCGACACAGACAAGCTGCTCCACATAGAAACTCTCGTTTGAATGCTGATTAAATATGGCTTACTGCCGTGATGACGGGGAGTCTGACTACTTGGGATTTGTTTGACTGCTTTCAAATGTGGTGCACTTTATGGATGAAATGTGGCATAAAATGGTATGAATTAAACCCTAAAACTGTAAACACAAACCTGTTTTCAGGCGCAATTACATACCAAGTCAATGCACAGAAGCAAATAGACATAAATTTGCGCCAGGCGACAGGAATGGTGCGGGACTTGAAATATTTCGACTCGAGCGAGCGATTATATTCTGCTACAGTGACTCGCACATCTTAACATTTGGGCGGATTTCTCCTTTAAACCCCTAAAGCTGCTCTCTGGAAAGCTCAGAGAAAGAAACACTGCACTTCTTTCTCTTTTTTTTTTACCATTTTGACATTTAAGATAGTTCATCCTTCCCTGGGAGACACCAATGGTGTCTCACACACACACACACACACACACACACACACACACACACACCGTGGCTGTAGTGTTGACCTTTGGTTCGTCTACAGCAGTTTTAATTGGTCTGTGACTTTAGCCAGCTATCTGACCGAGCTGACCAGCCACTGCGTGTGCGTGTGTGTGTGCACGCGCTTGTGTGTATTAAAGCTATTGTCTGTTTTTGATGAATGACAAAGAAAGAGAAAAGACCCGAGGAGAAAGAGACACAGAAATCAGTTCTGAATCAATTCAACCTCAACATTAGAAGTCAGTAGAGTGACGACATCTGACAAAACTGAACTATTCTTCAGCCTGCAGCCGGAGTGAAC
Source organism: Sebastes umbrosus (assembly GCF_015220745.1). Lineage (NCBI taxonomy): Eukaryota > Metazoa > Chordata > Actinopteri > Perciformes > Sebastidae > Sebastes > Sebastes umbrosus. The sequence continues at coordinate 7,312,384 of NC_051287.1, read as the reverse complement.
GCTTACGTCATTTCATTTGTCTGTTTTGTTTTCTCCGAGTTTGATTTCCCATGAAAAAGGTGTAACTTAAGTCAGACTTTAACAGCACAAATTATGGCTAAGAAAGAATAAAACTGTTGCATACGACTAAGATTTACAATATTTGAAAATATACAATACAGTCAGGACAGGCCAACCCCGTCACCACACTGAACTGGTTGGAAAACTATGATGAAACTTTTGAGAAGCTGGAACGAGAGAATGTTTGGTGTGTCTGCTCAGTAAATGACAAATAAGTTGACAACTAATTGGCTCCCCCGTCCAGCACTAGTGCACATGGCTGACAGCTGAAGTCATTTACCAAACAAAGCCTCCCTTCTGCTATAGTGCAACTGTTTTTAGTCGTTTGTCAGTACCTTGTCGGCGTTGTCTGCAGCCAGCAGGTTGGTGGCGAGCGTCTGCAGCTTGTGCTGGGCCATGTTCTTCAGCGCCGCCAGGCTGCGGCGAGTCATCGCCTGCTTCAGGTTCACGGCTGAGTGGCTCAGAGCGTCCACGGTGGCCGGAGCCAGCTCGTCGCAGGCGTTCAGGATCTCTACCGCCGTTATGCCCATCACACAGCGGTCCAAGGCTCCTGAAAACACAAACGGGTAAACAAACATGTCTCAAACCCTTGATACGGCGTAGTGTACGGAGTAGTGTACATACTGTACGTCCTGTACAGAGCCCTGATCTCAGCCCCAACTAACACATTTGGGATGAACCGGAACACTGACTGGGAGTCAGATCTTACCACCAAACATCAGAGTTGGACCACACTGATGCTCTTGTGGCTGAATGGGAGAGGATCACTGCTGTGGAGGCTGTTACAGCAGCAGATTAATGCCCATGTTCAGCTATCACATTATGTTCAATCACCTGTTCGGGTGTCTACATACCTTTGGCCATGTAGTGTATCAGAGAATAGTTTTATCTCAGCCTCCTTCTGTCTCTCTCTTTTCATTCCTATCACCTATCTCCTGCTCTCTGTTCCTATCAATCTTTCTCTACTTGTCCTTGCACCCTCCTTCTATTTATATCAATCTTCCACTCGCTCGCACCATCTCCCGCTCCTTGTGTCTCGACGCCCAGTATCATCTATTGTCTCTTGAATATGATTCAGGTCACAGATAGCCGTCTCCATCTCTGACTGCAACTATTCTCTACCTTTACAGACAGAGAGCGAGGCTTAGAGAGACATCATTAGCTGACAGAGCTGACATCAGTATTGGCTCTGGTATTGAGTGAGAGAAGAAGTGGTGCCATTATACCTGTGTGCGTGTGTGTGTGTGTGTGTGTGTGTGTGTGCGCGCTTGTGATGAAGGGCCTGTGAGCCATTGCCCTATTACATGTCCAACGCCTGAGTACACACACACCTTCCTTAATTTCACACTTAGCTACCCTGCAATCTCCCAGCACTACAGCTCATTCAAGTCACATGTGCACACACGCACACACACGCACACACACACGCACACACACACACGCAGGCAGGCACGCACGCATGCACGCACCTGGTCTTTTCCGATGGCTAGTCATCACTCAAGCTAGTGCTACCTCTATGCTGTGCCACATAAACGTTTACTACAGACTGTGTTGTCATGGTAACGGCTAAACAGAGACGCAGAAGAGAGAGATGAGATTTAAAGGAATAGTTCAATATATTCACTTTTTTTCTGAGAGTTATAAGAAACGATCAATATCAATCCCATGTCTGCGTGTCGAGTACGGAGCTGGATTCAGGACGTGGTTAGCCTAGCTTAGCATAAAGACTGGAAGCGGGGGGAAACAGCTAGCCTGGCTCTGTCATAGTTCAACAATACACCGACAAAACACCTCTAATGCATACTAATTAACTAACTAATTAAATAATTGATTCATACATAAAAATACATCATCTAACAAAATTGCATGACCGTTTCCTAACACTAACAAAGTGGTTGTGTTGCCTAAACCTAACTTCCTGTGAAAACCAAAGTTTTTTTTTGAAAGGACACTATGCATATAACAAGCTTATTGACACGCCGTTCCTGGTCCATCCAAAAGTAACACAAGAGGGGTATGCCCTGCATCGGTCTCCAATGCAGAGAGGGACTAAACAAGCGGCCGTATTTTACATGCAGCCTGTAGTGCAGACAAATATGAGAATTTGTGGGAATTGGTTGTTTTAGAATTATACAGAAGTTCACTGCCAGCCCATTAATTTATTAATTAATAAATCCCATTTATTAATTGGAAAAACTTAGTGATAGCATCTTGACTTTTGTCACAAGTTTTAACTCCAAAGAGGAACTGCGGAAGAGGTCACTCACCTGTATCCATCTGCCAGACGTAGACGGAGCCGTCGGAGCATCCCACCACCAGGTAGTCGTCTGCCGGGCGCCACTTGATGACCTGGATGGGGAAGAGGTGTCGCGACGCCAGCATGATGCACTTCCTCTCCCTGAGGCTGAGCAGGCCGACGGAGTGGTCGCTGGCCACCGAGCAGACGCAGTGCTGCACCCGAGTCTGCAGAGCAAACACAGCAGGCAACAGGGATCATCCACAGAACTGGACATGTACAGTAAGTCCTGACTGTGTTACCTTCTGGGGTATCACCGAGTTAAATAGTCCACTATTAAATCCAATGGTCGGTGCTGTGTGTAGCTAACGAAAACACTACGATACTTATTTTCAGGTTGTTATACACTAATGAAAACACGGTTATTAATATTATGAATTCATATCACAAAGATGAACTCACTGCTGAGACTACAACTCGCTGCAGATGCTCAGTAGACAGGCAGCTGCGTTGGGGACGACTTCTCAGAGAAAGAGCCATATTATTACTTTTGTAATATAGGTTTCAATAGACACAAAACATGAAATGTCTTAATTAATGTGTGTGTGTGTGTGTGTGTGTGTGTGTGTGTGTGTGCGATAGGTCATTCTAGTCCAGCTCCACTAATACAACAGCATCTGACATCTCATTTCCATGGCAACAACACAATTCAAACTATTTGATCTTAATGTCAGTTAAACAACATAACATTTTCATTTGGTTTAATGTGTGTGTGTGTGTGTGTGTGTGTGTGTGTGTGTTTGTTTGACCACAACAATATAAGGTCATTAAAGTTCTCTCTAACAACAATGACATCACCCCGCGTAACATTTATCTAATGTCAGCAACATAACACGATACTTCCTTTCAGTACGTTCATCACACTCAGACACAACACACAACGAATGAAGCAAAAAAAGCAAACAACTCAAGATTGAAAAAAGAGTCTAATGACAAGAGAAAGAAAAGGCCACGGAAGAAACAAACACATAAAGCTACATGTTTTAGATTTCGGTCTTACGCTGCAGTTTTCAGGCGGGACAATGAGCTGGGTGATCTCTCCTCCATGGACGCAGAAAATGTGCTTCATCTCTCCGGTGAAAATGTCCCAGACGATGACGGAGAAGTCCACTCCACCGGACACCATCCAGCGCTGGTCGTAGCGTGGGGAGATCTGATACGGGTACAGGACGCACGTCACCTTGTTCCGGTGACCTCGCAGGGTACGATGCGGCGGCCAGCCTGCGGGACGGACGGACACAAAGCGTAAGATACTGAGGATGGATGATGGGACTAATACATGTGGTTGTTTATGATACCTCAGACACAAAATGGACCAGAACTAAAACCAGAGTTGATGAACTGAACTAGCTCTTGACTGTGCTCATTCCAACCGGTGAAGTTTAGGCAGCAGCCCTAGATTTGTTTATTTATTAATTGTTGTAGAAATTAGACTGTCTGTTTACTGTTTTTTCAGCCTCCCTGTGCCCCTCCAACCCTCCCTCCATCCCTCACCTCTCCTGAGCATGTGCTCCCCCTGCAGCAGCTGGACGATGGCGGTCTGAGTGGCAGGAACCAGGATGATGCTACCGTCTTCTCTCCCACACACCAGGCGACCCTGAGAGGGGATGTACACGCTGGCCGTCACCTGAGGGATCAGAACAACACACACAGACAGTCAGATACCTGACAACCAAACTGTAATGGCAGTTATCCAATCATCTAAACATTGGTAGGCTGCAGTGAGAGGCCAAATATATTGCCATGTGACCTAACACATTTTTTTTTTCAAGGGCCCTGTGACCTCTGATCTAATAAACTTTCACGATTAAATATCTTAATCGATTGAGAGCCCTAATAAATACATAATATTTTGAAAGTGCATTCTTCAAACATTGTTACATTGTCTGGCTTCAAACCTTGATGGGTCCCTCTTTTCCAGGTAGAGCGCTGAGCTGGTCGATGATCCCTGCAGACACGGGGGTCAACTTATCAAACGCCTCCTGGAGACTGATGGTGGACGACACCTGCAGCTCTGCACGGAGACGGAGAGAGACAATATTTTTACGATAATTAATTCATATTCTTCAAATCATGAGCCCTGTAAGAAACAAAAATATCAATAATGTAAATTATTGACTTTATTAGTCAACAGCACCATGACGCATTTTGGCCACTAGATGTCACTCAGCCTCTGTGTTTCACCACCACTTCTGAGGGAATTTACTTCTCTATCTATAAACACTCAACACACTAACAAATGTTTAGTCATAAGTCAGTGTTGAAAAGATTTGGGGACCAATCAGATCAATCACAACAGTGGGCCAGCTGACCAATCAGAGCAGACTGGGCTTTTCGAGAGAAAAGAAACAGAGCATTTTAAAAAAGAGGGTGAAAAGAAGTGCTGCAGCACATCCGGTATGAGAAAAGTAAAGCGTTTTTGAACATTAAAGCATGTAAACATGTTCTGGGATAAACCCACAATACAAGTATGAACCTGAAAATAAGCATAATAGGTCCTCTTTAATGATTACTAAGAGGGATTAATGGTGGCAAGAAGTTTGTTCTTATCCGTGTTCTTTTGGTTGTTTTCCTCTTTTGAACTTTTCTGTAACTTCACTGTACGAACACCAGTGGACTCTGTGTTTTTGTTTTGACCAACAGAGTAGCAACCCTTCTCTAGGGAAGTGATTGTGTCATGTCCATCACGCCATACCTGCAGCGGTCGACAGCGGCTGGAGAGGCGAGGTGTCTGGGATGCTCCACAGGGACAGTCTGCCCGCCGAGTCTCCCTGGATCAGCAGCTTGTGGAAGGGCTCCCGTCGGCCGAAGAAGAACCGAGTCACAGGAGGACAGATCAGGAGCTGGAGGCCGGTGGAGGACAAAAGACATGTCAACATCTGAAAGCCTGACGCCCCAAATCTCTTAACAATTGGAGTATTTTTCCCTTAAAGACTTTTTAGTTTAGTGTTTCATGCCGTATTGGTTCTTCGTCTGAGAATGTGAAGCTGAAATGTTTGGTTTTGCTCGTAGGTGCCTTCATACAAACAGCAACAACACACAGCAAACTGCAGGAAAACAGAACCACACACCTCGGATTCAGGCTGAGGACACGGATAGTAAATACCGGCTGATTCTAACATGCTGTTTGGGGTTTCATTCAGGTAGGGGCTGAGAGGATCAGAGGTACGTGAAGAGTAAAAGCAAACCACATGTAGCCACTGTAGAAGTCCAACGATCGCACCCTAACTGTTGATTCAAGCATTAGAACAAATGCTAATGCAGCACAGAGGAGGGACTGGTGGGGTTAAAACTACACCTACTGCTAGTTTTTTGTACTGCTGTCTACCCTACAACTGCTTAGTTCACTCACCTATGAGAAAGTTCATACACAGCATCGGTCCTGCTGGAGTTTTTTTATGGCGTTATGCAGTGAATAAAGGGACAACGGTTGTTGATTTCTGCAGTGGAAAAGCGACCGATACTGGCCGCTTGGCTGAAACATCCTCAACACTACAGGGATAATTCAGATGTTTTGAAGCTGGGTTGTATGAGGTACTTATCTATAGTCAGTGTATTACCTACAGTAGATGGAGTTTGGAGAAACAGACAGGAGTACCAGCACAGCAGCAAAGCAACGTACTGCTGCACAGCTGCTGTCCGTGGTGCTGATCTAAGGCTGGGTTACAGTATGGGAGTTGCATGGTGAGCTTCTCCATGGTGGCATAGCAATTGTCTGGAACGGTTGTGTGTGTACGTGCATGTTTTTTTTGCCCCAGGGCCAATCACAATTATGTTACGCTTCTGGTGCCAACCGCCATCTACTGTTGGTAATGCACTGACTATGGATAAGTACCTCATTCAACTCCACTTCAAAACACCCAAACTATCCATTTAATGCCAATGAATCAACTTCAGGGTGGATAACAAACAGGATTTGGACCTCAGCAGGGGCCGTCTGTTAGTTTGCAGTATCATGCTGTGGCAGGGATTGTAATCTGTAGTGGACACCCTGACTGTTATTCTGACAGCTCCCTGGCTTCATACCTGTCCAGGTTATGACTCGTGGGTACTGTTGCTATAGTCGAGGACAAATACCCTGATTGAGGATAAAAAGTGTCTTTAACTGAATTCTCATTATGAATGAGGTCATTTCCAGGAGCTGCTGCCAGGTGAAGGGTAGTGATAATGATGGACAGGATGAAAGCTCGTGAACCTGTGGGCGTGTAAGGAGGATGGGCTGCCATCACCATGGTAACTACAAAATTTAAAAGAGGTACAGAGGCAGGGAATGGCGGAGGTGTCCCGGAGTAACACAACCGGTTAGTTCAGCTCATCTGAACGCTCTAGACAATCACAGAGAGTATGCAAAGTGCCACCAAATGTTGTTTTTTAAACACACGATAAGTCTCACACACACACACACACACAAACTAAACCACATCTTGATATAAGATGTGATTAGATAAATCCAACAACAGTGACGACAAGAGTTATGTTTAGAGCAGACAGCACTAGAGAGACAGAGAGAGACAGAATATCAACTCATGGTGACTTGCAAGATTGTTGTTTGTGTTTTGTGCTGCAGATGGGTGGAGTTTCTACCCATTCATCTGGACTATATTTGTGCAAAACTTAAATTGGGTGTAAAAATACAAGGATGCATTACAACATGGTTGCAAATTGAGGATTATGTACATTACTACAACATTTCCATTCACTACCTAACCTACTCCTCTACTTTTACTTTATCTTATTCATTCCACAGTTGGTGACTGTTCTTTACCTGAATCTTGTCACGGCGCCTACATTTCTACATTTGTGTCCCTTGTATGTCTAGTATTCATCATTAGTGTTTATCCTTTGTGACAAACATGATGGTTAATGTCATGGTATTCCCATCACTTCCCTTTGGTGTTTGGCTCGTCGTGAACTCAGGGATTCAGCGGGTCATTATTTTGTTTGTTAAAAAGCAGCTTGGGGACTTTGCATGCATCTTCATCAGTATGAAGACAGATGAGGAGGGTGATGGTGCTTTTGGAGGAGGAGGATTGTTTTAGTGGGAAGAGAGCATGAAATCAGGTGAACCAGAATGAGTTCAGTCTCTTAGTCAGGCAGGAAGGACACCCGGGAGAGGAGCAAACAAAACAGGCCGGTCACTTTCAATGTCATCGACTCAGCGGCTTACACTTCCATCCCAACACTTTGAAAATTAGTCTGAAGGCTACATTGGGAAACATCTGTACACATGTCACACCTGTAATTACTTCTATTGGATAAAGGATCTACTTTTACTTTTATAGCAGCTATTACCATATTTAATTTTCCTGCTAATTATGGTGTTCCATCAGGGTCCATAATAGGCCCACTGTTGTTTTCAATATTCATGCTATACATATTAAATCAGGTCATACAGAACCAATAGTTTCTCTTTATATCAGGGATTCCCACAGCATTTAATAGAGGAAATCTGAAATAAAGAGCACCTCTGCTAACGTCAGAAAAAATTTGTTTATTAAAGCTAGGGTCGGTAATGTTCAGAAACTAGCAAGAATACGCTAGAACCGAAAAAACCCAGCCCGGTATTACCAGCTCTTCTCCAATGAAAGTAACTGCAGCATTAGCTGCCAACTAGCTCCAAAAGTCCCTAAATCTAAATCAACCTAAGTCAAAAGTCGGCAACACTGACACCACTCCCCCCAAATTATCATTATGAACAATGAACAACGCTATTGTTAGTGCTGCAGGGTGAATGTGAGCCACTGAGTGGATGTCGGTGTTTCCGCTGCTGTTCTCACAGTTTGCTCCTCTCATCTCAGCTCATTACTTTCTGGCTGAGCTGCAAAGTCACAAAATCAAAGCAATCCGTCTTGAAACAAAAACTATTTTTGGACAAATCAAATTGTCAGCCTCTTCATCTCCAAGGTAGTAAAACCTCACACTGATCTCAACTCTTACACCCGACTATCTTAAAAGGACCATACCACAGATTTTACGTTTAACTAACGTTGACATTGGTTTAAGTTCATTTCTGTGAAAATCAGAGCTTGAAACTTGCTGCAGACAGTTAATCCATCACAGTCAACATTTAGTGCAAAAATGATTAAAAGGGATTAGATGATTAATAGATCACTTGACTGGCAGAACATGCATCACCAACAATTCTGATAATCAATTAATCACAAAGTATTTTTGAAAAGCTAAAACATCAAATATTCTCTGGTTCCAGCTTCTCCTATGTGAGGACATGCTGCTTTATATCATTGTAAACTGACTATCTTTGGGTTTCAGACTGTTGTTCGAACAAAACGAGATAGTTGAAGATGTGACCTTGAGCTTTAGGAAGGTGCACACCTGTCTGACATTTAATAAACTGAACAATTAGCCAATTAATCCTAAAAATATAATAAAATAGTTAATGAAAATAACCGTTTCAACGTATTCTCATACACCGTTTCGTATGATATTTTACTAAAAGTTATTCCTCATTTGTCGTGCATTTTCCTACGAATGTCCAGCGTCAATTTACGCTCTAGTATTTTCAAAATAAACTTCCGTCTTCACAGGAAACAACTTTGTTAGATTTAGGCAAGAAAACCACTTAGCTAGGTCTAGGAAAAGGTCGTAATCAAGTTACGCCCCACTGGAAGTTGTTACATGACACCGAAAGTGGCGTAACATAAGTGGCGTAACATAAGTGGCGTAACATACGTGACAAAACCTACTTAGTAAGGTTAAGGAAAAGATTATCGTTTGGGTTAAATAACAACGGAAGTGGTGTATCTTAAGTACAGAAGTTACATGACAAAAACTACTTAGCTAGGTTTAGGAAAAGATCGTGGTCAAATTCTGAAAACAACAAAAGGTGAATGCTCGGACTTCTGAGCTTCAGTTTACAAATATCCCACCAGTATAGAACACATTCAAATACTGTATATTCAGCAGTTGAACAATTTGTCAATTGGCTAAAACATGCTCTATCGACTGGTATGGTCCTTTAAAAATAGTATAATGTTTTACTTTCGTTTCATGGTGCAGAAAATCTAACTTGAACCATTTTGCATACCGAAACATTTGGCTTGATGCAAAACGGCATGAATTTGGAATGAATTACTTTGATTTTAAAAGCTTGTATTTCAACTAAAGGCTAGTAAAATGGTTGTAGTGTAAGCGCTGTAATTCTGTCCATTTCAGCTTTTGCAGCTCAGCCAAGAAGGTGAACTTTCTTCTTCCTGCCTTTGGTATTCAGAGTGCATTCTCTGGGGCTTACTGGTGCCTCTAGAGGCCGGTGGTGGTATAGCAGCTCTGGTGTGTAGAGCTCCAAGTCGCACCCGCTGGCAGGGAGGCACACCACCTCCACAACCACTTCCTCCTCCTCACCTCCTTCTCCTTCCTTCTGAGAGGAGTCAGGAGGTCAAAGGAGGGAGGGAGTCATGGCAGCATCAGAGGACAAAAATAAAATAAAAAGGAACAACAAAAATAACAAAAAGGCACAGACAACAAATAAATACCTACAAGACAATAAATTATAAATACACATAACAACATACTGAAGGTCCAAAATGAAATCATAACTACACAGAACATACAAAACACCAGGGGTCAGGCTCACGCACATGGATTAAGCCTGGTCATTTACCATCTGATTTCACACTTCATAAAAGTACATAAATGATTCCATTGTTATTATCGGTGCCTGAATTTGTCCAAAAAACTTGCCAGTACCCTAATTCATCAGTTGCATAACATGATCATTGCATGTATCTTGGATATAGTTATATCTATTAATTTCATTATGTACATTAGACCTACATACGATATACATTTCCACAGTTGTAACATTTTGGGAGATAACCTTGTGCCAGTAAAAGCTGATTTTTGTTGACTCATTTTGTCAAACGGGACAAAATGTGTCCAGCTCTGGTGAGGCCCGGCAACATCTCCAATCCGTCATGTTAGTCTATGAAGTTCCTCTGTGAGGATTCTCTTTCCTTCACACCTTTTAAAAAATGACTAGGTCTAATCCATGGGCCTGACGTGAGCCCTGATGATCCTAAATCAAATCATCAAATCAAACAATCAATCAATACAAACAAAACACAGTCAGACTGCCAACCCAACACCACAAGACAACTACACACAGCTACCTGTAACGGATGTAGCCAGTGTACAAAGGATCATTTTAGGTGTTAATTGGATTATTTAAGCCACGTTTGAACAACAGGAAAAGGAAGTTTAGTTCAGTGCAAGACTTTTTTGCAGTTTCATTCTATGAACCAACTAATGACAGTCTAACTGGCATTATAGCAGTCTACTTTTTTTGTATGTATGTAAAATAAGATCCAAAGTGCTAGTTGCACACAAAAAGTTCCAGCAGTGTGACAGGTTTTGTTTTTGCTAAACCAAGCTAGTCAGGTTGGTATTCGACGTATCCGTGGTTTGCAGAAACATACAATACCAACATGTTTTTCCTGCCGAATGCATTGGGTTAGCCCAGCTCATATAGCTAAGATCATTGCTATGAAAAACACAAAAGAGAAGCCAGATCTGGAAAACCCTCCACATCCAGTAAATCCCCTGTCTAGTATCGTTATACGGATCTCTGGAAACAGGTACCTCAACAGCTAAATCATTAGCATCTGTCTATTACTGAAGGGACAATCGGGTTAAAACAGACTGAGGTGAAGTCCAAAGTAAGTACACCAAAGCATCCTTAATAAGAAATATCTGCTGGTGTGCAGCAGGAGTGTGCAGTACAACACTTTTCTGAGCTGGTCTATGCGTTCCAGGTCTGTGCAACAATCCGTTTTAAATATTATTCAATATACAACATTTACAAAAGCTTAGTTTACAGAGTGAAGGAGAGGAGGGCTGACCTGTTTGTCCGAGCGGTCGGCAATGCTGTAGACCAGCGGAGGGATCGAGCCTTCTTTGGTTTTCCCGACATCACTGCGGAAATGTTCACTAGCGGGCAGACAGCTGAGGAATACACACACACACAATAAGTTTAAGTTTACAGCATTTGTGTAGCACATACACGGTCAGAAAAACCCATGCATGCCTTTAATGCTGTTAAAGCACCCATGATGATGTGAGAGCCGGAGGAGAAGCAGCAGGTTTACCTGGCGGGCAGCTTGTAGATGTAACTGCAGCCGTCTTCGGTCCAGATGATGACTTTGTCGGTGGCAATGAACTCTCCTCCGGTCCAGGCCTGGTCGCTGTCACTGGACACTGAGCAGAGCAACGAGTAGTCGCCTGCATCAAATACCTGACACACGCGGGAAAGAGACACACGCACTTTTATTAATGTAGTACAACTCAGACTAGGGCCAAAACAACAGGTGTGCACAATACTCTAGTCCAGTACTTGTAGATTTACTGAGTGGTAATGCAGGTTCTTACCCTCCAGTACTTGGAGCAGACAACCAGCAGGCTGCTCTGAGTGAAGGTACAGAAGGAAATACTCTGACAGCCCTGACAGTAGATGGGTTTGGACTCTTCTTCAAACACAGGGTCCAGGTCCTGAACACACACACACACACACACACACCAAAAACAACAAATTAGATCCTGAGCTGATACACCAATCAATATTTGAGGTTGAAAAAATAGCTAATGGTATATCAGCTGATATTTGTTTCGATCATCATTTTCATTTATAATATTAATATATAATGACCATAATAGTCATTGCAATACTGTAAAGGCCGGTGTGCACTTCGACTTGTGTTTACACATTTCTTTCCGGCAGTACACACAGGTCTGACACAAGACTGATCATCTGTATGGCGGTGTACCTGCATCCTGCTGACCTCAGCTGTGATGATCCAGACCTTCAAAATCCCCGTCACTGACACTGCCACCACTGTGTCCTCTACATAGAGACAAAGAGACAAAGTACCACCAAGTCAAAATTAGTGCCTGAGCTGCTCACTTAAAATGTCTCTGTGGATGGTTTTGAAATGCAGAGGCAGGAGGTGAAAAATCAGACATATGAGCTCCGTATTGGATTAAAATCACTGAGCAGCACATTTAATATTAAAATCAACCCTGGAGAAACAAATCCCATCCGTTTAATCTCCAATGTCTTTTCCAACTCTCACCTTGTGTTCGGTGGGATCGGATGATGCTCATGGAGCTGATCCAGTCGGGAGAGATCTTGGACACCAGCGAGTACAGCACCTCAAGGCTGGTGGCGTCCACCACAAGGATTTCTGGGTAGTGGCCGTTACAAAGCAGACGCCCTTCCCTCTCAGTGCCGACGGTGAACTGATAGAACTGGAGAAGCACAGAGGAGGGAGGAGAAACATGGAGCAGAGAAATCAAAAGGTGAAGAGAGACCTGAACATGAAACCCCTCCCTCTCCTGGTATGCTTTGAATATGAAACATTGGTAGGATGTGTGGATTTTCATTGACAGTAGATTCATAGCGATTGAAAACAGCAAAAGTAGAAGAGATTGTAAATAAGAAGTGAAGGAAAAGAACATTTGTGTTAAAAAGAGAAACTGAGAGGAGCAGAGTGGTGGGTATGACATGACTCTGTTGTACTGGTGGAATTAGTGCTGTGGAAATTTACATTAAGATGAATTTACCATGTGAGCTTCAGCATTAATTGCTGTAATTGCAAAACCATTTGCGACTGGCCTTTATATCTGGTTGTGCTTATGTGAGACTAATGTTCCGTTCACATCAAGAGCGACGCAAATTTTCGCTTCGCTTTACTTGCACAAGTTGGACCGCCAGTATTATTTGTGTTCATTCGCGTTACTAACGCACCAGAGAGGAGAAGGAGCTTGACTCCATAGATCCCAACGACTTTTATTTCCACCATCAACCATGGGAGAAATAACCACTGTTGCTGCGTTGTACATGTTGTGGAAGTCCGAGATATGGCGGAAAAACAAACGCCGTCATGTCTGGGTTCAGGACATCACCCTGTGGCACTGAATTTCACCATTGCACTGACTGTATTTAGCAAGCCACACGTCGCTCCTGCGGTATGAACCCAAAATAAACAGATTGTGCTGTGGTTTAATTGCAATAAAAGGATCAAAACGATGCAGAAATAACTACATGATGATGCCGATTGGTAAAAGTCTGAGATTATGCTTTGTCATGTCTGTCAGCAAGACAACAAGCAAACAACTTTTTAAATGCTTGTTTTCTGAATGGTGTTCGGATCGATCAGTGCCAGCCTGCAACACTAAAGATAAAGTCATATAGACATAAATACGGCAGCAACGCTGTTGTTTATACCATAGACAGTCTGTGGTTTATAAACATACATTTATACACAGAGTTTGCTTGGTGTGAATGCGCCATAAGGCAGGATTTGAATACAAGCTTTGATTTGAGAAAATAGGGCGTGCGAGTGTGTGTCTTACCTGTATGCCAGTGTGAGCACAGGCCAGTTTGGTGAACTCAATACAGCGTCCATCGTTCACATCCCATAAACACATCTCTCTGAAAACATGAACAGGCTGAAGTTAGACATAAATGAGTAGGAAATGATCTGCAGTTAAACTTGCATCCTGGGGGTTCATATCTAGAACGTGTGTATCATCTCCTCTGTCATGCTCTACAGGAAGGCCAGAACCGTCTCACTCGTTTACATTTTAGCATTCACGCCAATGCTTTCGCAGGTGATTTGACTTGTCTCACAAACTTGTTGTCCATTGCCAATCTTCTTGTAAGGTATTAATAATTCAACAACAGCTCCCCGCCAGCATGTTCCTGAAACTAATAAGAGATGGCTTCCACAGCGTAAAAATGTACTCACCCGCTCTCTGATGCGCTGACAATGTACTGTTTGTCACTGCACGCACTGGCTTTAGACAGACAGGTAATGGAGGCTGTGTGACCAAACAACATTGCCCTGGGACAAATCTGAGCAGAAAACAAAAGAACCGGGGGGTTATAATAAGACGATGAGGAGCAGAGTAAAGAAGCTGTAGGTTAAAAACACACACACACACACACAACCACATCATCATCACCACCACCATCATCATCACCATCATCACCACTTTCACCCTCATCAGTACCTCCAGCTCAGGTGTCATGTCCCAGAGGCAGATCTGTCCGTCATGGCAGCCGGTGATGATGGTGCTGAAGTCGTCCATCACCAGCAGGCTGCTGATGCAGTGGGTGGGAGCCGTGCGGCCCCAGAGCACTATGGGTAGAACCAAGTTGTTCCCCGACATTATGCTGATGTGTCTGTAAAGAGAGGGGACAGTTAAAAAGAGAGGCACAGAGGGACAAAATCAGACAGACGAAAATGAAAATGATGAGGCATTGATCTGTAGACTAGCAGTACATTGATTTTTGGTACCTATTTTTACATGTAGCCTACATTACATATTAGTTCTATGTAATTTATGTTTATTTGTATCTATCTTTGTTGTCCTGTTTTTAGCTCTATGTCTCACTATTTCTATTGGAACTGTGTGTACCTAGTCTATGGTGTGTACCACCAAAATTGCAATATGCCTTGTTATGTATACACAAATACTTGGCCAATAAAGCTGATTCTGATTTATATATTTTTTCCACCAAGACTAGTAGCCATATGGCTGCAAAATATGCTAACATGTATCATGTTGGCACATCATTATGTGTACTACAGAACATACAGACGGACGATATGCAGACATTAACATTACTCCCAATATACACAACCATTAGAACCTGTCATTAGGATCAGTAACGTTACACTAATGAATTAGTCATGTCATAGATACAGTCCAACATGAATACACCATCGATGAGTCACGAGTCTCTGTCCTGTCATGAAGACAGACACAGAAACAGCAGTGACCCTTTGATAAAAAATCAACAACACACAGTAGTACACACTTCTACATCAAAACATCAACAGTTTATGCACTATATTTACATAATCAACCTTGGTGTTACATTCAGGTTTGCAGGCTGTGCAGCAGGAGTAAAAGGGGAGATTACATTTAATTCAGATTCATAACAGCCACTGACACTAACTCTGCAGACATGTTGACAAAAAGCTGACTGTCACTGATGATCAGCTGTTAGAGGACATACAACTATATATTTTATCTTTGTATTAATTCCCTTGTTTATTTACTCCTCTTTTTAATTTTCCCTTTTATTTATTTATTTTTATTTATTAATTAATTTTTGCATTTAATTTATATTTATTTTTACATTAATAAATAAATAAATGCATACATACATTTATAATTTAAGGGGAAATTAAACAAAAGAGTTAATATATATAAATAAAGAAGCAAAATTAATACAGAAATATAAAATTGTCACATTTTATCAATTAATTAATACTACATTTATTTTTAATATTATTTGTGCAGGCTGTGCAGCAGGAGTAAAGGGAGATTGCATTTAATTCAGATGCAGAACAGTCACTGACACTAACTCTGCAGACATGTTGACTGAAAGCTGACTGTCACTGATGATCAGCTGTTAGAGGACATAACTGAGCTAACGGCTAAACCTGTATACCTGCAATGTCGCGACTTCCGGGTTAGCAACACGGCTAACGGAACCAAAACACAACGTTTAAAACAGTATTTACGTACCACAACAAGTCCTACTGGGACATTTCCTTAAAATAGAAGATGTATCGACGATTTATTTCCCTCCGTGGTGAATAAAAAACAGAAAGAATCCCCCTTTTCGTCTTATTTTTAGACGCTTGTGCCACCGACTAACCGATCTGTCCAGTGAGCTGATCACCTGACAACTGAGAGACGCATCCGGTCTCATATTTTCAAAGTAAAATCCTGCAGTATTCGTTTTTCAAGCATGAGAATTTCCTCGTTATTTGTACTAGTATATATGGCTTTTTAGTTATTATACGATTAAAAATAATCACAAATGAATGAACATATGAATAAACAAAGTAGTAGATACAAAGATGCAGATTTTAGTAAAGGTAAGAGAGTACAAAAAACAAAACGCGGAGGAAATAATCCCCCTATTTCATTCCCTAATTTCTGCAGCTATTTTTGTATCAACCAATTATTTTTTATTTCATATTATTTTTTTTATTTTATTTTTAATATTACTATCTATTTCATTTTATTTTATTGGATTTTATTTTTTGTTTTTTTTATTTTTATTTAGTAAATCATTTCATTTGGAAACTGACATTGAGACCTTAATTCTCAATGTCAGTCTGAAACTAGACTAAATAAATACAGCAAGCTGTGTGTTCGTACTCCATCTCCATTCATTGTGTGTATTGTGAGGTTGTAGATTTATTTTATTAATTTTATTTATTTATTTATTTATTTATTTATTTATTTATTTATTTTATTTAGCTGCTTAACCTTTACGCACGAAAGTTCATTATTGACTTTGAAAACAATAGTTTGACCAATATTAATAATAATAATTATTATTATTATTATTATTAATAATAATTATCATTATTTTTATTTTTTTTTATTGTTGTTGTTTTGGTTGCTGTTATTATTATTATTATTATTATTATTATTATTATTATTTTATTATTATTATAATTCTATTATTGTAGTCAGGTCCCAACGTTAGTTCCACTTGGCTACATCATCATTCTAATAATCATTATTATTTGTAAACTAATAAATTAATAATTTAATTAATTAATACTCCACCAAGAAAACCCCATGGCAAACTCCCGAGATGCAGTTGAAAGCTCCGATTTTATTTTGAAAGTTCACCAGAGTCATGATGGTCTTGCTCGATATTTTTCCTATCTTCAAAATAAAAGTCCAGATGACTACGTTTTTTAAGTCGATTTTATTTGATATACTTATTTTTTTTATTTTATACGGGTTTTTTTTTTTTTTATCTCGCATGTCATATCATCTGACGTGTTGCCTCGTTAAACAAAATAAATTAATAAATAAAAAAACAAAATCACACCAACCGGAAGTCGTACTGTTGTTGTTTTCAGTTGGCGCCACAGCGAGCTTGACTGTCATTGCCGCGAGTCTGCACGTGTTCTGCGATACACTGCGGATTTTGGACAATTCCACCACAATTTTAATGTTTTTTCGGACTACTATGTTTGCATCCACGTGTACAACTTGTAGTTCGAGGTGCTGAACGCGTGTCACGATGATCAGAAGACGAGAAACTAGTTTATTCCTGCTAGTTAGCTAGCTAACTGGAGGAGCTAGCATTAGCAGAGCCGGAGAACAACATGTTCAGACTTGTTCCCAGACACCACGCTGAGAGAGAGAGAGAGAAGGAACAACGACACGTGTATCATTAGAAACCCAGACAGTTGTTTTAATTCGTTAATGACAAATACAATGGATTACCAGTTCCCACAGCAGCTTTTTCCTTCGTTTTATAACTGTGGACCTCCGGACTCGGCCGTGAAACACTGTGCGGGAACCTGGGGCAGCTATGGCCGAGTCATCCCTCAGGTGAGTCACCTGTCAGCTCAATGACTATTATTAATAAGCCAATAAATATATTATTCCAAACTATATACATGAATATACTCAACTAAGCCATGTTCGATTATGACAGTATTTACATGTAACGTTATGTATATTTTCAAAGAAGGACTTGATTGAGTTTATTAATAATATTTTTGTATTTTATTGGGTAAACGGGTACTGTAACATTTTATTTAAAAAATACTAAATAAATATTAATTGCAATATTTACCAAAACGTATTTTTATTCAGCCATCACCACTATCTTTAATAGTTATTAAGATGTTATAATAGTTTTGCATCAAGTAAGGAATGAATGAATGAAAGACTTTATTTCGAACATAAAAATAAATAAAAACAGATACAAAATAATAACATACATTTAAAAATATAAAATAAATAATAGGGTAAATTAAACCAAAGAGTGTGTATATATATATATATATATATATATATATATAAAGAAGCAAAATTAATACAGAAATATCAATTTGTCACATTTTATTAATTAATGCTACATTCATTTTTAATATTATTTTTTCATCAATTAATGACATATTTATTTATAGAGTCATTTATTTATTTATTCATTAATTCTTTTATTTTGGCAGGTTCCTTTGTCCATGCATTTCTGCCAGGAAAAGAAACAAATTAATGTAAAGTTATACATAATTAAAATATATATATGTCTAAATTATGAGATACTGAGTTTTAATATTTTTTTTGTTATGCTTTACTTTTATTGTGTGTGTTGCAGAAATGGGCTTCAATAGGAACTAAATGCAGTCCACTTTCCAGATTCACAAACACCAAGTAGACACATCAGTCTAGTTTAAGTTTTTTAAAAGACAGCCTAAAGACAATCTAGGTGTGTTAATTTTGTGTTCAGTGATGTGATCTATAAACGGGTGTTATTTAAGAAACAGCAAGTTGTGAAAACTCCTGTTCTGTTCCACTGAGACCATTAGACAATAAAACTGATCGCTTAGCAGATCAATAGCAAATATTGCTGATCATTTTGATAATTATAACAAATTCAGATTTTGTTAAAAACGCCAACATGATCTGCTCTCAGATTCTCTGCTGTGGTGATTTTTGGACTGTGTAGGATTGGATCAGTCGTTTGAAGAAGTCATCTGTACTGTCACACTTTCTTATTGTTTGGGTGTGTTTGTGGTTTCAGGGCAGCTCTGGTCCTCTCTCCAGCTGGTCATTTACATCCAGTCATCAGGTCAGAGGGGAGACATGGCGCCACACCGAGCCGGTGTCGGTTCCCCTCCTGTCTCCTAAAAATGGTGAGTCCCAGTCAGCCGGTTTTACCTCACTGGAGTACACTTGATTTAAAAAAAAAAAAAAAATCTATTGTCATTTTCTTTCCAGCTTTCCTTTGGCCTTTGAAGCCTCCAGATCCGCTGGACTTCATAGAACATGTGAGTGCGACAGTTCTACACAACAAACCTGTCTCAGATTTAAGAGATGTGTACTATGCACCTTTTTTAAGCCTTAAATGCATGTGTACATTGCTTCATACCTCTGGTCTTAGGTGACCCAGCACTTGTTAGTTTTTTTTTTGCCTTTTTGTTTTGTGTTCTGAGTTTTCTAAACAGGATTTGTATTTAGATGCAGAACTTCTTCATGGACCACAGCCAGGACGCCTTCGGGTGCATGGGTGAAATTCTGAGCGAACATTTCAAACCAGGACCGAGAGAGGTGAGATTCACAAGAATAGACTTTCTATGTTTATTTGATTTTTGTATTCATTCGGGTATTTGTTTGTTTGAATACATGTTAGACAAAATAAACAAGTTACAGACATCAGTTTGTGCTCTGGAAGCTTTATGATTTTATAGACTGAAATATGAAAAGTTAATCAGTTATTGATCAATAATCCTTTAAATCTAAGTTAATTAACAAAACACAAGTAAAGTACACTTCAAATTGCTAGTAGCTTCTCCACCTGTCATTATTTAACAAGCGGTGACTAATCAGTCCATGATAGATT
Source organism: Sebastes umbrosus (assembly GCF_015220745.1). Classification (NCBI taxonomy): domain Eukaryota; kingdom Metazoa; phylum Chordata; class Actinopteri; order Perciformes; family Sebastidae; genus Sebastes; species Sebastes umbrosus. The sequence goes on along the minus strand of NC_051287.1, from coordinate 7,292,621 downwards.
ATTAACATCTATTATTTAAGTATAGATATACAGTATAAAAGATAAACTGAAGAAAACAGAATGTCATCAGAATGTTTGCATGTTGTTTTTATGCAGAAATATCACAGGAATTCAGTCTATGAGGTGAAAAACGTCCTCGACATGCTGAACATTAAGATGTGAGTGGACCTGATCGATCAGTGGATATCTCTGCTTGTCTGATGGGTGTTTTATTTCGTCACGTTGTGTCTCTTGTCCAGGTACTCCAAGTCCCATTCCTGCAGATTGCTGGACACGTACAGCACCCTGCTGTCGGACGTGGTGCCCGCCGTCCCTCCTGAGCTGCTGGGTTCTCTGCTGTACGAGGAGTTGACGGAGCAGAGGGACCGCATGCTGTTCTCTGAAGGAGCCACGGGGGGCGCTCTGGCCTTTGTCCCCTTCTCACAGAGCGGCAGTGACTCTCAGCGTGGCTGCCTCATCTACCCTGGAAAACAGGGACATGACTGCCTCAGTATCCTGCAGACCAGATCATATACTAGAGTTTTAAGACAAAGATTTACAACCCAGTAGGTTGTTGAACCTACATGTCTTTTGTGATATAAAACAATAACACATAAGACTGATGAATGGGTGAGGATGTGAAACAGAGTGGTGTCCTTCCTGCTGTGTGTTTCTGCTGCCTTTGTTTCTTAACGCAGTACCTCAGACTTCCACAGAGTGGAGCTGCAGCACCACAGAGGAAGTTCCTCCTGTCTGGACGCCAGCAGGAGCAGCAGCGACTCCTTCAGCTTCCAGCTGAAAGGCCCCATCAGACAGATCAGCTCTGCCTCTCTGCTCGACGACTGTAAGAACAAGAAAGCATTGAGACATGTCATCAGGAGTGTGATGCCCCGGCTGTGCACATTTTAACATGTTTGTCTTTTGCAGGTTGTGTTGCAGTGCGATCGGACCACCTGTGTGGAGTTTGGAGGTTCAGTGAAAGAACCGAACCTCGTCTGCTGCAAGTTGTCAACACCAAAGAGGTCGCGACCTGCATCAGCGTCAGGTGAGGGATCACGAGGGAGGAGCAAGGCATCAACGCCGCTGCAGGGTGGGAGTTCAATTGCAGCCTCAAGGGTCGGAGACGGGAAGTTATGAAAAATATTCCAACCGAGGAGAAGGTGTAAAGTGACGTCTTGTCTGCTGTGTGTTGTCAGTCCTCATGTTTTAGGTGAAGTTCTGGTGGCGAGTGAGAGCGGAGCAGCAAACCTGTGGACTGTGGGCAGAGGGTGAGAATGTTTTTTGTACTTATTCTCCGTACAGATAACTGGTGTAATCTGTTTCAAGTCCCATTAAAATGAAAGTGACTCTCTGTGCCGTCAGGATGCAGAAGGTCCGGGAGGAGGTCGACAACCTGTACTTCAACGCCAAGTCGTCGTGGCGTTGGTGCGAGTTCTCCGCCCACCCGAGGGTGATGTTGTACGCAGACAGGACGGGGGTGGAGCTCACAGACATCAGGGTGAGACATGAGATCGTGGTGGTTGTCTCAGTTTGGACAAGCCTGAGTTTAGCTTCTGTTTGTTTTCACCGTGTAAATGAACAACATGGGAATCATTTTAATCGTTTTAGTGTCCTTCTTTACCAGATGACTTTTGAATGTAATTTGATTTCTTGGACTCTTGTCCTCTATCCCTCTGCCCCTCCCTTCCTCCTCTGTCCCTCCAGGCGAGTCCTGTCTCGAGTCACACTCTGTTTCGTATCAGCAACACCCCCGAGTGTCGCAGTGGGGAGAGACTCATTCTGTCCAGATATCTGGGAGACGTCCACTCCTTCCAGCACCTCATCACCACTCAGGTACAGCAGCACTATTAAGCCTGAAAACAGAGCCATGAGGAGGTGCAGAAGTCTAGTTTTCTCTCAGAACACTTGAATTACAATATGCTGAAAGGTTATTATGGAATTTTTGCCCAATGATGCCAAAAATATTCTGCCTACTGCCACTTTAATTTAAACAAGGGAGATTCTGATGCCTGATTTGACACAATCAGATGATTTACATGAGACTCGCCACTCCGTTAGTGTGTCGATATACAAAAACACTGATCTCACAAGCCATCATCCCACCCAAGCACCTGTCCAGCTGATACATTCTGCTGGGTGTCATATGGCAGTTTTTTTCTTTCAGTTTCAGAAAGCATTTTTAATTCCTCTCTCTCTCTCTGTCAGTACTCGGCCTACATCATGGACGAGCGTTTCCCCTGCACGCCCATGCTCAAGTGGGATCACCTGATGGAGTCCCCACCCATGTTTTGTCACACTGTTCGTGGCTCGGCCTCCTCTGGCTCAACAGTGGGTGGGGCTAGGACCACCAAGGTCCTGCTGGGCTCCCACAGCTCTCAGGAAATCGCACTGCTGCAGTACTCAGGTCAGTCCACTTTGATGTTTCTACAAATTAGTGCTAAATGTTTCAGTCTAATGGTCCCTTTGGAATCTCACGGGTGTTCACGTTCCGTACTAAACATCTGTACTAAACTCCCTCTGTGTGCGTGTTTTCAGGAGGCAGAGCGGAGGCCTGTTCTAGTCAAGGTCCTCCTCAGGCGCTGCTCAGAGCCAGAGACAGTCTGAAACACCTTCCTGTCCAGATCCCTCACCGCTTGGACATCGCAACCAGCAGATTGTCCTCCCCTGCTGCAGGTATGGATAGACGATTGCAACCAACTGAGTACCCCTCTGCTCACTCCTCCCTTTCAAAACTGCGGCTCTGGGTCTGAACACAGCATTACTTTAAAAAGATAATCATACATATATGATGTGGCTGAACGTTTTTGTGTTGTTATCAGGTCTGACTTGTATTCAGAAGAGAGGAGGAAGAGAGGCAGGTGGCGAGGAGTGTATCTGTATCCTACAGCTGACGGAGGCAGGAGATATCTTCTACCAGGTCCTGGAGCCTGCGCAGCAGGACACCTCTGGACCTCCAGCAGTAGAGGACGACCTGCCGCCACAGCCAGCTCTGAAAGAAGCCACAACTTCAGGGAGAAAGACAGCCAAACGGCCTCAGTCACTTTCTCAACTGGTTATATCGGACACGTCGAGCGATGAGAGCGTAATCGGACCGACTCAGCATCCAACTGTGCCGAGGTTTGTGGCCGAAACGCCGGAGAGGGAACAACAAGGGCTGATTGTGTACTCTGACACTTGTTCTGAGGATTCAGAGTCCAGATGGAGAGGTCGAAACCTGAAGCGACTGCGGCTGCAGGTCGTCATCAACGATGATCCAGATCTGGATCAAGTGAGTGGATCGGACGCAGGTGTGAAAGATGGAGAGGTGGGTGAAGGTAACGTCGATAGAACTGAGGAACCCGGCGGTGTGGAGGAAACCGTCAGCAGCTTGGGTCGCTCAGAGTGTCCGGCTGCCGTGAAGCTCAGCGACGCCACTCTTGTCACGTGGAAACATTGGCTCCAGAAATTGATGCAAAGGAGTCGTGAAAAGAAGCCCCGTCAACGCCGCCCGCAGCACCTCACATTCGGAACTGAACACCTGCTCCACCGTGTTGACGATGAAGCGAGTGATTCGACAGAAGCGAAGCGCGTACAGAGCCTGAGGCGTGATCTGAGAGCGTGCATGTCCAAGCGCTCGCTGCTGGTTCACGGCGCCGTCTCTGCATCCCTCGGGGCTCCAGATGTGGTAATGGTGCCAGATGTGGTGGATACAGAAGTCTGGAGTGATCAGATCAGCCATCGCCTGACCCTCTCCTGGCAGGGCGAGGAGGCGTGGCGGGCGTGGTGGGAGGACCAGCTGGGCCTGAACAGGGAGGAGAAGGTGGCGGCTCTGAAGAGGAAGAGGAGGAGGGAGAAGGAGGCGAAGAGAGCCTCCGGGCGACGCATGGAGCTCTCCGGGAGCTTCACCTCGTCTGTCAGCTACCAGACAGAGCTGAGCGATTTCTCCGATTCCACTGGCTGGTCTTCTGCCGCGAGCCAGGGGGCGTGGTCAGACTCCGAAGGTAAGCTGTCCCAGTTGGAGGATGTTTCGGAGAGTGGGACGCCAAGAGCCGCAACACCCTCCACCGTGCAAACTGACACTCCAGTTCCCACGCCGACCCCCACACCTCAAAGTGTTAGATATAATCAAGTTGACCAGCAGACCCCCAGCAGCTCCCGAGCCCTCCCCCCATCTCAGACACCAAAACCTGACTCCACACCGGCCAATCAGAGGAGAAACAAACGTCCAGTCAAGGACTACCTCAGCTCTCTGTTTGCACCACAGGTAAGAGGAAGGCGTTCAGTAATGTGTCATGTTGGTTTGCCACTAATGGCGCATAGACACCAAGAGCAAAGCAAACTTTTCGCGCAGTGCGATCTCTTACAAAGTCCATACAAAATGTTATAATAACGTGTTATTATCGTGTTAACTTTGACAGCCCTCCTTTTTTTTTTCCTGGTCCGTCTCTAGGATGAGCCCTCGCAGCATGACAGTTATTTCCTGGAAGAGGGGAGCGCCGCGCGCCCCCCACCTCCACCAGCGACCTCGTCCTCCTCCCAGAGGAGCCTCAGGATGGATCTGTCCCAGGACGCCCCCGTCTGGTCGGGTTTCTTCCAGTCCCAGAGTTCACAGGGTCGGCTGGGGCTGTCGCAGGCGTCGCAGGCGTCGCAACCCAAGAGAAAGTCTCGAATGGGATTTTGATTCACTGGTCGGTCTGTCCGTCACACGGAGGGGGAGTGTATCGTTTGGAGTACCTGATCTCAGGAAAACAAAAAACAGTCTCAAGGAACGTTTTTCTGATTTCCGGCTTCTTCATCTGCCTCAGGATTTGTAAAAATGGATTTATATCGGTATTATTCACTGGGATTGTACATACAAAAAAATTAACATGCAAACGGGATCTTATGGAAGTGGATGAACTGACTGCATGTTGGAAAAGGATCCCTGGCACTGTTGCTGATCCCTGAAGACGTCTGCAGACTGGCTGAAGAAGACCGACTGCCGGCTGGTTTGGTAGGACTCAGTGCAGTTTATTATCTTTGTTTTGTGGTTTGTGCCGTTTGTTTGCTGATGTCATATCCTTTGTGTGTGTGTGTGCAATGTAATGTAAGATCAAATGAGCAGTCATTCATTCTTTGCATCATGATGAGGTGTTCACACTGCAGGTGACGTTTAACTCTAAATGATGACTGTTAAATGATTACAAAAAAAGACATTGCTTTTATGTGTTGGAATGAAAGGACTCAATCATCTCGTTGTTTTTGGTGTGAAAACAGGAACAGTTTTTACTTCTAAGTACTAAAATATGACATTTCCAGGACCGGGATTTCCTGATTTGCCTAAATCAGCATCTATCTGGTATCTGGTCATAATTGTGACCTTGTGTACGAATGTGAGTGTGAAAGTGAAAGATTATTTTTTACAGAAAGTCTGGGTTTCTTTTGAAATTTCTCTTTACCAATTCTGTTTCTCAGAAATCAGTCGGTTATTTTTTACTTTGGTAAATGAAAGTACACCTCGCTCACTGTGATAAATTATTTTTATGAAACCTTTCTACATCTGCTTCTCTAAACAAAACAGAACTGATTTGAATAAAATCACTCAAAGAATATTTGGGTTGTCATTGAAAAACAGCAGGACATGGTAAAAGCTTTACACGGTATTCTCAAAGACAAAAAGGGCCACGTGTAAAAAAACTTGAAATGAAATGTTCAACCAAGTTAAGCTGGTTTACTAAAGGGATTTCCACTCTAATGAACAATTATATTACAAACATGACAAATGTCAGCATTGAAAACAAAAAAGTTTTGTTTAATTTTTCGTGGCCATGTTGCAGTACTCTAGTCTGACGATTGATTAATGTTAGAAGTCTCACGGTTTGCCAAATACAACCTAGTATCAGGGCCACTGTGGGACTATTTTAATTTGTTTCAGGTGTGAATTTTGTGACAAAATATCTAAAATGGTTGTTGAAATATATCAAATTAGTGTCTTTTCATGCTCCTATGCATTGATGAATATTTTAATATCCGTCAACCAATCACAGTGGACAACGAAGGCCCTGAATGCTCCGTCATACTGAAACCAATATCTGCTGGAGGATTTAAATTCTGTTGATCACCCCGCCCTGTGACATTGTTGTCTAAATAGATCAGTTATGTTCAGTTATCTGCATCATCTGGTTCGTTCAGTTTATACTTTCAGGTTGAGTTATAAAATGAATCCAAACAGCTGGTTGTTGTTTTCAGACACAATGGAAGAAAAAGACAGACAACAGATTAAAAATAATATTTTTATAAGATTTTAGACTTTTTTTCAGTACAGTGACAAAAAGAGAATAAATAACTTAATATCTACAAAAGAACTATTAACATTTTTTTTTTTTTGTACATCATTTACAGTTTTACATGTTTTTGTATTAACATTTTTTTTACATTTTTGAAATTTTCGACTTTTTTTTTTAACACCGTCGGCATCATTTAGTTCCATACAGCATTCTCACCTAACAGTCTCAAAACACCAAACTTTTTTTTGTAAGCTACATCCTACCATTTTAAACCAGGGTCATACGTGCACACATCCACAAACACACACTCATTAAATGTTTTCATCAGCAGGGTTTGAACCTGAACGCTCTCTGCCCCCCGCTGCCTTTGAGCAAGGCACGTCACCCTGACTGAACACACTGAACAACTTCTGACACAGCAGAGTTTCACCTCCAAGACACAAAGTCAAACCTCCAGTCTGACCATTTAACACTTCAAAATGACATAAAAAGAAAACTGTGCAAATAAAAAGTTTACTACAGAAGATGAGAGCAGACGTGCGCACTAAAGGTTTTCTGTCAGGAGATCACAACGCAGTTATCTCAAGAAATGACAAACAAATTTACTTTTCAACCCTGTTAACTAGAAAATAAAGACCGTTTAGTGGTGATCAGGACTTCAGTGAGTCTGTATCTCAGAATCAGTACCTTACATTAGAGGTCTTAAGTCATAAATTAAACGTTTTGATCACCACCCACAGTCGCTCTCAGCTTCTGTACATCAAGAAAACTCCTACCCTTAATAAAAGCAGTCTTGGATTAATAACAGTCCAAAAAAAACATTCTATTAAATAAATACCACGTTTTGGCAAATTATCTTCTTGTCGACAACGTGAACAGTTTCTGGTCTGAACAGACGTCTGAGGTTGAGAAGTTTCTTATCGGACTGCAGGGTCTGCTAGCTCAGCGCCTTTTTTAAAGACCAGACGTTATCTAACATACATTGTATATCCTTAAAATCTGGCATCCTGGAATGTGACATCTCAACATGCACCAACACGGCTACAAACTAAAAAAATCTACCAGGAAGAGTCCGGACTGCTCAGCTGCCAGTTGTTGTTGTTGTGAGACTCTCCACCAGCACCGGAGCTTATTGAACAATAAATTAAAGACTTTGGGTAAAGAGGGGGAAGGGGATGAGACGGCGAGGCACTGGGGGGGAGGGCATCAGGCGTGGAGGTGTTGGCGGTGTTTTTGGCGGCGGAGGTGCAGAGGGAAGTAGGGCCCTTCGGCGTCGCTGCCCGGAGAGCTGCTGAGAGACTCCTCACCTGAACTCATCATGTCCTCACAGGAGTCCTCACTGTAGAGACACACACACAACGATATACTGTCAGTACACAGTTATATAACACAGCTGATTAAATCTGTTGATTGACCTGTACTAGGTAGAGTGACACAGAACCTTACTAGAAAAGGTTCGGGCAGGCGGGTGACAAAGCAGCGTTCCGTGTAAGTTATTAATAACTTACAGAAACATTGCATGCAATAGTCCACCTTCTCATCCTCTCTCTCTCTCTTTCAAACAAACACAGAAACCAGCCGTGGTGGCGCCACAACATTTGAACACAGGATCTGTGCCACCATCAAGTAATGCGCTGTCAAGAGGTCGCGATCATTTCACGTGTCTGTGTGATGACGTTGCGCACACACACCGCTGCGCTCAAGTGCGCTTGTCTCAGACCTCAGTCCTGACAGTTGTGCTACTATAGGCTAATACATAAAGTTGGTGGTTTGCGGGTCGGGTTCAGGTGGTTGATTGACGCAAATTTTTTGCGAGCCGGGCGGTGCGGATTGGCTCCCATTAACAGGTCGGGTGGGTGCGGATCATAAAAAGACCCTGACCCACGCATCACTAACTTGTACAGATCAGGAAGAAGATGTGTTGGAATGAGAGCAGAGAAGAACTGACAACTGTTTTGTCATAATGATGTTAATATGAATACTGAATAGTAGTAGTAGATAATAGGTCAAATAGTGGATTAGTCAACAAACGGAAAACTGACAATTTTGATAATCAAATCACTAAAGTAATTCATTAATCAAAGATTTCTTGTTCAAGACAATCGTCAATAAAAGAACAAGGTATTTTCTTGTTATAGTGAGCTACATGTTAAAGTAAATTAGGTACATTTGTTTAGTTTTCTTGGCTGTTTATTAGTCAGATTTAAATTGACATTGGTCATAATTTATGTTGTTTGAAAGACTAAATGGTAAATATGGATTAAAACTAAATAAAGAAATACAATCAAATATGATTGAGGAAATATACTAATGAAAATAAGCATCACTTTGCCCTCTGAGGATTTTATAATTCCTGACCTTGATAAGATTTATGTCACACTAGGACAGAAGAAGACAGTTTATGAGTAAAGAAACAGTCAAGCTGACCATGTTCTGACTTGTGATAGTTAAAGTCTGACTCAGCTGTCTGTCTGTTAACGTCTGCTGAAAGTTCAGGTGTGGAAATTAACATAAAAAAAGGCTTTAAACAAACATGTGATGTTCAGCAGGTTTGTGTTTGAGCTGCTCTTTGGGTTAATGATCACTGTCTGCTGTCAGCTGGGTAAAGTTTTAATGTTTCGGTTCCTCTTTATTCTTGTTACGCACTCTCCAGAAGTTCCATGTTACATAAAGGCGAGGCCCTCTGGCCTCATGCGACGTCATGGAAACGTCTGTCAGTGGTGGGACGTGATTAGTGACTCGCACACATCCCATCATGCAGTGCTGGGAGATATGAGAGGCCTTGACAAGCTCAGACAGTCGGGGGGGGTTGGGTCGGCCTGTGTGTGACGTGATGTTACAAAACACCAGAAACTTGTGTGTTGCTGCACAGCTCGTTACAGAAGGAGTGTTACGGCACACACAGTACACTGTAAAAAATGCCCCCCTCTAAACTGAAACACAAATTAAATTTGCTAAAAAAAATGATAGTTTTCACTTCCAGCTAAATCAAAACTAACTATGAGATGATTCACCACAAGACTACTGCTGGTAAACTAACTGGGTTACTTCATACACTGTTTCCGTGCGGTGATGTTTGTATGACACACAAGGTGTGTCTGGGTTATTTTTTTATACCTGAAATGCCTCTGTTATTGTCGTCAGGAGTGTTTGGAATTTAACAGCAGATGTGAGCTGCCATCACATGATGTCAGTTTGACGTCTGCATCACAATGAAACTGAATCCAACACAGTCCGTAGTTCAGTTAAGCAATTCCGAGTCTGATTGTTGAAGTTTGTTTTGAAGCACAGAACTCAGTGTGTTTGTATCAAAAAACATTTTTGCTTCTCAACGTTAAGGCCCTGAACCACCAAGCCAACGGTCGGCCGTCGACCTAGTTTTTTCGGTGTTTCCCGCACCGTCGGCTCTATTCTCCTGTGTCTGAGGTTTTTTGGCTGATTTAGCATGTTGAATTGGCGGCAGTGCCCGTCGGTGAGAGAAATCCCTCCGGATGTTCAGCTTAAATGAATCATTGCATACGATCATTCCAATACACGGATAGTTTTTAAGTGGTGAGTGAGTGGTGTGAAAATGGTCGGCAAAAATGCCGCTTTGTTTCACGTACGTATCATTACAACGACTTGTACATCCGCCATCCTCCGCCTTCCTGTTTCCCTTTTTAATTGATGAATACAACAAAACAAACGCGACGTGAAGCGACGCAACTGGTGGCCTTCGTCGCACCTAGTTCTTTGATGTCGGGTTGGTGTGTCTGGGCCTTTAGTATCTTGCACAGGTGTGTTTGGGGCTCTTACCTCTCGCTCTCGTCCCAGCAATCCTCTGGGATGGTGGGCATCTCAGGGACGATGCGGAAGCTGTGCAGGTTCTGGGCGGTCCGCCGCGACACAATCCACTGCAGCTTCCTGTGGTTGGGTTTGCTGCATTCAGGGGAGGCGTAGTCCGACAGGCACAGAGCCACCCGCTCACTCCACAGCAGCAGCTCGCCGTCCGTAATCTGAAACCAGAGCAGCAGTTCAGTTTAGCCGTTTGGCCCTCTGCCCTCTTCACAGACTGACATCAGTGCATTTATATTAATCTAATTACATAGCCGTATGTCCCTGTAAGCAGTAACCTGGTTTCTTTTTTTTTTCCAGGTCAGGAGGTTATGAGAAACCAGGTTAAAACAGCGCCTATAGGTTTGTGCTGGAACCTGATCAGCTAGTCATGCAACACCTGAACTTCAAAGTGTTTATAAGTGGGGGGGTTGAGGGAGCAACACAGCATGATCTAAAATAATATCTCAACTCTATTTAGGATGTAAATACTGTACTGTTACATTTCCTTAGTGGAACATTATTTGAAAAAGCAAAGCTTCTTGAACAACATACAAACTTATGGAAAAATACTGCTCCCATATCACCACATATATATGTTTCAGGGAGGTTGAAGTACATGTTAACTGAATATGGTCATTACGTAAAGGAGGGTGGAAAAGCCTGAAAATATTACCAATTCAAGCTCAAACATTTGGCAGAGTTTTCAGAAATCCCACCGTGAATGCAAGCATTTCAAAGTCTCATTTCCGTGTGGAGACGAACACTCACAACACAAGACACCAGTTACATAACCACAGTCCTCAGTAGAAATGTTGTGGACCAGAGCCGAGCCAAGAATAAATAGACACCCCCCTACCCCACCACCACCACCACACCCACTCCTGCTGCTATTCGGAATATGATTATACATATTCTCTGTGTTGTGTTCACTTCCCTTTCATTGAGCCAGATACTGGAATCTCACCTTGAAGTATAAAGCCTTGATGTAATGTTGTTTGTCATGTTACTATTTATGGAAATGCTGAGTTGATACTGGTAGTATCAGCTCAGCATTTCCTGGATCAGTAGTTTCAGTCGTTTAGTTTTACTTTTATAAAATCACTAGAGTCCTGTGACATTAAACCTTTAGACTCTCATTTCCTCTAAAAAATGAATTTGCTCCGGGCTGCTGTTGTGAGTGTTGTTGCCCCCTGTTGTGGGAAGCAAACTGTCTTTTTTTTTGGTGTTCCAATAGATTTCCACAGGTGTTACTTTCCCTTCCTAGATGAGTTGTTGTGTAACGCAGTCATGCGTGTTTACCTTTAGATGTCTCTGGATGTGATAGGCTATTTCCAACTTATCCCCCGACTGAGCGGCTTCGATCTCCTGCCTCAGGAGCGACAGGGCTAGGACGGACGGCTGGATGGACAAACAGACAGAAAGAGAAGTGAAGAAGTGGCAGGGACGAAACAGACTGAGGCTTGTTTAACAGTCTCAGTGTTGTCAAACTAAGAGCAATATTAAAAAAAAATAAAAAATTCTGAGCCTCTCATTAGACTGCTGAACTACTGTAATCCTATCTGACCTTTGACCCTGTGTTGTGAATTCCTACCTTTGCTTTAGAGAAGGAGATCCGGCACAGACAGGCTTTAAGTTGAGCTTCCAGCTTCTCCAGGCTCAGAGTCTCCTTCCTGTTAACACACACAGAGAGTCAGGTTTAGGTGTGTTTTCAGGTCAGTGATGTTTCCCAGGCAAACAGCATTTTTTAAGACACAAGACAAGGTTATGTAAGTGTGAGGTGCTGGTGCCAGCGGCATCCGACAACAAATCTTATCGGTGCACTTCAGTCAGACGCTGATAGCTGACCTACATCAGGTGGAACTGCCTGTGACAAACAAGCAGTGGTGTGGAGAAGCTCTGCCAATCAAATCATGGGAAGATCTTTGCGTTCACACACCCCTCTGAACTGAACTCTGGTATTTTATCTTGACATTCAGAGAGGTGAAACAAATCCCTAATGTGCCCCAACAAGGCCTGCAAACAAACATTGTGTTTGTAGCTGAGGCAGAAGATAAACTTGACTAAATGTTGACTTTGATGGATTATATGTATCTGCAGCAAGGTTCAAGTCTTTACAAGTACTGACACCAATAAATCTAACAGCTGATGACAACCAGCAGGAATGTCAACTTTAGTTACCCCATAATTCCCTGTACGCGGTGGTCTCACCTGTCTGTGGAGTGCGAAAGTGCGATCTGGTGGTACAAGTGCAGAAAAGTTAAGGCAGTGATGGCTTTGGACTTGAAGTCGAGCTTCTCGGCGACGATATTCTCCATGCGGCAGAGGTCGGACACGGTGAACCGGCACTGGCCGATGCGGATGAGCTCGTCGGTGGGCGCCAGGTCGCACTCCTCCTCCGTCACTTTGGCCGCCATGTGGAGGCAGCTGATGCTGACGCAGGACAGGTGCTTCTGCTGGATCTGAGGTGGACGACACGTGAGTAAGAAAGTGTTTGGAAATGACTGGTTGAGTAAAAACTTCATATAAGATCAGCAACAAAATCATTTAACTCACTGCATTTGATTTATTATTCAGTAACGAACTGATTAAGGAAGTAGGAAGTAAAATAATTTACAAATGAGGAATGTTGTTTTTTATTAATCCTGTGTTCATTTTCTGTAAACATTTTAGTGTAGATATAATTTAAAGCTGAATTCTTTTAACTGAATTAATCAGTTTCTTTGTTTACAACTTCTTTACTCCTACATCTTCTGTTCAGGTTTCAACACTTTTACAAACCGCATTAGCAGCCAATATGTCACCAGGCCCCGTTAAAAGCGAAAGCTAACGTGTCCAATGTCTGGTACTATCAGGTGTGAGCATCTCGTACCCTAATCATGGCCAGGAATCTGTCCAGCAGGTTAACGGCCAGGACGAAGGTCTGCGTGCTGTAACCGAAGAAGCTGGTCAGACTCCACAGGTCCTCCACTTTGGCATCTCTGCACTTGGCCGAGATCCACCTGTCATCCTGGAAAACAAAGACATGCTGTTGATTGACCTGGTTTATCTGCCACACACTCCGATGATGACTTACATTTTGGCAGAAAAGTATTGAAGAGGCTTGCTTGTCATACTACTAGACTTGGGACATTTCCCATTTTCCGACTTTGCTGTGGATTAATGATACATTTTTTTCAGACGTGCTCACCTCTGTCGTGGATTCGATGAGGCTCAGCCCCGTCTCTTTAGGGAGATAATAAGCCTCCTGCTCATAGTTCACCCTCAGCTCCTTCATCAGCTTGAAGGCGTCCATGACTCAGCTGGCACTGGAGGAAGTGATCTCTTGTTTTTTACCACAGTATTTTCACTGCAAAACAGGAAAGCACCCAGGTTTAGTTCCAAAACATAGCCAAGTATTTTATGTCAAAAGGTTCTCCGACCAGTCCAAAATACAAATACAATAAACAAAAAAATCCCAACTGTAATCAAGATCAATCTTGCAAGTGCATTTTTGTTGTGTCTCATGTGACACTACCTTAAGTACTTGTCTGCATAAAAAAGCACTAAAAAAAGTAAATATATTTTTTTAAAATTAACAAAATGAGAAGAAAGGGCTGTACCACCATAATTAATCAAAAAAATAATAATAATAATAATCAAGCTTCTGGCTTCTCTCATGTAAATACACCTGAAAACATCACCTCTGGCTCTTTAAAGTTTACACTTTTTTTTAAATATATATATCAGAATCAGAATCGCGTTTATTGCCAGGTGTATGAGGTATACACTAGGAATTTGCTTTGGTTTTGTTGGTGCAAATAAGCAGTAAAATAACAAAAGAATAGATAAAAACGTTAGAATAAAATAATTTAAATTCTACCATTGTACAATATAAGCTTTAAACAAAAGATAAATAATTTAAAAATATGTAAACCAAACCATTAATAGAATAGAATAGAATAGAGACTTTATTGTCATTGTCAAAACAACGAAAAACAGTTTAGCATGTCTTGGCAGTAAAAGCAAATATTAAAACCAAACATAAAAACATTCAAATCAAAATATAGACAAATAAATGGATCATAAAGTGCAGGTGCCATGATTATGGTTCAGCAGCTAGTGTAATTAATTTATAGTGTAATTAATTTACCAATTGTGAAAGTAATCTGTTTAATCTATAATGAAAAAAAACAGTATCAAACAACAGCTTTGGTTTCACAGCTATTATTTGAAAAGTGTACATAAAAAAAGGAAGAAACAAGAATACCTGGGCAGCTTTTATAATTCCATTATTTATCCATGTTTGGTATTAAAATAAATAAATAATCTTTAGTGATATCTTTGCTGTATTCCTGCCATAACTGTTACTGTATATTTGGCCTACATTTGCTCTCAGCCTTACCAGAGGGGTCACAGCTCAGAGCCCAGCCCACTTCCCTCAGCTGGGCTCCGGTGTCAGATTTCCTCTGCTAGACGCTTTCTCCAGAAAAACAACTGCTTTCTCAAGCTTCTCTCTGTTACTTAACAACCTAAAACACACAAAAACACAACCCACTAGGCTGTGAATCCTCTCGTTTTATCATAATAGTTGATTATAACCCGAGTAAGCTAACAATAACCGCAGCTGTAGCTATCGTTAAATCCTCTCTGGTAGGAGCGGGGGAGGGGCTGCTCTTTTTCATCCACTGAAACCTTAAAAGGGTCTATTAAACTATAGCTTTCAACACCATAATCAATAACAACACATAAATTATAGATTATAGTGCGGTATTGATGCTTTAGAGCGATTAAAATGTGCTTATAGTGGTTTATTTTTGAATATAATCGAGTTAAAAAGCTGTTTTACACAGGAGACGGATTCACAACAACAGACAAGCAGGAAAAACATAGGAACTAACGTTAGTTAGCGTAGTCTAAGTATAATTGTAATATATGTTAAAGGTTTTACCTGTTTTATTGCAGGTTAAATCCACATCTCTGTTGTCTTGTCTCGTCTTCTTTCTCCTTTCTCTTCTCTCTTTTGTTGATGTTCATAATGATCACGCCCATCTACCTACGTCACACGGTAGAAACCAATCAAACGCTAGGGGTTCAGTAATAGAAATCAACCCCCTTTTTGGCATAACGGCATAAAATAAAGCGTACAGTTAATGTTTTTGGTGTCGTTTTGACTTTATTTTTAATATTATCGTCTCTTTAAATTAATAGTCAATCTTTAATTCGCCGATAAATGCGACTGGAATCGAAATATACCCCCTCTATTACATGAGACGATCCCCCTTTGATTGACGTCTCTCTAAGCCAATCAGAGAACAGCAGTTTGACATGTTCAAATAGTCCGCCCAAAATGGGATGCTGTGATTGGCTCATGGCTGCATACAGTCCTGACGCAATCTTTGCATTACGTAGTGGCTTTTGACTGTTGTTTTTTAGCAATTGTCTTCAACAAGCTTTATGATAAATGTCAGACATAACGTCTGTGAATGTTGAAAATGGTTCCCTTGTTGCAGTGCTAACAAAATAGGGAGATAGGTAATAGTCAATGGCAAAATGTAAAGGTGAGTAGACATTGTGCACAGAACTTGACATTTTGCAAACTACACACTGACAGCTGTTGTTGTCTGTTGGGCTTGAGTTTGCCATGTCATGATTTGAACATATTTTTTAATGCTTTTTTATACTTGTAAGGGTTTCTGGACAATATTTGTCATTGTTTTGTGTTGGTAATTGATTTCCAACCATAAATATATACATACATTTGCATAAAGTAAGCATATTTGCCCACTCCCATGTTGATAAGAGTATTAAATACTTGGAAAATCTCCTTTTAAAGGTCCCATATTATAAAAAAGTGAGATTTTCATGTTGTTTTTTTTATTATAAAGCAGGCTTAAGTCATATTTAAATACTGTGAAAGTATCGGAACATTCAATCAACAAGGAAATATACACAGCCCATATTCAGAAACTCTGCATTTGAAACAAGCTGCCAGGATTTCTGTCAATTTGTGATGTCACGAATATATAATATTTAGACCCTTGACACAATTTTAACCGTAAACATTCTAAATGTGTCCCAGTTTATTCCTGGTTGCAGTTTATGTGAATGGTATCAGCTGACAGGAAGTACACATGGACCCAAGCTGTTGCCTATCAACACAATTCTGTTGCAATTTCGTCACAATTCCGTCGAAATGCGCTAAAACGGAGCGTTTAAGACAGAGGGTAAATACAGGCATATTCAGGCTGGAAAATAAAGTTTTTTTTAACATTACAGCATGTAAACATGTTCTAGTAGAAACACAAAATACAAGTATGATCCTGAAAATGAGCATGATATGGGACCTTTAAGGTACATTTTGAACAGATAAAAAAATATAAAAAAGAAATCATAATAAACTTTTTTGGAGTTTAAAAGTTATGCCACCAAAGATATCTTGAAGTACAGAAGGCTCACTATAAACTCACAATTGAGTCCCATTTGACTGTATGTGTATAGAAATGTGTTATTATAATGGGAATATTCCACAGAGGGTAGGATTGTTTTGTCTTCCAGCTCAGCCTGGAGGTGGGCGGAGTCTGGCTGTAGTCTCTCTTCCCCCCTCCAGTCCCCTCCTCCTCGGAAGTAGACGCATCAGTCTATTCCGTTCTTTTATTTTTATATATTTTTTAACAACAACAACCCCTTTTCTCCCCATCACGAAGCACCATGGACGCCAAGATGGACGAATAAACCGAAGAAGGGTCCCCGATTTCACCCCTAATATTAATCCTGGGACTGAGTGGACCGGATGAAATCCAACTGTGCTGTTCTCCGCTCTGCAGGGGAGGTGAGAGGCTGCTGGGCTCCGGCTACTTACTGGGTCTGAAGGAGGCTGCTGGGCTCCGGCTACTTACTGGGTCTGAGGCAGACATTTAAATGGCCCATGTTTAGTATAGTTAGCGCAGTAAACGCGCTCCAACAACACCTTTTACATGACACCATCCGATAGTACTGACCCATCAACACGTAGAGTTATCTGTTAGTAACGTATGAATTTGAACGCGAAGCTAACCCTAGCAACTAGCTAACCCTAGCAACTAGCTTACCCTAGCAACTAGCTTACCCTAGCAACTAGCTAGTTTCTAGGGTTAGCTAGTTCCTAGGGTTAGCCCCTAGCAACTAGCTTACCCTAGCAACTAGCTAGTTTCTAGGGTTAGCTAGTTCCTAGGGTTAGTCCCTAGCAACTAGCTTACCCTAGCAACTAGCTAGTTTCTAGGGTTAGCTAGTTGCTAGGGTTAGCTAGTTGCTGGGGTTAGCTAGTTTCTAGGGTTAGCTAGTTCCTAGGGTTAGTCCCTAGCAACTAGCTTACCCTAGCAACTAGCTAGTTTCTAGGGTTAGCTAGTTGCTAGGGTTAGCTAGTTGCTGGGGTTAGCTAGTTGCTAGGGTAAGCTAGTTGCTAGCTAGTTGCTAGGGTTAGCTAATTGCTAGTAGCTATCTAGTTGCTAGGGTTGGCTAATTGCTAGTAGCTATCTAGTTGCTAGGGTTGGCTAGTTGCTTAGTTCCGTTCCAGGGAGTAGTCGTATCCATGGTGATAATGGAAGGTAATGCACCTGCTTCAGGAGGCCCCGGTGTTTTCCAGAGAAGCGGGACCTCCCGGATGAGGTTCAAGGTAGTTTCCCAAACCAGATAAAGTACACTAATTTCACCCTGTCACTCTTTAGACGGTGACTGATTTGATTAACAGTTACAAAGGTTGCTGTATACACAGTTTGATTAGGTTAGTCAGGTGGCTGTAATGTAACTTAAAGGTCCCATATTATGCTATATTAGACCTTAAACTGTATGTTAACACCAGCACCTCTTGTGGGTAACGTTACTATACGGGTTGTTTAGGGTGTGCTTGAGCCAACTGAGATCTGATACTGGACGGATCCAACCTTCAGCATCTTCAATGCCCTGAATGAACAAACAGGACCACAAGCTGAGAGTGTCCTCAGTCAGCTTTTCATGCTGTGTTTGTTCCATTCATTATTAACCGCATAGCAAAGCTGCTAAAATGGATTTGTCACAAAATTCCATTTATTTTTCATGATTTGCTCTTGGGATGGGGGATGTTTCCCATATCCTAGTTTATCACATTTAATTTTATATCCTAGTGTATGTATATATATATATATATTTGGGGTGGAACGGTTCGGTTCGGTGCATTTTTGTTACAGCGAGGAGGTCATGTTCTGATTTCTACATGCTTCTTCATTTATTTGTCAAAAATAAGTTAACAAATGTTTGCCTTAACAAAAGTATGGCTTACATAAGGAACATAAACACTTCTTCATTGTCAAATCTTAATTGAAAGAATAGGTCTTCTACAGTAATTAGTGCAAACAAAAAATGCACATAACTACATGAAAAAAATACACAATCGACCTTATAACTTATTTCAAATGAACCGAACAATTCATACACGACCCGAACCGTGACTAGTGAACCGAACGGTTCGGAATTTTTACCTGAACCGATCCATCCCTAATATATATATCAACATCCTACACTACTGTCATTCACATCTATCTGTTCTCAATCCCCAGTGTTTTATTAGGCAAATCAAGCTTGGTGAATTGGAGTATGTGATGTTCTGACGTGCTGTGTCACTGTGCAGGTAGCTGTATCCAGTGGGGAGGTAGGCTCAACCAGGGGAAAGAATGAAGTTCTTCGAACCCTGGGGACGCCAGAGGCTGTCTTTTCTTCTGGAAAAGGCCGCCTCTAGGGAAGCCAAGATGTGGAAGGTCTACGTGCCAAAGAAGCCCTCACAGGTGAGGATTCATCTCTGGTAACTGATTCACTGATGAAATGTGTCTTATCACTGACAAGAGATGATTTATAGGAGCTACTGCTTGGGCCAATGATTCTATATTTGAATAGCTGGGTCTATATGGTTTGTCTCAAGCAGA
Organism: Sebastes umbrosus; assembly: GCF_015220745.1. Lineage (NCBI taxonomy): Eukaryota > Metazoa > Chordata > Actinopteri > Perciformes > Sebastidae > Sebastes > Sebastes umbrosus. The sequence continues at coordinate 7,273,669 of NC_051287.1, read as the reverse complement.
AGTCTCATAAGCTTTAACTAACACTCCAGAACTGACTTCTTGTTGTATGTATTACTATGGGCTTACAACAGCTTCATAAACAATAAATATAAAATAACATAAAGTTAAATTTACTCAGGTCAAACCATTTCTGGTTTAGAATACAGACAGAATAAAGACTAAATACATGAAATGACTTGTTAAAATAGAGATATCTTTGCAGTAAGTAGTCTAGTCCCAGCTCTGGTGGCAACATGTTACCACGAAGCAGCAATGTATCAGAAACACAGTGAGTCACTGAACAAAGACTCCACTGACGTTTTGTGTCATCATACCCATCACCAGACTCAGCTGGTCTCACCCAGTTTCCACATCTCAAGACACATCCTCAAATGATGTCACAATGGTTTTTTTTTCATCACACCCTCAGCTGGTCTCGCCCAGTTTACTGACGCCGTCACAGGATATCACATACCTGTGAAATTACTTCTTTTTGACCATTTCTGCTTTATATTTTTCCTTTTTATTATCATTTCCTCTTTTAAAAAAAAAACAGTAAGTGACCGTGACCATAACAACACCACATCCTGCACATCTTACATGAATAATACTCATTGATTATAATAATTACATAATTGGCCAGTAAATGCTCTTAAAGGGTCATGAATAATTGCCTTTCACTGTTCTATCGGTTGGAGTAAAGGAAATAGGTCAATTATCTGGATCAGCAACTTTTTCAATGTCTCCTGTTAAACGTCTGAACCATGTCTGTCCCATTTCTGTTGTGGAAAAATGGTTGTCAACAAATATTTTTTGGCATAATTTTTGTTGATTGATAGCCTGATTGTTGCATTACAAAGAAATATATTTTTTTCCCACGATCTTGCATTCACACTACAAGGAAGTTGGCCTCCATTATGTTGCATCTACATTGCATTAGTACTGCAGTATTTTCCTGGAACATTTCCTGTCAGACGTGTTGCTGTTCTGCCAGCGTCATGAAGTAGTGATTGTAGCCTCATCTAATCAAGCTGATCATGCTAACCCAGCTAATGGGATTGACAGTGGGCTATCCCTAGTCACTAATCTCTACATGAGAAACCTAACCAGTTACACAAATGGAAAAACAGTACCACACATAGAATATCCAGAAATGAAACTTCATTTTTGCTGAAGATGTGAAAGTATGTCATCATCACACGACTGGTGTATGACCAAGAAATACGTGTTAAATGTTGATGATGGTGGTTTGTGGTTTTAATTAGCTTTCTTTACTTTCCTCACTCTGGACATCTGTGTGTGTGTGTGTGTGTCCACTATGTGCTTTCTATTTTTTCCCTTCCTCTATTCTGTTTCCGTATGTGACACTATCGCAGCTACCTGCACGTTGTTTCCATATTCACAGCTGATCTAATTGTGTGGCTAAATTCAAATTCAAATTCAAATTACATGGAATTAGCCGAGGGGTAATCTCTGACTGTTAATCCTGCTGAGTCACTGCAGCACGTTCATGTCTCTCTGCCAGTTTAATCTGGCCAACTCAACACAATCAACCTCCTGTTGTTGTCTGGATTTGGATCCAAGAGCACAGTCATGGTAGCTGAACATCCAAGCACTTTCCATTGGAAAATAACAAAAAAGTGAATCAGTTCACTGGGCCTGAATATGTAACATAATGACAAAAGAAAAAATATCTCCTTAGCTTGACCGTCAATTAAATTAGCAGAGGACTAATCGCTGGGAAAAGAACATCTCCTCACATACTCAATTCTAATCTAATTCAACATATCCTGGAGATACAATAAAGGAATAACCTAAACAAAGACCAAGGTTCTGTTCAATATCACATATTAGTCATACTAAGTATGACGTAAAATTGAGTATGTAGTGCGTTCCAACTGCATACTATGTGGATTTTGTGTACATGAGAAATGCCCAGATGTATACTACATTAACAAGAATGTATGTATGCGATCTGAGTTTACTGGACAAACTCAACCTCTCCAAAATGCATTGCGTCTCAGCAGACTGCATTGTGGACTGCGAGGCAGACGGTTCTGGAACCAGCCAACAACAGAGCTCGTACAAATGTGTATGTTATAATATTCATTTGCCTTAAGATAATACTGGAAAATGTTACATCGAGTAGAAAAGGTAATGTTGTTTTCCTTTTGTGATCATCAATTTTCAATCAACGGTAACTCAGACGTCATGATCATTACAGTCATGTGATGCAGAGACGACGTATTGCTTCTGTTTACTTCAGTGATAACAGTCTGCTGGTAATGGCATACTCATTCATTAGGTATGCGGTACATACTGATTGAGTAGATAGTACGCTGTACGTTACTATGTGATTTGGAACACAGCCTTGGGCCTGCCTACTTGTAGTTATGTTTTGACAGTGAAGAGGCCAGTAAAAGGCAGTAAATGACGGCACAGACACAGTTATGACACTTATCAGTGCCTTTAGCAGGCTTGTAAACTGGTGTAAGAGGTCAAAGAGGCAGTCCCTCGGAGGCATATAAACAACAGCAGTGTTGCTGGGCAAATAATACCTGACCAGATGGTACGTAGTCACCTGTAGAGAAGACTTGTTTTGTACTGTAGGACTCCAGAGGATGCTTGTTCTCCTTTTGAAAGGCCTGCTAGATGTTTTCTGATAACCACTTTTTGACAGATATGACGAAAAAAAGTGTTGTCTGCCTGATCTGAACTTGAGTTTGTTACTGGACTTGTTTACTGGTTATGGACTGTTCTAACAAACCACCCCCACCACTATGTATTATCAGATCTGTGGCTGACACTCACTCTCTGAAAGAGAGAGGAAGAGCTGTCATATGATGAGTGAGTTGGATTACGTAGTGTGTGGGAGGCTCCCTGACAAACCTGGTATACCCAAACATGTTCTGAGGGTAAACAAGGGAAATCTGGCTGAGGCCACAAGATCTCCACAAGAGGTTGAGAGCATGGAATCCGATTTGGCCATGTCCAAAGCCTCCATTGTGGAGGCAGCTGCCCCCATTTGTGGCCAGAAGGTTGTTGATGCCTTTCGTGGGCAGCGACCAAACTGCCTGCTAACACCAGCAGTGAAGGAGGCCAGGGCCAATAGCTGAGTTCCAGCACCTACACCAACAATACCTTCTTTGATTTTTTTATCTTTTGAGAAGTAAACATGCTTTTCAATAAACGTTTTTTTTTTTCATTCCGAAAACAATGTCCCCAAATATTAAATGCTGTGTGAATATAAGCAGGAGGGATTTGGATGTTCTTAGACAAACTTGGTTGACACACCTCTTCATTGTTGTGTGAAGTTTGGGGAATGGACTGGCAGATATGAGTGGTGGTATAATTTTTAAAAAGGGGAAATGTTGGGTATGCTCCAGTTACCTTGACCTTGTACAACGCACTAAGAAGGGCTACATGTCCCCTCTGGCCTGTCAGTGCCTCAGGTTCCCCTAAAAAGAGCTGAAAGAAGTGGCTTATGAAAATCGTCTGGACTACTTTGAGTAGCTGCTGCTGCTGCTGGGGAAGTAGTAGAAAATAGATGGGTGCCACTTTTACAGATTTTGTCTTCTTCGTCCAGCAGTGGAAACAGGCTGGAAGCGAGCCAGTTGTTTTAAGTTTGGACAGCTAAGAGCTGAGAGGTTGAACAGTGTCAAGTTGCAGATTAGATGGCTAACAGGATCGGTTGCCTTCTGACCTTTGATCCCTGCTGCTAGTACAGACAGTGCCACACATTCCACTCACTGTACCAGTGATTTCACCTCTGAGACAAATCAGGAATACAAACATTAAGAATTCATTTGAATGTTGAGGTAGTTTTTGGTCAAATTTCTTCAGGTGCTTTTGAAGCTGTCCCTCAAAATAATCACAACACTGTTTCAACAATTGAATAGTTTGGCATAACAAACATTTTAGGGCTGTCTATTGGCAAAAATCTGGTAATACGCACCACGATACAGAGGTTACAATTCAATATATTGCAATATATTGTGATCCTGTAATCAACACTTACACCCCTAATTTTCAACAGATTATATAATGTTTAGTCAGGGAGCCCTGATGGTAGTTAAAATAATGTTTTCCAACCTTTTATTTTATATTTTGATTTATTATTATTATTATTATTATTATTATTACTGAGGCACATATGTAAAATGATCATAATATTGATTTCGGTTACATCATCCAGCTCTAGTGCAGACAGAGTGGTGTAACCTCATATAATGTTTCTTTATTTGCTCTCCTTATCAAAGGTTTATGCCACAAATACCACTGTACAATCGTCTCTAATATCTCTGGAATTGACCCTTCACTAAGTCCCGCCCCTTGAACACAGACTGACCAATCATAGCGTAGCATCGGCCCGCTCTTACCAAGGTCCAACAATGCTACGGCTGTGCTCCATAGACTCCGCAATTGTTTCACATTTTCTTCATTTTCAAGCTGGTTTTGTGGATTTGTAGCTAGTCATGGTTAAACATTGTGTTATAGTGATACTTGTTACCCGAAGAGGTTGGAAGGAGATATACGTTTCTAAAAACGCTTTGTAATGATTGTAACAGTTAATAGAGACCTACAAGACCTGTAATCTGTAGGCTTTAGCTACTGTCTTTGTATTTGTGAAGGATCAACTGAGGAGACCACAGTTTATAACTGAGAAGTTGTTGCAGTATCTACTATAGGGTTATTTATTTACTACAATAATTAAAAATTACCTGTATTGTACGTCAATATCTGTTGCAGAAACATGTGTTCAACCTTTCATAACAAAGCTGGTTGTGTCTTTGACCTGTTAAACCCAGGTCAGATAACACATGTTGACTCCTTCAGACCAACATCAGTGGTCCCTGCTTCAGTTTGAAACCCAGCTCAACATGTTGAGTATGCAAACTAAAAGGTTGTACATATCATAAAACACTGTTGATACCGTATGTCAGATGGTTAACAAATGGAATTGCTGGAATGTTATTGGGTCAGGTTTCGGCTGGTTGTCGAGTTGGTTTAAGAAGACACTGTTTGTCCTTTCAGTGGAAAGTATGTCAGTCACGAAGGCCTTCCTAAATCCTTACTAAATATCCCAAACTAGGTGATTCAGTTGGATAAACAAGTACTGTCTAACCCTGTTTGGCCCTGTAGTGGAAACCAGGCCAAGTGTTGCCCTGAAATAGCACTGCTGTCTTAAAGAGAGAAGAAAAGCTATATGTATATGCTGTGTATATATATATATATATACATATATATATATATATATACCGATCAGCCATAACATAAGGTCAGCATGGGCACCCTGACCGGTCTCAGGCTACGCAGCCCCATACGCAACAAACAGCGATGCACCGATCAGCCATAACATTAAGACCACCTCTCAGTGGTCTTAATGTTATGGCTGATCGGTGTATATACAGTATATATATATATATATATATATATATATATATATATATATATATACAAATTTACATATTGTTTTTGTTTATATCATTCACTTGTAATGGGTTACATCTTATAGGCACATACATGTGGTCATTTTTCCCGTATTCTGCATATTGATCATATTGTAGTCTTAAAGTAGATAGATTAGAGCTGAAGCAATCAGTCAACAGTAAAATAATCTGCAACTATTTTGATAATTGATTTACTTTTCCAGTCATTTTCCAAGCAAAAATAGTGGATAAAAACATTCTCTGATTCCAGCTTCTCAACTGAGAGTATTTACTACTTTTCTTTTCTCATATATAATAGTCCACTTAATATCTTTGTTTTTTTTGGTCCAACAAAACATGATATTTTTATGTTAATAATCGAAAAAAATCAGCAAATTCATTGAACTTGTGCCTTAACGGACTTGACCTAGGCTAGAGAAGAAATAGTTCAAGATGAAAAAAAGCCTTTTGTCTTTATCCTGAGAAAACATTCTGTCTCATTCTGTGTCCTCGACATAACAAATAATTACTCTGTGTCAAAACAGTTTTCTTGTAATAGAATATGAATTCATGTTAACAGGAAAACCAACTTAATATGTTAAGATCATCAAACATCACCAAAGATGGATTGGGATTTATCAAATGCGTCACTGATGATTATCTCTAATCTTTAATTTCATCTTTCATACATGCAAGTAAAATTCGGAATAATGAATAAAGTAGGCATTGTGGGGGAATCTGCTCCAGTGTTGTTCCAGTGAAAACAGAGTTTGTCACTATGATGATGCATAACATAACAAGTCCATCAAAGGCTTCTGACTCATTTTTACAAGTAAGAAAGAGGAAGCATAAGTATGATGACATATTTCAATATCAGTGGTCAGTACAAACCTCCCTAGGCCTAGCTTAATGAGGCCTCTGTTGTTAACCTCGCTGTTTGCTGTTTGTTGTAGGATACAGACGTCTCCCCTGCCCAGCGGGATGAGGCCGTGCGCTGGTTGACGGAGCTCCACAGCAAACTGCAGCTATACCCAGAGACCCTGGTGTTAGCTGTTAGCATCCTGGACCGCTTCCTCGCTTCCATCAAGGTAAATAAATACCACCAGTACTACTTTAATACTACTGATGTTGCTGTGAGTGTTAACAGAACTACCAAGTGGAGCTGCTTTTATTGATTGTTAATGAAACCGTAGAAAATATATTATCTCCATCTTGGTTTTTAACTCCCGAATATAAACATTTAACAGTTTATACTACTATTACTATTACTGTCGCCACTAATTCTTCTACCACTGCCAAAAGGACATTGGTGATCACTGGTCAATTTTAGAAAAACCTGCATATTCCTCTAAGGTACAGGTACTAGGGCTGTCAAAGTTAACGTGATAATAACACCTTAACGCAAATTTGTTTTCATTTTTAGTTGTAGCAAGCTCAGTTTTAAAGCTAGAGTGAAGATACTGGCATCATATGAAACTACAAAACCTAAGAAATCCATTGGTACCAACCATGTCAGACTAGCTTGTCACGATGAGGTTAAATAACGCTCCAAACTTGGGCTAAATTTTGGCGAGGAAAAACTGGCATGGCCATTTTCAAAGCAGTACCAGCACAGGAGCAAAGCAATGTACACCTTAGTTTGTTGAGAGGGGGTTTGGTTAAATACTGTCTGTGGATCAGTGGCAGGCTGTTGATAGCTTTGTTTCTGTTTAAGGCTTTGTTGCAGCTGACAATCTGTGTAAAACCCAGGAACATTGGGTTCTGAATGTCTTGACACCAAAGACAGGAAGTTACTGTTTTTAACTGAGGAATAAAATGTTCCAGGATTATCAGAAGCTGGACTCGTTAAGAAACTCTGTATACGTGCGTGTGCGTCATGAGCATTTGAGTTTCATATCCGATTTCCTCTTTGTGGGCTCAACTATCTGATCAATAGATACTGCTCTGCTGCTGTGGAAGTAGAGAGCAGACTGCTGCCTCATGAGTTCTGCCCTCAGGCTAGTCCAAAAATGCTGATTCATGTTTTGAATAGTTGCGTTGTAGGCATTATTAATAGCCAGTGTTGTTGACATGATATTGATTGGTGCTGCTTTGAAAACACAAACAATACTACTATTGCTTTAAGATGGAATAACTAAATATATTTCCTTTTTTACTTAAATTGAGTAATCTTTGCATACTTGACCCGTGTCAATGCCATTTTTTCCTCGCCTAAATTTAGCACAAGTTTGGAGCGTTATTTAACCTCCTTCGCAACAATCTAGCATGACATGGTTGGTACCAATGGATTCCTTATGTTTTCTAGTTTCATATGATACCAGTATCTTTACTCTAGCTTTAAGCTACAACTACAAATCAGAAGTTGCGTTAATGCGTTAAAGAAATTAGTGGAAATTATTATCGCGTTTACTCTGACAGCCCTAATAATAATTCACCATAACAACACCATATGTCTTCCAACATACTTCAGCATACGTCAGCTCATGTCAGGTTGACTTCAGCACACTGATGTAAACATGTGATTGATTTACTGATTGATGGGATTGTTTGTCTTCAGGCCCGTCCAAAGTACCTGCGCTGCATCGCCATCGCATGCTTCTTCCTGGCTGCTAAGACCTGTGAGGAGGATGAGGTGAGCACAACCAACACAACACACATACGTAATACACAAGCATACACTCACTGAGGTGCAACAAAAGACTATGTGAAGTTAATAGCTCTTTATACAAGTGTTTGAATACAATGAGCTAACTGTGTGTGTGTGTGTGTGTGTGTGTGTGTGTGTGTGTGTGTGTGTGTGTGTGTGTGTGTGTGTGTGTGTGTGTGTGTGTGTGTGTGTGTGTGTGCGTGGCTCAGCGCGTGCCCTCTCTGAAAGAGCTGGTCGCCTCCAGCGGTTGTGGCTGTTCACCGTCAGAGATCCTGAGGATGGAGAGGATCATCCTGGACAAACTGAACTGGGATCTGCACACCGCCACAGCACTGGACTTCCTTCACATCGTACGTCTGTCACACCCACACACACACCACCACTGTGTCTGACATGATCGGACCTTTAAGGCCTTTCAAAGTTAGAAGGCTTATTTATTTAACAGTCCCCACATCCTGAGGTCTGTCATCAGTGAATTACCATCACCGTTTGTGTTTCAGTCAGTTAGTGACACCTGGTGGCTAAAAGATGTTACTGATCCTGCTGGATAATGTTTTTTCTTTGATTCACCTCTTAGTTCTTCTTAGTTTTTTTTTGTGTGACTTTATTGATACTCTGTGTTGAAGTTGTATAAAAATGTAATAAAACATGTATTACTTTTTAAATGTACTTGATACACTAACATTTCTTTACCAGCTAGCAAGACATAATGCAGATTACTTTTTGCTTCTCCTCTCCCATAGTTCCATGCGATGGTATTGTCGTGCCGTTCCGGGTTTCTGGACTCCATGTTGGGACTGAACCGCTCTCAGCACCTCACCCTGCTCACACGGCGACTCTACCACTGTCTGGCCGACCACACGCTCACACAGGTTCGCACTCGCAAACACTCTCACTTTACTTTACAGCAGAGATATCTCTGCTCCTCCTCCTGTATGTATGTAACACTGGTGAAGTTAAAGTTTTTTCAAACACAACACAGAGGGAAGTCTCTCTCTCCTATGAGGCTCAGGTTCTCGTACACCTGGACTTGGTCTCCTGCTTGAACACTGAACAAGTTTGTCCCTCGTGTGTTCCTGTAGCTCAGAGGATCCATGCTGGCCTTGGCCCTCATCACCCTGGAGCTGGAGACCTGTTGCCCTGACTGGCTGGCTCTTACCATTGACCTGCTGAGGAAGGCACAGGTACCACACTGACTCTCTTTCATTGTATAGCTTCAACTTGTGGCCAATCACGCGGGGATCACGTGACCAAAACACGTCCTTCTTTCCTCCTCTTCTCCCTGTCTCAGATCGACAGCTCTGAGTTGATTCGGAGTCGAGAGCTGGTGGCTCGTAGTCTGTCCACACCGAGAGCTTCCCTGCCTCCAAACACTGTCTACATCTACCAACCCCTTCAGAGCCAACCCATCCTGCAGCCTCCGGCCCAGGACCCCACACTCCCCCGCTGCACACTGGGTATGTTTAAAGGGGAACAGGTGTTGTGGAGTCTGCATATGTGAACAAAAAGTTGTAAACATCCTTTTTTGGCTCCAGAGGGAGCTGTGTGAAGTCTGATAAATGGCCTTGAGTGATGTCACTTGAGTCTGTGTCAGTTGAGTCTGAAAACTACAAGTTTGAAAATGAAAACAATCCTGTGGTGTGGAGTTAGAAAGAAGTGTTTACCAGAAACTTTCTGCTTCCAGCTCAGAAATGTATTTAAATATTTCTGTAACTTTTTTCTCTCACCAGGGATCATCACCTCCAACAGCGAGTCTTCCAGGGACCATGCCTTCGTCACCGCCGCTCCTGCCCAGCTACAGGCACCTGCTGATGGGGAGGAGGGGAGCCGGCAGCCCTGGAGCTCCATCTCCTCCTCCACCAACAGCAGCGTCCCAGTTCTGCTCTCTCCACCCAAACACCTTCGCCATCCTAACCACCTGCAGAAGGTCACACTGCGCTGCAAGTCATCCTCCAAGCGCAAGGTAACACTGTCTCTCTCTCTCTATAAAAAAAAAAGAAGAAAAACTTAATGTAGAGACTTCAGAATTGTTAACGCTGTTAGCATCGTTAGCTATGAGCTGCCGGCTCAGTTGTCGCCATGTTGAGAGCTGTGCGAAGGTAATAGAAATGCTCCCATCTTGCATTTAGCACCTTTAATTCTTTTGTTTTTCTAAGCAAAAAGGATTTAACGTCACTGGTTAAAACTTCTCAATGTTTTTCACAGAGTCCCCGTTTGGGACATTGGTTAGCTAGCTATAGAATATATCATACTCAGTGCAGCTTTTTTCCTTCTCCACTCTATTGTGGTACAAATGGGAGGACATGTCAAAGTGGAACTCTTGTTCACTCCACAACTCCACCAGTTTCTCCATGTTTACTTTCTACCCCATTTACTGCTTCCTGTTTGGTGCTTGAGAGAGCGCACCTATTGGTTGTTGACAATGTTTGCGTAATTGAACTTAAGATAATATTTAACTTGTTTGATTTTATCAGAACATAAAGATGACAAAAGACTGACTTCAGAGAGCTCGGACTGAGTTTTATGACCACTTAACACTAAACGATTGAGATCATAGGAGCACGCCACAACTCTAGCATAACTCTCTGATTTTATTCCTACATTGGAAATATGTCTGTGACAGTGAAGTCGCTTGAAAAGTTGTTTGGTGTAAGGTGCATTAGTAGCAGCTTTAAACCTGAGTAACAATAGATGTCTCTCTGTGCATTCAGGTGGAGGAGATGGAGGTGGACGACTTCTACGATGCCATCAAACGCCTCTACAACGAAGATGGCACCACCACCGCTGCTGTCCAGGAGGGGGCAGCACCTACACCTTCAATGGGGGCCATAACTACAGGTGGAGGAGGAGGAGGAGGAGGTCTGGGTGTCTGCAGTGTCCTGTTGTCCCGACAGGAAGGCAGCTCTTCCCCCTGCCCGCCTCTGCAGCCAGTCAGTGCCTCCTAGAGACCAAACAGCAACCTGTTTACCAAAACCACCTTCACACCGACATCATCTCTCACTTTCAAATGAATACTCCTCAATCAGTGATGGGCAACTCCCTCAGCAATAGGCAACAACGATTTTATTCAGTGTTCCCATTTGCATAAACAAAGCAATGTAAAGGCAGCTCCTGGGGGAGATGTTGCCCATCAGAGTCCTTTACAAGGCTGCTTTTGATGAAACGTACAGTAAAAGAAGAAAATCTCGATCTTCTCATCTAAATAAAGCAGCGACTCAGATGATTTCAGCGGTGAAGATGGTTTTGGTTTCAGTGCAAAAACGACCCCAACGTGACCCCGAGCTGTTCAGCGGTCCTCAGATCAGTTCCCATCATCCCCTGCAACAGGAAAACGGAGCCCAAAAAAAATTCAAAAAACAAAAAAACGTGCTGCTGCTACTATCTTATTAATTATATTTGTTGAACACAAATACAATATTACAAAAGGTTTAAAAAAAAATTATAAATAGAAAAGTTACCTTAAAAAAAAATTTACTTTTCAATCCCCGTGTCTCTCTCTCTCTCTCTCTCTCTCTCTCTGTCTGGAAGAAACATCGTCATTGTTTGTCAACTTATATTCGTTGTTCACATCTTAAACTCTTCTCTCATTTCATATATTTATGTTTTTATCCTATCTTCTTCCCTGTCCCTCCTCACTCTGCATGTTTCCTTCTCTTTCATAGAGTCTAAATTAAATGTCTAGATGAATCTCTGTGTTACTCACCCTGATAGAAAAAAAGTTTTTTTTAGTGAAGTGCAATTTGATTGTTAATAAGATGCTAATATAAATATCCCTCCTATGAATCCTCTGTTTTTCCCCTCCCCTCTCAGCTTGTTGTGACGGCTTGACTGAATGAACGTTACTCAGGTTGTTTTATTCACCCACAAACTAAAAAAGCGACACCAAGAGATGTCGATTATTTCCTAGTAACGCACATGCGCTGATCTAAAACCTTAAAAGAGTCTTGGTCGTGAGAACTTTCTAACGGAAACTTCCAGGCCAGAGAGAATTGAAGTTCTAGTTTATATATTCAGATGTAATAAAACAACCTTGAGGTATTTAAAGCATTTAATATTAAGCTAAGATACAGAAATGTGGTTTTGGAGTTGGTGTTTAAAGCTTCAGAAGGAAAAAGTGACACTTTGATGTTCAAAAAAAAAAACCCCCGCTAAAACAACATGCTCTGTTTTCATCTCTTGAAGTTCTGTTTAATATATTTTTATTCCTGCAAAAAGCTCTGTTGATCCTGCTGTAGGAGCTGCTGGTGGCTGCTCTGGGTCCCTGAATGCACCGCAGCACCAATAAATGAAGAGATAACTAAATACGCTCTTTGTCTTCATTTTATCACACAAAAACATTTCAGTGATGAGTTTTATTCAGCAGAAATACAGAATTCTAAATACAACTTTTTTATGGGTTTTTTTTTAAATACTTTACTAGAACTTACCACACTGAGCTATTTCACAAGACATATAGTTACAGTCACTCAAAAAAGTCAAAGTATAGTATGATAAAAATAAAAAAAAAATTTTGGTGAAATCTTTCGACATGGTATACTATGGCTTTTTTCATGAAATTTTTTCGGCCTACTATACTATGATTTTATCATGACATTTTTCGTCATACTATGACCTTTTTTTTCATGATATTTTCGGCCTACTATACTATGATTTTTTTTTCGTGAAATATTTTGGCCTATTATATGATTTTTTCATGAAATTTTTCAAGATATACTATGATTTCTTTACGTGAAATTTTTCAACATACTATACTATGATTTTTTTTCATGAAATTTATCAACTGAATTTTTTTTCATGACATTTTTCACATATACACTTATACTTAGACACTTAAACTATTTTTTCATGACATTTTTCACATATACACTTATACTATGATGTTTTTTCATGACATTTTTCAACATACTATATGAATTTTTTTTCATGAAATATTTTGGCCTATTATATTATGACATTTTTCAACATACTATGATTTTTTTATGTGAATTTTTTTTTTTGGATGGAATTTATCAACTAAGATTTTTTTCATGAAATTTTTCAACATACTATACTTTGACTTTTTTTCATGAAATTTATCGACATACTATACTATGACTTTTTTCATGATATTTTTTGACATACTATACTATGAATTTTGTTTCATAAAATGTTTGACATACTATACTATGACTTTTTTTCATGAAATTTTTCAACATACTATACTATGATTTTTTTACATGAAATTTTTTCAAAAATACTATACTATGACTTTTTTTCATGAAATTGATCAACTATGGTTTTTTTCATGAAATTTTTCAACATACTATACTGTGGCGGTACTGAGTTCCCCAGACTTTAGTTGTTCAGTCAGAAGACTGAAAAACAGTTCCCATCCACATAATAATATAAAATAAAATGCCTTCTTAATAATAATAATGAACAAATGCCTCTTCAATAATGAACAAATGCCTCTATATTAACAAACAATTAAGGAAACTGAAATATTGGTTTGTGTTTTTCCTTTTACCCTCCTTTAAAGTTTTCCCAAATAAAATACACTAAAAGAAATGGGTATAAAGGGTTTCATTGAAAATCAACAAATGAATAGAATACAAAAATACAGCCTGCAGGCGTTAGGCTATTGTAAGGCAAGCCAGCTGTTGCACAAATAGCACCTAATCGTCCCAGTGCAGGTAACCTAATTGGTTGGCACTTAACTTGTTTCCCCAACTAGGAGTCAACACTCTCAACAAACAAAACACAAAGATCACAGAATCCCAAAAGGGCCCAAAACAGACCAGAGTTTCTGGTAAAGCTGATAACACATGTTGCATTGAGTGAAGGAGAGATCAGAATGACACTGGGTGTGCAGTTTCCCTCCTCTTTTAAGCCCTACAGAAAGGGCGTCGTTACACCCTGATTGGCCAAGAGGGGAATGCACCAAGCTGCTCTCAACTATCATTTAAGAGCCAGTCCCCACACCCTGCACAACAGGTGAACTGAATAACCCTCTAATCACTCAGCAACTCAACCAAAAAAACACCAGGGAAAAGGGAAACAACAGCAAGCACCAGAGAATTGGCAGCTGCCACACTCCCTCCCCCATATAATAAACACCGCCTCCAAGGTGTTTTACACACATCCTTTAGACAGTTATTTACCTTTAATACAATGTCACAAAAAACCCATAAATTCATCCTCATCACTAGTGTCACTGTCCAGAAAAATGCGCATGACCGCCTCTCTTTCCTGAGCCTCCACTTCAACAGAGGTTGGGCGACACTCCTTCAAATCACACACATTAACCACCCTTAGATCCTTTCCGGTGTCCTCACGCACAATCCTGTAATTCACAGGGCCTACCTGCTCAACAATGCGGTACAGACCAATCCATCGTGGGGCCAGTTTAGCTGTGTAATTTTTGGAAGCTTTGGAGACGGGATGGGCTTTCATCCAGACCCTATCCTTCATTTCATATGTGACATATCGCCTGTTTTTGTTGTAGGTATGAGCCTGTTTCCTTTTTGCCTGTGCCAGATTGGACTCTACCAGAGCTTGGACATTTTTCAGCGCACGTGGGACCTGAGAAGAGGGCTCAAAAGCTCTGGCAAAAGGTCCCTTCAAAGATCCTCTAAGCAGCAACTCAGCTGGGGAAAAGCCGGTGGCTTCATTGACTGCGGAGTTCAGGGCAAAACGCAACTCCGGTATGAAACGATCCCAACTCTTATGCTTCTCTCCAACATACGAAGCTATCATGCTTTTTAGTGAGCGGTTAATACGCTCAGTCATGTTAGTCTGTGGATGATAGGCAGTTGTGAGTTTATGGACAACCCCCCAGCTATCACACAACTCTTTGAAAACCTCTGATGCGAACTGAGGTCCCCGATCTGATAAGACATGTTTTGGGACACCCCAACGTGTAAAGATGTCCTTCCGCAGACATTTGCTGATTGTGGAAGCAGTAGCATTACGTAAAGGAAACAACTCAACCCAACGACTATAATAATCTACCACAACAAGTAATTGGGTGTTTCCCAGGGAACTACGAGGCAGAGGGCCCATGAGGTCCAAACCAAGCATTTCCCATGGCTCCGTTACCTTTGTCTGCTGGAGCAAGCCAGCAGGCTTCCTGGACTCAGGTTTATATTTCTGACAAATAGTACAAGATCTTACATATTCTGCGACATCTGTCCATATTTTCGGCCAGTATGCAACTTCACGAATCCTTTGCTGGGTCTTATATCGTCCAAAATGACCACTCAAAGGGTTATCGTGGTATGCATGCAAGACGACTGGACGAAGTGACTGTGGAACATATACCTGGTATAGGTCACCACGGTCAAGATGTTTGGTTTTCCTGTAAACCGTATCCTCCAAAATGACAAAACCGGAGTCTGCTTCACCGCCAGGTTTGTCATCAGTGAGCAGTGCCTGATATATTTTCTGGATGACTGGATCACTCCTCTGGGCTTTCCAGACATCCTCATCAGTCAGAGGAAAAGGTACAAACTTCTCATCCCGTGTCAGGGAACGAGTGTACAATGCAAGGGAGGCCGGACCAGTGGCCCGCGACAGAGCATCCGGTGCGTTGTTCAACTTACCCTTACGATATTCAATCGTAAAAGAAAATTCCTGCAGACGCAGTGCCCAGCGTATAAGCCTGGAGCTAGCTTTATTGGTGTTAAAGACCCACAACAACGAAGAGTGGTCAGTGACAACAACGAAAGGTTTCCCTTCCAGATAGTGTCTCCATTTCTCCAGACTCCACACCACAGCCAGACATTCCCGTTCTGTCGTGGAGTAATTTTGCTCTGACCTTGTTAGAGAGCGGCTGCCATAAGCGATAACCTCTTCTCTAGAGGAAGTGTTCGATCTCTGAGCCAAAACTGCCCCTAGACCCGTAGAACTTGCATCGGTGTAGACGACAAATGTGTTACACATATCAGGGTGACCAAGGACAGGAGGAGAGGTCAGATGGTCTTTAAGACATTGAAATGCCTTCTGACACTCCTCTGACCACTTAAACACGACTCCTTTCTTTTTCAGCGCATTCAGGGGCTCCGCAATCATTGAAAAGTTAGGGACATAACGGTGGTACCATCCAGCCAGACCCAAAAACCTTTGAACTTCCTTGAGGTTTCTAGGCACAGGGTAGTCACAAAGTGCTTCTGTCTTTGCTGGATCTGCTTGCACTCCCTCCTTGCTCACTACATGACCCAGGAATTTAAGCTCGGGACAACAGAAGTGGCATTTCTTAATATTGAGTGTAAGGCCAGCCTGCTGGAGGCAATCAAACACTCGCTGGACGTCATGAAAGTGATTCTGTACATCTTTGGAATAGATTATGATGTCATCCAAGTACACCATACAGCACTCTCCTAGGCAGCTCCTCAGCACTTGAGTCATTAGCCTTTGGAAGGTAGCTGGAGCTCCCTTCAAGCCGAAAGGCATAACCCGAAAATGGAATAATCCAAAACATGTGACGAATGCCGTGAGGTGCTGGCTTTCCGGGTCCATTTCTACCTGCCAATAACCACTGTTGAGATCTAAGGTGGTGAACACAGCTGAACTTGCCAGAGATTCAAGTATCTCAGAAATCGTTGGTAGAGGATAGGCATCTCCCTCGCTACGTTCATTAACACGGCGGAGATCAACACAAAATCGGGGTGTTCCACCATCTTTTCTAGGCACCACTACAATCGGGGATGCCCATGGTGAATGGGAACGTACAATGATACCCTGTTGAAGCATCTCTTCGATCTGCTCCTTAACCATCTTCCGCTTTTGTAGGGGTAATCGATAGGGGCGCTGGGTAACCACAACATCACTGTTTAATTTGATTTTATGTTTCAGCACAGAGGTACGGCCTAAAGTGGTGGTGCAGACCCGCGGGTTGTTTAGCAAGAGTTGGTACAATTTCTCAGCCTCCCTCCCTGTTAAACCACTGTCTGCAACAGCAGTATGGAGCAGACTGAGTAAGTCATCACCTTTAGGAATACAAGCTAGGTTACACCAGTCATCACTAACAGCAGGCAAGAGCGGTAATGTAGGTGGTAAGGTAGTATACAAAGCAACACTGCTCACACTCAGAACACCCCAACCATCGCTAGGGCACAGGGCAGGCTGGAAAGGGAAAACCCTGGTGGTGTCATCATCAGCAAAAGAGTATACCTTGTCCCGGATGTTGACCTGGAGCCCACTCATGCTCATAAAATCTAAACCAAGAACTAATGGATACACCAACACATCTGCATCCAGTACTGCGGTAGGTACGAACCAACTGTTACCATGCATGCTGAACTCCAGCACTTTACATCCAATAGGATTTGCTTGCTGGCCATTCGCAAGATACATTGGTCCACCCTGCCATGATACAAGGGACTCATTGGGGCCTTTGATCTTATTCCACAGACTCACATGTAATAAAGTGTAAGTAGCACTTGTGTCCACAAGCGCTTTCCCATGACGCCGACGTACCGTGATGGGCACAACCAACTGTTTTAGACTAGTGGGCGGGTGAGATGGAGATCCCACCACACTAGTAGACTTTTGCTTCTGGCAGTTCTTGGCTGCAGGCTGACTAGCAACAGTAGCCATGGAACCTTTTTTACTGGACGCTGAAGTCTGTTTTGACTCTGACTTTTGCTGTCTACTGTATTTTGAGCTACCTGGGAAGACATGAAACTGAGGGCAGAACCCTGGTGCATGCTCACCATGGCAACGCCAACACAAAACCATTTCAGGTCTCTTTATAACCTTCTTTTCAGTTGTACCATTAGCTTTGTGAGATTCGTTCAGAGTTCTCCTGTACCTTTTCTGGTTTTCATAATCTACTTCTATTTGACTCCCAATGCGGATCATCTCATCTATGGAGGTAACCCGACCACAGAGCTGACATGCCAGAAAGGGATTCATAGCCTTCAATATTCTTTTTAAAATCTCATCATCTGTGGCCGAAGAGTGCCAACGTTTGATAAGTGCTTGAAAGGAGAAAACAAAGTCTCGTAGTGACTCATTTCTTCCTTGCACCCTGGTTCGAATCTGTTCTTCCAGAACATCAACATAGTCCTCGGGAAGAAAAGATGATAGGAAAGCTCTCTGAAATTCCTCCCATGAATGGATTTTCTCCCTAACAGTCTCCCACCAATCACGTGCAGAACCATGCAATACACTTCTCATGGTCGCTAGGATCTCACCATGGGTAAGTGGTTTCAGAGACAGGAAGTCACTGCATCTTTGCAAATACACCAAAGGATCTTTCTCATCCTGAGGCCCGCCATAGCAAGGGAAAAACATCTTAATTGGAAGTTTGCCATCAGTCACTCTACAACCATCATCCTGGAAAATTTCACCCTTAGGAGCAGCAGCTCCTGAGCAATCTGAAGGAACTCCCACAGGTGCGGAGGTAGGCAACAAAACCACATTTTTAACAACTGGAGAAACAGGATATGTGTGTGCTTGAGACGAAACTGCAACAGGTGTGACTGCTTCTTTAAGGACCCATTCCTCTCGCTTATGTATTGAATTGACCTGAGAATTGAGTGCACACTGTTGACTTACAAGAGACTCAAGGGTAGCCTGCACTGAACCCATCTGCTGTTGCAATGTATGCACCTCAGTCACCAGAAGTTGTACATCCTTGTTTTCAGTGACCGCGGATGTAATGGAGGTCATCAAGTTTTGACGGTCAGTAATCAGGGACTCTTGGAACTCAGACTGTGTTTGTTGTGCATTCCACTGAATGGCATTTATGCACTTTGAACCAAAATCCCTTACTTCTGCAAGCAAATGGTTACTTGCTTTCTCCACCACATTTGTTATGAGAGTAGTACACATTTTTAGAGCTTTATCGATGGGTATGCCCTTTGAAATGTTTGACAGCCACTCACGCTGCCAATCCACTGTATTTTTAAACACAAGTTTCATCGACTCTACAGCATTAGCAAAAATGACTCAATCCGAATCTGAGTGTTCCTGGGTGGGAGGAGCTACAGGAACTGGGGATGAAGGCGGAAGTAATAAGCCCTCTAAAGCCAAAAGAGGATGAGTGTCCACAGACAATTGTGGTTCTTCTGGAGCATCTACCCATCCCTCTTCATCATCATCATCATCATCATCATCCCGTAAGTGCACCTCCTGCCCAACTACAGGCATATCCAAGCTAACATTTAGAGAAAGCTCGGATTCCAATTCCGCAAGCGACGGTTCCAATGCGGTCATTGTAATGTCTGGATCTTCCCAAGACATGATGGATAGTCACTAGTAATTATTTGGACTAATAGTCAAGCCACACTCCAAATACACATTTCAGAAATATACACTCAAATACACTTGCTAAATAGATATCAGAAGATGGGACACAAAACTAAATCTCTTTATTGAAAGATTATGCTTTGTGTTATGTGTCCCTTCGTGGTTGCCAATTATGTGGCGGTACTGAGTTCCTCAGACTTTAGTTGTTCAGTCAGAAGACTGAAAAACAGTTCCCATCCACATAATAATATAAAATAAAATGCCTTCTTAATAATAATAATGAACAAATGCCTCTTCAATAATGAACAAATGCCTCTATATTAACAAACAATTAAGGAAACTGAAATATTGGTTTTGTGTTTCCTTTTACCCTCCTTTAAAGTTTTCCCAAATAAAATACACTAAAAGAAATGGGTATAAAGGGTTTCATTGAAAATCAACAAATGAATAGAATACAAAAATACAGCCTGCAGGCGTTAGGCTATTGTAAGGCAAGCCAGCTGTTGCACAAATAGCACCTAATCGTCCCAGTGCAGGTAACCTAATTGGTTGGCACTTAACTTGTTTCCCCAACTAGGAGTCAACACTCTCAACAAACAAAACACAAAGATCACAGAATCCCAAAAGGGCCCAAAACAGACCAGAGTTTCTGGTAAAGCTGATAACACATGTTGCATTGAGTGAAGGAGAGATCAGAATGACACTGGGTGTGCAGTTTCCCTCCTCTTTTAAGCCCTACAGAAAGGGCGTCGTTACACCCTGATTGGCCAAGAGGGGAATGCACCAAGCTGCTCTCAACTATCATTTAAGAGCCAGTCCCCACACCCTGCGCAACAGGTGAACTGAATAACCCTCTAATCACTCAGCAACTCAACCAAAAAAACACCAGGGAAAAGGGAAACAACAGCAAGCACCAGAGAATTGGCAGCTGCCACAATACTATGACTTTTTTACATGAAAATTTTCAAAAATACTATACTATGTTTTTTTTCATGAAATTTTTTAAAAAATACTATACTATGACTTTTTTACATGAAATTTATCAACATACTATACTATGATTTTTTTACATGAAATTTTTCAAAAATACTATACTATGACTTTTTTTCATGAAATTTATCAACTATGTTTTTTTTCATGAAATTTTTCAACATACTATACCATGACTTTTTTACATGAAATTTTTCAAAAATACTATACTATGACTTTTTTACATGAAATTTATCAACATACTAAACTATTATTTTTTTACATGAAATGTTTCAAAATTACTATACTATGACTTTTTTACATGAAATTTATCAACATACTATACTATGACCTTTTTTTCATGAAATGTTCGGCCTACTATAGTATAGTATATACTATGACTTTTTCTCATGAAATCATTCAACATACTATACTATGACTTTTTTCATGACATTTTTCGGCCTACTATACAATGACTTTTTTTTCATGAAATTTTTCAACATACTATACTATGAGTTTTTTCATGAAATTTTTCAACATACTATACTATGAGTTTTTTCATGAAATTTTTCGACATGCTATACTATGATTGTTTTTCGACAATATTTTTCGACATACTATGACTTTTTTTTCCTTCAAAACGTACTTGAGAGCAAGTAAAAAAAATAAATATAAAATCATAATTCAAAGCACCCACAGCATACAGCCAGCTGTCCTTTCTGCATTTGTCAGTTTAAACTGTGTTGCTCTTTGCCTGGATTATGATTTAAACTTCATCGTCTTTTGTATTATTGTCATACGATCTGTACACCGAGCACTGATTGGTCAGTAGGCAATGCTTTCATATGAGTTGATCTATTATCTGAAACATAACCTTCTCCAGAGCAGGTTAGGTGTTCTGCAGAAGTCACCATGGTGATCTACCCTGCTAAGAATTGAACCACTGTTGTAGGACGGAAAACCCAGAGTTAAACCTGAAGTTACCTCACTAACCCCAAATCCTGCTTCGTAGTACAGGCCTGAGGCCTCTGGGCCTTATGAGCGTGTTCAAACAACAACCCAAACACACACACATATTTGTATTTCTATACTTGTGTGAGACTTCAATCAGATAATCCATAACCTAAATCTGATTCTAACCCTAAAACCAAGTCTTAACCCTTAAACTAAAAATGTAAACAATGTTATGACGGGACGAAATGTCCTCAATCTCATAATCCAAAACAGGTTCTCACAGTTACACGTACAAGAGCACAAACACAGTCATGAGCAAACATGTCCTTGAGCCTGTTGTGTTTCTCCTCACAGATTGAACATGTTATTACCGGTTTCAAAACCACTGTTAGCAAGATACAGCTGGGAGGAGCCACTGCACACAACCCATATGTCACTAAGGTGGTGTTCACCTGTGTTGGTACATCCTTACAATGCACACAGTCCACAAACCAACCACTACTTCTATGACTGAATACCAGTCCTACCCATTCCCCAGGTTTCTGTGTGTAACGACGGCTCGCTGTTACGGGAGTAATATAGTATGTGTAACTATAATTACTATACATATGGATTATTGAATATACTTAATGAACACACGGAGGTATTAATTAATTAAAACAGTCAATAAAGGTGCGCGGGTGAAAGAGATCCCTGGGGACTCGCGCCCTATTAATAGTTCCGGGAGGGCGAAACCAGTGGGAAGTGGGTGGAGGGGAGTTCGGCGGGACTGTTTTGTGTGTATTTGTGAAGGGGTAGTGTTTATGGATGTTTATTGAGGATAGTTGGGTGTGTATGTATTTGTTAAGAGGATTTATATGTGGGGGATGGCTTTATGTACATAAATGTGGATGTTTTTGTATATTGGTGTGGTGTTGTGTTTGGGAAAATGGTATGGGCCAATTGAGGGGAGTATAAAAACCATGAGTTTGGGTCCATTTGGGGGAATACTACGGTGGAGGCAACATGTGTGACGGGTGTGGAAAGAAAAATAAATGCTTCTATGCTGAAATGCCATCCAGTTGTGGACTGATCCTCATTTCCTCCATGACCGCTCGGGGATTCTAACACTGTCAGTTCACTTGGGGGAATTAGAATGAATACCATTTTATTTTAGAATAAGTACCATGTTAGCACAGCGTAATCTAAAATAATAAAGGTCTGAATGCACCTTAGTTGATACTGTACTTCAGTGGAGCAAATCCTGGAACACATTTGCAGTTGGCGATCCAGAGAAAACATCTTGTTTCCTGCTTTTCAGTGTCTCCTAGGAACAAGAAAAAGTGTCAGTCAACTATCAATATGACAATTCCTGTTTATTCTCAACGTCAGATATTCAGTGCAACAACTTTTAAATAGCTTGAGCATTAGTTTGACAAAACAATCTTAAGCTTTTTCATGAACTTTCAATCACATCTCAAAGTCTTCATCAGCCTTCCGTATCCTGGTGTAACTAGGGCTGAAACTATTATTTCCATTATTGATCAATCTGCAAACTGTTTTCTCAGTCTAAATATTGAGTTTACAATGACGGAGAAAAATGGAGAAAAGCAGAAAATCCCCACATTTAAGAGGCAGAAACCAGAGAACATTAGTTGTTTCTTTTTTGTTTTTTTTCAGTTGATAGAAAAGACAAAAAATAAAACAAAACAGGAAAACTAAGAAGTTGAAAAAATAAAATGAACTAGTGAAAGATAAATAGAAGAGTGAAATAAACAAAGTTTTTAATTTATTTTACCAACTGATTGGAGGTTAAAGGGGAATAAACTTTTCGTTTTAATTGACAGTATTATTTATTGACATTTTAGGTTATATTTTTAACTTTTCTGAACTTTTGTCTTTTTCGTGTGTCTCCATAGAAATCACCTAAAACTGTAAAATAATGTGATGAGAACGTATCTAAGTGGAAAACCCTCTTGTGCCAAGTTATTTATATCCATAAAAACTGACCACAGCGTTTAAAGATGTCAAATACAGATAAAAACACAACACCTCCAACTGCGAAACATATTTATTATACTAGACGATATTTATTTACTCAGGGTATAAACAGTGGTGTGAAAAATACTGTACATACTGTAGAACATCAAATTACAGTAAACTTCAGATCGCAATAATTTACAAAGCAAAACACATCAGGTTTATCCTGCTGGTGAATGTTAAAGGACAATACTAGTGTTTTTTTTTTATATATACGTTTTTCACCATTAACTATAAATCCTGTATGAATTCCCAATCCAACTCCATCACAAGCTATGCGCTCAAAAATTAAAGGATCATTTACCAACTACCACAATTTACCTCTTATTTTTGTAGCTTGTCCATCATTTCTATCAGTTCTAATAATAGTTTGACATTTTGGGAAATGTTATTAGATGAGAAGATTGACACGACTCTCATATCGGTGCAATAAATATGAAACTATAGCCCATTGACAATTCAAAATCCACCTACCAGCGCATCTAAAGCTCAGTAATTAAGTTCAATTAACATATTATATCTTGTTTGTTTTTACACAGGGTTATATTGCTGGTCTTTTTCTTGGCCGTCAAAGTAGCTCAAACTTACTTCTTGGCTTTTACACGGATTATCATTTTGTAAATGTTTGACTAACCAGGGGGCTTGTTTAAAACCTGTCTGATCATCTCACTGCTCGTGTTTTACGACCCGTCAGACTTCTTTTCAGTGATGTCACCGCATTCCCAGATCTCAGCTGGTGAGTACAATGTTGTCATTGACAGACATGAAGGAGAAAACTACCAAAATAAGACCCTAGTTGTAACAAACCAGAATTACCACCCCACCAAAGTAAAACACCTCTAATTCAGTGCCAGCAAAAAAGTGAAGCTTTACAAAAGTAGTGCCTACTGCAGCGTGATTTGATTTCATCGTAAAGGTGGTCATGATGTTTTGTCCTCTACCTCCCTAAATTGAATTTCACTGCAAGTTCATTTTCGCAGACACGAACTGAAACGAAAGGTCGCATGGAAGGAAGAAAATCAATTTTAAAAACTGATGGAAAGTTTGGAAGCAGTATGAGGAAGAAAAAGTACATATTACATGGGTGGGTGTTAAAAAACCGCAGAATCATGTCCGTTTTGGAGTACTGAAAGTGTCTCCAGCGAGTGAATCAAAGCTTCCGACTGAAACTGGAGCTCATGTTGCCCCGCGGCTCATAAATTTCCACCTTCTGCTGCTTTGTCCTCTCACCACAACAACAGACAATCACGCTGAAATCTGATCCGCTCTGCTAATCTACAAGTGCTTGCAAATAGCCTCTTGCCTCAAACTATCACATGTCTCAGATCCAGCAGTCTTTGTCAAACAATCTTTCCTTTGGTGTTCATATCCGGTGAAACTGAATGCTCCGGTGCAGAAACTAGTGCTCCCTGTCGTTGCAGTTATTTAGACTGAGCTCAAGGCTTTAGGCTGACAAAGCTGACCAAGCTGACAAAGCACCAAGAACAAAGGTTCATATAGCCGGGTTTCCACCAAAAGTTCCGGGGACTTTTGCAGAGTACTTTCAGAAAGTACTACCCCACAATCAGGACCTTTTTGGGGGTAAAAAGGCCCCGTAAGACGTCCCCGGAACTTAATTTAGACACTGGTCCCTGCGGTGGAAACGCAATGAGTTCCTCAAAAGGTTCTTGGGGAAAGTTCCTGTGGTGGAAATGTGGCCTGTCAAAAAGTCAACTGTGAGGAACTTGGTTTCTTTTAAACTCATGACTGTGGGGTATTAGTTCCTTAAAAGTTCACACACAAGTGATACGTTATCTATCAGTTTGTCATAAAACTGTTGAAGTATAAGACTGTGAAAATACGTAATTAGAAAGACCACACACCCAAAAGTCGCACAAGTGATGTCTCTCTCTCTCTGAAGCTGCGATGTGTTTCGTACTGGGATGTACTCACACCAGCGACGGGTTTCACTCGTTCTTTCTCTTCCCGTCTGATAAAAAGACCAGGAGTTGCTGGATAAAACACTTCAGGTGAGATAACGTATTATCATATATATTTATTTATTTATATGTTGGGATATTACAGTAGACAACTACAGGGTTAAACAGCCAATAGGCCACTGATTTGACCATTGATGCTAGCTACACCACCAGCCACTGAATGGCATACATTAGCCACGTTTTGATCTTGGCCGTGCTTTGGGAAGGCCCAACTCAGGTGTAAACCTTGTTTGCGTTTATGAAACCAGCCGGCCAGCAAACCGGTCAGTAAACCAATCAGGTTTCAGAATTAAAATCCCACTCAATCCATCAGTTGAGTTTTTAAAAGGAGGAGTCAGAGTGATGTCCTAAAAACGGAAGCATCGATTTGTGTTTGAGGAACGCTGCGATCGACGACGACCTTTTGACCCTCGTCGTGCCCGTCATGGTCAGCGGCCTGTCTCCCGGGGAAGCGAAAGAGAGGTGATGCCGCCGACGCCGGCGGTGCGGCTGGCGCTGTTCCAAGTTGGGGTCTTCTCTCCCGACTCCTTCCTCCCCTTTCCCAGTAAGCCGCGCCGGAGCTCCCAGCAGCTCGAAGACATCCGGCGGCCAGGTGCGACTCAGATACTGCCAGGGCTTCTTTCCAGCCGTGTCCCTCAGCTTCACGTCTGCGTCGAACTTGCTAACCAGCAACCGCATTATGTTCTTGTTGCCGTGCATGGCGGCAATATGGAGAGGCGTGTGGCCGCATGTTGACTTGGCATTTACGTCGAGGGTCAAACCAGCCTTTTGGACTCCATACCTGAAACCCAAGCAGAGAGAGCAGATCAGTGCCTGGTTGCATAAGGTATATTTACTAGGGCTGTCAAAGTTAACGCAATAATAACACGGAAACAGTGAGAGATTCTGAATGGACCAAGCAACAGACCTTATCATCCCTAGGCTGCTTGTATGGAAGACTTAACCTGCCAAAATAAAAAATAAATAAATGACTCGATAAATTAATAAATATGACATTAAATGTAGCAAAGATTATATTAAAAATAAATGTAGCCAATAATTAATTGATAAAATGCAACATAAATTGATATTTCTGTTTAAATTTGCCTCTTTATTTAGTTATCTTTGTTTTAATTCCCTGATTTCCTGATATTTATTTACTCTTCTTTAATTTCCCCTTTTTATTTATTTATGTATTCATTTGTATTTTTTTAAATGCAAAAATAAATAAACAGAAATAAATAAATAAATACATTTATAAAAAGAAATACATAAATATATAAAAGGGGAAATTAAAGAAGAGTAAATAAATAAAAAAGGGAATTAATATAAAGATAAATAAAGAAGCAAATTCAAACAGAAATATACATTTATGACACATTTTATCAATTAATTAACGGCTACATTTATTCAATTATTTTTGCTATATTTAATGCTATTTATTTATCGAGTCATTTATTTATTCATATATTTTTGATGTTGGCAGGTTCCGTCCTCCATAGCTAGAGGGGCTGTAATACCGCCAAATTCAAACTATGTCTTTAAGGCTGACATGTATGCACAAAACATCAGAGAACTATCAGAAACATATCAACAATCCATGTAAGCAGTTCAGATATCACTAACTACAGCCCACAAAGCTCTTTACTCTTCAGTTTCACAATGCTAGGTGAACCAGACCTGTTTTACAGAGTGTAAACCTGTCAAAGCTAACTGCTAGCTGCGCACCATAAGGTGTTGAGGACTCTGTGGTCGCCGTGTTTCGCAATCCAGTGCAGCACAGTGAAGCCGGAGATGAAGTCTTGTCTGTTGAGCAAGGACGAGTCCTCTCTGAAGAGGGTGTAGATGTCGGGCCAGGCACCCGCCGCTCCCTTCACCAGCCAGGCGTGCTCCCGGGGCTCCAGAGGAACCAATGACTGCTGACAAGGGCAAACATCAACTTAATCAATGACGTGTTTTGAGTGGTAAATGTTAGTTTTGACCCTGTTCTCCCCTACCAGCTAAACTACCATACCAAGAGACTGTCTATAAGTCTCACCTGCCTACTGGAGCCCTCATGATGAGCAGGTGAGGAGGCGGTGGTAGGAGAGCTCCTCCTCCCTTCCACCCCCTCGTTCAGGTCGGTGGAGCTGCGGCAGCGAGGCGGCGTGGAGCAGGACGACAGCGAGGACGACGACAGGTTGTAGCGTAGGCTGAGTGATGAGGAGATCATGTGGAGGCGGTTCAGACGGGCCGCCTCACTTCCTCCTCCGGCCCTCTCCTCCTCCTGGAGGATCTGGTCGAGGTCGGCTCCCAGGCTGCGGCACATCCTGTTCCTCAACTGGCTGCTGAGCCGCCTGGCGACCGATGGACGCGTCCGCAGCGGCGGCGAAGAGGTGGAGCCGTCGCTCGACTCTGTCTCCTCTCTGTCGTCGTAGATATCACCTGCGGGGTGGAGGAAAGGGCTCAGTATGTTTAAAACAGTCATGTGACCTGTTAGATGTTGTCAGCTGATGGACTTACAGACCTTTCACTATAGAAAAGATCATTAAAAGTCCTACAAACTGTATCTCTGACCTGTGGAGAGGTGCCACGGCATCACACGGGCTGTAGAGCTCTGGTCGACGTGGAGATGGTCATTGGAGTGATGGAGTGGTGACAAACGATCTGAGGGCTCCTGGTCGTCATGGAGACTGCCTGTAGAGTGATGCCAAGGCGTCGTTGTTTTACTGTTGGCTTGATGCGTCACAGATTCTAACTTTTTCCTTTGGGCTCGCCCGAGTACTTCCTGGATTTGAGACCCGCTCCCAGTGCGACCTGATGACACAGCAGAGTTAAAGGGACAATCCGCAGCTTTTTTATACTAATGTCTGTTTTCTGCTCTCAAAAGCTTTTCCATTTTCAGGTATCAATAAAGTAAATAATACCAAAAGTTGGCATTGGCTGTCTGGTCAGATTCATAATCTTGTTTACTTATTCTTTGATCAGATTATTCTCGATTTAAAGAAAAAATGGCAAATTTAGGCTGTGTTCTATTTAGACAAAGTTCTTGTTTGGTTGCTGCGTTGTCGGCACAACAGCTGGGGGCTGTAAATTCTGTGAAACGTTACACAAACAGCAGGATAAAGTGCATTTGTTTGGTATTTTTAGCGGTGGATTAATCCACATGTGGTGCTCTATTAAGTATTTGGGGCAGCAGGACGGTGTATGTGGGATTAAGTCAAAATAAAATACAGTGTGTGAGTTCATGGTTATGAAGGAACATGTCCCTCAGTACAAGTGTGGCTCATTGATGTGTTTATAAAGGAACAGTTGATGAGTTCCTTTTCATATAACCGGGGCACAATCCGGCAAGAAGTGAAATATTTGCCGGCGGGAGGAGGCGTCACTTTAAACAAAGCATGGATCTGTCAGAGGAGCAATCAAAGTTTATTGTGTCATAATTGTTGACAAGATAATGAAGCCACAGAGGCAAAAATTATACCACCAATCACCTGTTGACTGCTCTCTACTATGTGGTATTTGCTCATTCAGTTGTAATTGCATAATGTATTGTGCTACGCTATTTCATATACCCGAATACCCTGCTGTGTTTGTATCAGCATGTGGTCACGGTAGGCGTGCACGCCGCTTTTCGCTGACTGAGATGCTTTTTAAATGGTGTGCAGACTCCGCCTACTCTGCGCACCACAGGCGTACGCCGGCGTGGTAATGGTGCGGACCCAGTGTGTAGGATCTGGCGGTATCTAGCGGTAAGGTTGCAGATTACAACTTCTCCTGTTTGCCAAGCAAGTAGGAGAACTATGGTGGCCGACGCGAAAACGCGAATGGCCCTCTCTAGAGCCAGTTGTTGTAAGAGTAGAGTGCTTAGAGTGTGTGCGTACGTGGGAAGTGAGTAGTGAAGCAAGAGAGAGAGAGCGGCGACGTCGGGAGGGAGTAACATTATCGACTTCGGCCTTGTTTGGTTGTCCGTTCTGGGCTACTGTAGAAACACGGTGGTGCAACATGGCAGACTCCGTAAAGAGGGGAACCGCTCCCTATCCGTGAATCTCGTCCATGTTTACTGTTGCAGTGTCGCATAAATAGTTTGTCACCTTTTTATGGCTTGCTGTGCACAAAAACAACGAGTTAAACAGCTTTTCATACGTCAGCGGACGAATTTGCCTTATCGTCACGGGTCTTTAGACCGCGGTGGAAATGCAAACAACAATGGGCTGAAGGAACCTTTTAATTCCAGGGACTAAACTTTTTGTGTTTTTGGTGGAAACCCGGCTATAAACGGCTCATTCTAAGGTAACGAAAACAGGACTTGAGTAAAATATAGAATATCACCAGACTTCTCCTTTAATCCTAACAAACAGACTGCAGCCGTACCTGCTCTGGCCTGGAGCTCTTCATATCTGCTGTTCGACGGCATGTAGCGCTCCGCCTCTAAAGGAAGGCTACGTCTGGTGGACTCCCCCGGCGGGACAGACCCGGGTTCCATCCCCGACCCGGCCCATTGTCCTCTCTGACCCGCCCCTGACTCCGAGCGCCAGCCTGGGCCACCACCAGGGGGCAGCGTTTTCCCTTCAACATCCTGGACGTAAATCTGTGGGAGCTTCATTTCTGATGATGAAGAGGAGGACGAGGAGACGGAGGAGACTACGGGCTGGTCTACGATGCACAGCGAGGAGGCGGAAGAGACAACGGGCTGGTCTACGATGCACAGCGAGGAGGCGGAAGAGAGGACAGGCTGCTCTACGATGCACAGCGAGGAGGCGGAGGACACGACAGGCTGGTCTATGATGCACGGCGAGGAGGCGGAGATGGCCCTCCCCATGTCTCCGAGCGGAGTGCTCAGGGGCCACGCTCCTCCTGCTGAACCTCGTCTCAACTGGACGACCTCCTCCTCTTCCTCCTCATATTCATCATAAGAGACGGCAGATTTGTAGCTCGGCCTGTGTCTGATGCGGCGTGGGGCACCCTGCGCCCGATGATGAAGAGGAGGCTCCTGATGAAGACTCTGCAGCTCTGCAGGCTGCAGACGGGCCTCCCGCCCTCTGAGGGGTTCTGGGACTGGGACCTGCTGGCTGGTTTCTCCATGGGGTCTGATGTGGCGTGGGGCACCCTGCGCCTGAAGACTGGCGTGATGAAGAGGAGGCTCCTGATGAAGAGGAGGCTCCTGATGAAGACTCTGCAGACGGACCTCCCTCCCTCTAAGGGGTTCTGGGACTGGGACCTGCTGACTGGTTTCTCCATGAGGTCTGATGTGGCGTGGGGCACCCTGCGCCTGAAGACTGGCGTGATGAAGATGAGGCTCCTGATGAAAAGGAGGCTTCTGATGAAGAGGAGGCTCCTGGTGAAGACTCTGCAGACGGGCCTCCCTCCCTCTGAGGGGTTCTGGGACTGGGACCTGCTGACTGGTTTCTCCATGGGGTCTGATGCGGCGTGGAGCACCCTGCGCCTGATGATGAAGAGGAGGCTCCTGATGAAGACTCTGCAGCTCTGCAGGCTGCAGACGGGCCTCTGGGACTGGGACCTGCTGTCTGGTTTCTCCATGGGGTCTGACGCGGCGTGGAGCACCCTGCGCCTGATGATGAAGAGGAGGCTCCTGATGAAGACTCTGCAGCTCTGCAGGCTGCAGACGGGCCTCTGGGACTGGGACCTGCTGTCTGGTTTCTCCATGGGGTCTGACTGCAGGATGCACCACCCTGTGCTGTCCCACTTTAGTGCTCTGATCTGGGTCAGGAGGCTCAGAGAGTCTGGGGGTCTGACTCACCACCTGAGCTGCTGCTGCTGGTCTGACAGGAAGTTCAGGTGTGCTGCTTACCTGTTTCCTTTTTAGGTTTAAATTAGTTTCCATGTTGTTGTTGTTGAGCAGCATGATCCCAGCTGCAGGTAGGATCGTTTTCCCGGCTGTTCCTCCTGCAGGGGCGGGTGCTGTCACCTCCCTCAGCTGTGGGAGTTTCTGCCGAGGCTTCTCTGCGCTCCAAGCCGGGCTATGCTTCCCTTTCTCCGGGGAGAGCTCGGCGTTCCTCCCGGTGGGCTGCTCGGATGAACTCCCTTCTCCACCACCGACATGTGCATTGAATTTCTTCCTGAGAACAACATAAGAGACGCCGTCGATCTGTCTCACGGTGGCCACGGAGTTGACGAACTTCTTGAAGAGCTCCCGGTTTCGGTTCCGGTCCTCATGGTCCCTGATGAAGTTCCTGAAGTGCAGAATCAGATCAGAGTTTTTCACCTGGCCTCCGCTGCTCTGGAGGAAATGTAACAGCGTGTCCTGAGTGAAGTCTGTAGCCATTGTTCTCTTTATTTCACTGAGTATCTCTCTGTCTGTCTGCTGGTCTCAAAGGTCGGGAGTTTCTGTCAGAGGAAGAGAATAAACGCTCCGCCCTCCTCAGGTATTTACCTACCTCCTGCATTCCTGCAGGGGACCCGGATGTACCTGAATAATGTATAGAAAATAAAAGTTTTCTATATATGATATATTTGACAAATTTCATAAATAAATGAATTAATACATAAATAAATTGTTCGATTAATAAATAATTATGTCATTAAATGTTCATTAATTAATTAATTAATTAATTGATATTTCTGTTTTAATTTGCGTCTTTATTCATTTATCTTTGTATTAATTCCCTTATTTATTTACTCTTCTGTTTAATTTTCCCTTTTATTTATTTATGTATTTATTTTTACTAATATTTGAATTTATCCATTTTTTAAAATGTATTTATTTTTTGCATTTATTTTATTTTAAATAAATAAAATTAAAGTAAATAAATAAATAAATGCATTGATTAATAAATGAATTCCCTTATTTATTTATTTATTTACTCTTCTGTTTAATTTTCTCTTTTATTTATTTATATATTTTTTTTACTAACTTTCTAATGTATTTATTTATTTTTAATTTATTTTATTTTTAATAATAAAATAAAATAAATAAAAATAAATGAATAAATAAAAGGGGAAATAAAAGAAGAGTAAATAAATAAATAAGAGAATTCATACAAAGATAAATAAATAAAGAAGCAAATTAAAACAGAAATATCAATTTATGTCACATTTTATCACTTAATCAATGGCTATATTTATCTATTTTTGCTTCCATTTACTTTTCCTTTTTATTTATTTATATATTAGTTTTTGCATTAATTTATTAAATGCATGTATTTATTTATGTATTTTTGTATTTATTTATTTATTTCTGCATGATTTTCCCTTTGCATTTCATCCCTTATTTATTTCCCCAATCTTATTTATTTCTGCATTCTTTTCTTCATAATTTTTTTTACACATTTCTTTTTTACCTTTGTTTATCCATTGCCGTGTCATTATGCAAATGAGGGGGCTGGCACTCAGTGTGTGTCATGCACACACATATAAGTATAATATATTATACTAATAATAATAACTAATATATTCTATATCTTCTATGAGCAATAAAAATGATAATAAAAAAATCAAATATAAGAAAGTAATATAAGAAGTCATGAATAGGCTATTTTATAATTTATTTATATTTATATTATATATTTTTCTGTTTATATTTATTTATATTTATATATTTAGTTATTTTTCTGATTTTGCTTAATCACTTTTGATAATGTTTTAGCAGGTTTTCTTGTAAATCATCCCTAACACTGCAATATTGTAAGTCTATCCCTGTAGACATTCATACTGGCTGAATATTCTTTTTGTTTGGCATGAAATATTGCTTCCACAGGTGAATGAACCACAGTAACTTGTTGCTTGTTGTATCCCAAGTATGGTGTCACAGTAGACATATTTAAGTGTATGCGTGTGTGGTACAACTTGAAGACGACACAAAGTAATTTACAAAATACATTTATTTTGCAAAAACCACGGAGCTGTTATTTAATTGTCCTTTCATAAAGCGAACATTGAATTTCATTCAAAGATAAAAATGTCTGAGATATTCTGTTGTGCCTCTGAAAATAACAAGAACAAACGATAATCAACAGTAGAATCTGGCTTATTGATGACGACACACGGCAGCCTGTGTGTGCGCTGTGCTGTTTAGAGAATATGACAAACTGAGAATATTTAAAAGGTGCTCTAAAAACTAAAAACAGTAAAATGAAACGTGTTGGTGTAGAATAGAAAACAGGTAAAGAACTGATCAGTACTTCAAATATGTGAAAACCCTCTCTGCATTTTAGATTCAACACACCGCTGCTGCTGATAAACAACTAAACAATAACTATTGATTCTGTAGACTGATGCTTTTTACACCTGATCAGAACTGGACTTTTATTTCACAGATATCCACAAAGAGGACCATTGAAATAAACGAAAAAGAGAGAAAAACATAATTTTATCCTTCATGTTTGGTAGGTTTCCGCAGCTGTTTGTGTGACAGCTTGTTCCTGGGAAGAGCGAGGCATTTAACCATGATGACACAACTAGTCAGTTTAATGAATTAGGTGATTGGCAGGACAATTATCATCAATTTCAATGATTGTTTAATTGATGCTTCTTTTCTGTGTTTCACATCATAATAAATTAAATATCTTTTGGTATATTAAATTGTGGCATTTGTATTATTCTTGACTAAATATCTGACCGATTAAAAATTCCTCAAATCCAAAATGAAACCAAGTTGACGTCTGCAAACAATTCATCCTGTGAAAGTCTTTGGAATCTATACTTTTTTTTCTTTACATCAAATGTTTCATCACATCGACTTTTAAAGAGGCACAACTGTGTTTATCATTCAGTGTAAATTCTGCAGCAAACAGTAGTCGAGCTGCTACAGTAAAAAGTGCTCCAAGCTGCAGACGTACAGACAGCAGTGACAGTAGTAGTGTTACAGTATCATGTGACAGTGATCGAAGCAGTTCCTCCTTCAGGATCTCAGTCTCTCAGAGTTCTGACTCTTTCTGTATAGCGGTAAAATAAAAACTCCAATTTTGGTGTTGATGTATTTTTGTACGTTGACTGTACATGTGCGAAAGCTGGTCTTGTGGAAAAAGTTTGACAAGATGACACTAAAGATGATAGTATTTTGTCTTTGGGAGATAAAACACCGGCTCACTCTGTCTCGTGATCAGAAGAGTCCTTGGAGGAACGTCTGAGGTTCCTGAAAGCACCGTCAGAGTTGTTAAAGGACAATTCCACAGTGATCGGGACTTTCCGTTGACTTTTAAAATATATATTATTTTGATCTTTTTACTTTTAATTCAGGCTGCTGTCTGCGCCAGCATTATCGTCAGTTTTTATTAAACTCCTTTGGAGTTGTTCTAAACCCTGATACACTTTCCCAGTTTATTTCTAATTTAAGACTAGAACAGCTTAACACACAGTGCTGAGCTGCATCTCAAATTAATCTTCAGGTTCCCAGCTTTCAGATGATGTACACCACTTCTATGTGACATCTACTGTTGACCTGCTATCTCCCCCTAAAAAAACCCTGTACGCCCCTAAAAAAGACCAAAACGGTGGGTCTCAGAGGGTTAACTTGTCGCTCTCGTCTTTACTGAGGGGTATATTTAGAATATTTAGATATTGAAAGCAAAAATATTAAGTATTTCGAACAAAATAAGAGCTGTAAAACTGCGGGAAATGACCCATAACAGTGGAATTGTCCTTTGAAGTATTTGACGATGAACCTGAAAACACCCGATGCCCCGTAGAAATCATCTGTCAGAGCAGAGTATCATCAGAAATGTTGGCAGCGGTCGGTTTAGTCCACTCAGCGCTGGTTGCTGAACAGAGGTGTAACGTACAGTCACGTGTGAATAGAGCGAGGCACATTGTGTGAAGTCTGCATAGCTGTTTCAGTGTGAACAGAGCCTGTTTCTCTGCCTTCATGTAAAGCTCCTTCAATAGAGCATCATCAAGCTCGGAGTGAGTTTTTTTTAGGGAGCCTACTGTCTTTTCTTCATTTCCCATCCTTCACTGTTGCCACTCATAACAGCGGCCTGTCCGTGACATCACAGTGATGTCACAGTGGTAGACCTGACTAAGTGGACGGGGCCTGGAATCACAGAGGGTGGAAGCAGCGGTGGAAAAGGAGAAGAGTAGTGGGCGGGGCTCGACATCGTCATCCCTCTCGACCAACTGTGAGCCTCCGCCACCTCCTGCGGCAGGCTCTCGGCCAATCGCGTCAGCTGCTCCTCCCCCTGCCGTATGAGGTCGTCGACGTGCCGCTGGCGAATCAGAAGGGAGGGCTTGGTGCCGACGAAGCGGCGGTAGTCCTGGAGCTGCGGTTCGGTGAGGTAGCCGGACAGGATGGCGTGGACCACGCGCTGCCGCCGGTCCAGGTTCTCCTTAAGCTCCCGGGCGTCTTCGGTTTGACCGAGGAGCAGAGAACGCTTGTGATGGAGAGAGTCCTGAACGGGACGAGACGGCAAAATATTTATCAGCTTTCACACAATCTTAATACTTTAAGCTGTTCATGTCAAAATCCAAATATTCTTTGACTACTAGTGTGCATGGGACTGCGCTGTGCGCAGGATCCTGGGAAGTGTGTGAGGTTTTTATATGTTGTTTTTATGAGACGTGTATATGACCACATGAATTTCCCCTTGTGGGATAATAAAGTTGACCTTTGACCTTTGACCTTTGACTAAAATGCTTAATGTTAGCATGTAACATGTTAAAAACCCTCTTTCACACACAGTTCCCGGTAAATTGCTGGGATAACCTTTAAGGGACCACTAGAGATTTTCACTGTTCACACATGCACTACATTCAGGAACATTTCCATCTTGCGCCTTTTCATACATGCCATGGTGACGCCGGAATAGATGGGGCAAGCGACAGTCTGGAACTTACAGTATGGATGCCAACCACCATAAAACTCAATAGAAGAAGAAGATGGGCCAGATGTACGTGTGAAGACGCCTCTTATTATTTTCAGGAACATAGTGTGCGAGGAGCTGTTTTTGTCCGGTGCCAATGTTCTTGTAAAGTATTTATTATATTTATTTATTGTGAGTTATGACATCAGAAAATTGGCTACCATCTGGTGAGTTTTTTATTTTCAATAGTGTTCCCGCAATAAATTTTATGAATCACTTTGTGACTGAAATGTCACAAATCAGATCCAGGATTCGGAGCATGACGTTCCTGGATCAGGACAAATAAGCAATGTGTCACTCAACGCAGACAAACCAGCTAACACTGACAGAGTGGAGCTGCAACTGAGGAACGCAGAGTCATGTTCGACAGAGTATTTTAGTTCAGCATGACCTTTCCTCTGGTGCCACCCTAAAGACAAACTTAACACGTTGCTCTCCAGGATGTACGAATAGCAACGGGGAGGCTAGCTTGGCTGCAGCTGTTATTCTTACTTTGAAAGCTCAGATATATCTTCCATTAAATGATACTGAAGTAAAGCAAACAAACATGGATGACTCGTCTCAGCCAAAGTCCATCATTCGGGTTAACTACAGTACATCCTCACATAAAAGTCATTCTGATCATAAAGCAACTACAATAAAACTGTACCTCAACACTAGACAACTTCATTCAGTCTGACAGTCACTGTCATTAATAGTGACACTAACAACTGCTATCTTTAGGTTGTCTGGTGCTGTTAACGTTAGCAAATAGTTACCAC
Organism: Sebastes umbrosus; assembly: GCF_015220745.1. Lineage (NCBI taxonomy): Eukaryota > Metazoa > Chordata > Actinopteri > Perciformes > Sebastidae > Sebastes > Sebastes umbrosus. Next base: position 7,236,925 of record NC_051287.1, on the reverse strand, counting down.
GACAATCTGTCCCATTGCTGCCATCCAAAGTACATGGCCTGAACTTCATTCTTTATTCTTGACACCTCTCCTGTTTTTCTCCAATGGACATCCCTGGTTTAAATCTTTATTCCCATAATACTGTGTCACTGGATAAACAGATGCATGTTACTTTAGCTCCACTTTGTGGCTGTTGGGTGCAGCACTTCAATCCAGGTGAGCCAGGATCGGAATCATTTTACACTCTTTTTTAAATGTTTTTATCTAGATGAACCTCCATTATGCTCTCAGAGCTCTCGTTAATATCATGGGAGTAATATACAGGACTGAACTAAGACCTCTGTATTTAGTGAACGCTGACTGGGAGACTTTTTCGTGAATGGTTATACTACGTAGAAAAATACTTCATATTTTACAGACATAGCAGATTTGCATGGGATCAAAAACACAAACGACCTGAAGTTGTTAAAGTAACCGGAGAACTTAAAAAGGACCTGTTAAGCTTTTGTGCTTTTTTCCATTTCCTTTAATGTGTTCTTTTTGTGCATGTAAAAGGTCTGCAAAGTTACAAAGCACAAAATCCGATTTACTTTCCCACACAGAAATACTGCTCCTGAACTGCCTGAAATGCCTTGATTGAAGTCACGCCTTTTATTCTGTAACGTGGTGATGTCACCAAGTGACACATCTGCATGATAACTGCCTAGCAAGTAGTTTGGCACAACCTTAAACAAAGCTAGTTAGAGAGGAGCTGGAGCGGAGTCCAAAGGGGTGGTTTGGTTGACCAATCATATCAGAGGGCCAGCTGACCAATGAAAACAGACCTCTGAGGGTGAAAAGAGGTGTTGCAGTACAGCTGGTATGAGAAAAGTAAAGTGTTTTTTGAACATTAAAGCATGTAAACATGTTCTAGAAGAAACCCAAAATACAAGTATGCATTTGAAAATAAGCATAATAGGTCCTCTTTAAACCCAGATAATATGAGTCGTGTGCAGACAGGTAGGTCCTGTCCCGTCTCACCCTCTCGTCCGCTGCGTCCTCCTGCGTCAGCTCCCCTCTCTCCAGAGCGAGCAGAGATCTGTCGATCCTCGACAGCCGGCTGCACAGAGACAGCAGCAGGTTCACGATCCTCTCCAGATCTCCTGCAAAACACAACCGGGTCAACATCTCAGTTTCTGACACACTGCAGGTACCAAAGAACCATCGCAGCTGTAGTCACTGAATATTTATACTGCTTTTTTTTTTTTACAGATGTCGTACCGATGAAGATGCTGTACTTGTCCCTCTCGTTGGGTTTGAGGCGTTCCTGCACCAGCGTTTCAATGCTGGCCCCCAGCTCCTGGTGACGTCTGTGCTCCTCACACAGCGCCTCCTTCTCCTGACGCAGAGCCGCCACGCTGCACCTCAGAGCCTCACACAGCTCCACCTGGTAAAACACAAGAATAGCCAGGTGTTTCAGCTGCGTTACTGCTGGGGTGCTTTGTTGAAACCAATACAGATTTTTTGTTTTTATGTTTATATTAAACAAAGAAAAGTTATAATATTAATATAATTAAAGACATAAAAAAGAAATCAGTTTTTACCTTCCTGGTGTTGAGGTCTTTCTCATCCTCATCCAGATCCGTCTCCGTCCCTCCATCCGTCGCCGTGCTCTGAGCAGGATCACAGACGCCATCTTGGATCCTAGAGACATTATTTAAAAACAAATTATAATTATCTTTTAATCTTTTTTTCGAATGCCATTTCCTTACGATCTTTTCATTCATTTGATTGCTACACTGCTGCTGTTGATGGCCAAGAAGAGAAATAAAAAAAAACTGTAAAAAGAGTAAAAGCAAAGAAAGAACAAGATAGGTAGCAACAGAAAAGAAAAATAAACATTTAAAGAGCAAGACGACTAACACAATAAAAACAGAAAAAAGGAAAATATAGAAATGAACATACAAACAAATGAATTGAAAAGGAACACAGAAACCAAGCAAAATGAGAAAAAGAAATACCCAAAAAAGGAATAAAAGGACCATTTAGGGTTGGGCGATATGACCTAAAAAGTACTTTTCATATCTCGATAATGATATGTATCACAATGGTTTCTGGTAATTCAATAAATAAATAGTCTACATGAAATAACTACACAGTAAAGCCTATTTTTGTATACTCCTGTGTGAATTAAATACTTGAAAAACACCAAAAAAAAGTAGGCTAAGTACTGAGTATTTTCTCATTTTAAGAACTTGAGTGCAAAATGAACAAAACAGCTTTAAGTGAAATGATAGAGCAAAAATAAATAAATATAGTCCTAACCTATATCATGATAGAAACGATATAAAAAATACATATGATAGATATCGTTTTGATGATATGTATTATCATATTGCCCAGCCCTAGGACCACTATAGAAATAAGCCACTAGGAGTCAGCGTTGTTCAGCTGTTTAACCTGCAGGAGGCCATCCGAGTGGAAACCAGAGTAAAAACAAACACTCATCTATGGTAAGAAGACTTCAGCCTTTTAATCACAAAGACATTGAAAGCCTTTAAGCAGAGTGTCTTACGGCTAAGACCAGTATTGTTTTGTATTAATCCATAGTTCTTCTATGATCCTCTGTGTAGTGAAGTTTAATGAAACAGTCACTGTGGTCCAACCTCACTCTCTCCACTCTGCTGTTGAGGAACGTTGATCAGGTTTGTCTGGTCTCTCCTGTCCTGGCTGACAACACCAACACTCAGTCAACAGGAAATCATATTTTAACCTCAATGTTACACCATCACTGTAGCTTGGTTTCAGACCTCCAGCAGCAACTCAACATACATCTGGTGGTCTGTTCGTTGACGACTGTTCCCACGGTTTGAGAAGTAATAGACCAATTAGAGCTTAGTAGGCGGGATTAAGAATGGGGATGTCATCTTCCTACACAACCAGCTGGCTATCCAGCTAGAACCAAGGTTGAACCTGATGTACCTGCTGTCATGACATGGCAACAAACCCACAAAACTTGCTTCATCATCTCCATGAATCTGAACCAAAAATATATGTAACTGATTTAAAGTTTCTGGAAATACAATGAGCAGGCACTCATTGTCAGAAATGGCAACAGTAACATTTGTTTCAACTTTTGAACTTTGGAAAAACTCGCAAAAACATTGGAGTGTAGCTGCAGAATATGTTTTACCGAGGTCAAAGGTCAAGGCACAAACACTACCTTCCTGCAGTTCACTTGACTAACCATGTATAACAGGGAAATGATCCCTCTAAATTGATGATTGTTTGCCTTTGTTTCAACAAGGAAACATTCCTACACTGAACATCATGTTCACCAATAAACCAAAACACATTCAAGATGTCGCTGGCTTTAAAGGCCATAACGTGCAGAGACAGCAGAGATTAGCGATGTTCCTCGTCCGTGTCAGCGGCAGATAGGAGATGAAACACAAACACAACAAGAATGACAAATGTTGGTTTACAGGAAGTCCCTGTTAAAGTCTCTTTCCGCAATTTTGGTCATAAACACACTCAACACGAAGGTCTTTATCCTTGTGTTACATAAAGGACTTTAAAGGAAATTCAATGTGATCCTCCTCCAACGTTAAACTACATCATCAATCTGTGATGTCCAGTTTTATAATTCACTTCTTGTTTGAAATTCACAATCCAGCTGTTGTTCTTACTAACTAGGTGAAGGGTACATCTACATCACAAACAAACCAGCACGGTTAAACCAGGAGCGCAAAGAGTATTTCATTGAAAAGGCTGTTGAATTCATTCTATTATGATTATGTTTGCATGGAAATAAATTTAAATATTCACAAAAAAGAATAAGTGTTTTGTTGATGCTAAAACTCAGTGTCTTAGTCTATTTAAAATATCGCTGAAATTGTTTAAGACTAGTCAAAGAGAAAAGAAATGACAGAATTACCTGTCATCCAATCGGCTACTGCCCCTGCGATGCCACGGTGATTTACCAACCGATTTGCTGTTTGAAAAGATCTCCTCCATGAGCTCTACAGTGGATCTACCCCCCCACGTGTCCAGGAGGGGCGCCAGAGAGCTGTCCTGCAACACCTGGATACAATGAAAAAGGAAGAATCAAACTATGTACGACAACAAAGGTGGAGTCAGATCTAATCACGACAACAGAGGTATAGTTGGAACTAAATACACTGATAAAGGTAGAGTCAGAATTAGGTATACGACAAAGGTAGAGTCATAACTAGGTGTGGCGAGAAAGGTAGAATCAGAACTAGGTACTACGACAGGGATTGAACTACAGTATGTATGAAGACAAAGGTAGAGTCAGAACTAGGAACAGCAGCCTTTACTCAAATGAACTGCTGACTCCAGGTACCCACCAGCTGCCGGGCCAGCGCCTCCACTCGCAGCTCTTCGGATGTCTTCTCCCTCTTGGCTAGGGGTTGGTACTCAAGACCTAGGTTGTCCTCGCTTGCGGTGGATATGATGATGGGTGTGATGGTGGAGGACTGCGTCTTCATGGAAGAAAGGAGGATGGGCACAGGCGAAGGGAAGATGTAGGAGGAGGGGGACAACGTCCTGGTGGGAATGCTGGAGTTGTTTAAAAACTCCGTGCTAGAAATGAATACAGAGAAGAGAACAGAGAAATGTAAAAAGAGAAAAGAGTCAGTAGAAACATTAAAAAAATGTCCATAATGATTTCAATTCAGGTTTAAATATGAAAATGTTCCACAACAAACCTTCCCACAGTCTGGTGTCCAGCTTCCTGCTCCAAATCGACTGGAGGGGGAGGGGGAGGGAGATCAGGAGGAGGAGGAAGGAAATCCTCCAAGATGCTTGTCTCTCTGATTGGTGGAGGAGGAAACGGAGAGTCAGGAGTTGGGAGGAAGACCTCGTCATAATTCTCCAGCGATAGGCCTGTAGAGGATTCTAGTGGTTGCTGCTGCTGGTCAAAGGAGCTGAAGAGGTTGGACTCCGAGATCCGCAGAGAGGACAGGTGCCGGGGAATGGACGGATGGGAGGATGGCGGAGGAGATGATCTGATGCCCCCGCTGTCCTCCGTGTTTGGTGGGGATGAAAGCTGGAAATGGGGCAGAGGTGTCGGCGTCACCGGCGAAACTCGTTCTGCAGAATACCCTCCTATCATCTCTAAACTGTAGGATCTCTCTCTGTACGTGTCCTTTGCAGTGTCTTCTAATATGCTGGCGTCACTCAAACTGTGTCTCGTCTGTCTGTCCGTCAACGGGGTTTCATTGTAGCTAGTAGTGTCACCGCCATCATCATCACCTGTGCTGGGTGGCGCAATGTCTGGGAAGGTGATGGCATCCAGGTTGGCCTTGCTCAGCCTCTCACTAGCATGCCACTCGGCACTGACTCTGTCCTGAGTCCCAGGTGGGGAGAGGGGGCAAGGCAGGCCAACGGAGGCCGCCAAGGTGGAGGTGCTGGTGGCTCGCTGCCGGTCGGTGTTCCTCTGTCGCTCCCGACGAGTGACAGGAGTGTGGAAGGAGCCTGGGTCTACGATCACAACACAAGGAAGGGTCAGAGAGGAGTCACTTTTCTTTTAGCAATAAATTCCTGTAAGCAAGTACATTAGGGTGCATTTCTTTCTTTCTAATTTTCGTCCTTAACTGGCTACTCCTTTCATCCCCAGCTGATGATTAATCACATGAAAAAGCCAGATAAGGAAAAAATATTCTGTAGGTTGAAGTGAACTATAGTCTGCACATGCTTTCTTTCAAGGAGTTGAGAGGAGGTCAAAAGTTTGATAACTTTTTTTTAAAATTTTGCTCACCTTGCGAAGGTCCTGCAGGCTGGACGGTGTTCAGACTGTCTCGGGAGTGTTGAGGAGACACGTGGCCGCCTGATAGCTGGACTTCTGCAGATCTGAGAGACAGATAAAGAAAGAATTAACGAAAGGAAAGAACACGTCAACAGACAATGTTCAGTTTAAGTCGTGGCTGTGTCAGAGTTTAACTATTATATGGTCACTTTTCAGCATGTACTTAGTGGGGTTACTGTATAAGTTAAGACAAAACATCAAGCAATATTATACAATCAAAGAAAAAAAAGTCAAAATCTGATGGATGATTTAGGAAATTAACAACAGAAATATAAAGAAGTGCAGTTTGTAGTTAAACACAGTGTTATGGGCCTTCCTAAATGTTCTGTAATTCCTCACAGCGATCATTCAAATTGCTGATCTTATGGGGCTGATTGTTAAAAGGTCAGTGCTCAGTATAACCAGTAGTGGTGCATTCATGTTCCTGGTTATATTCAGACACCAGGCAGATCTGTCTAAACACACACACACACACACACACACACACACAGAGAATTCCTGAAGTGACCTCTGACCTTCACATTTTGAGAGCAAACATATTTAAGAGTTTTAAGTGAATAAATCCCCGCGGACTCCAGTTGGTATTTTGTTTATTTTTCTGTCTCTATGCCAGGGAGTTTTTTCTGCTTCCTGAAATTCCTCAGTTCACTCCTCTTCTTCACTCCTCTCCCTCACTCCTCCCTTTGCCTTCCATTGAACTCTTTCACTCCTTCTTTCTTTCCTGCATCTGATCCCTTAACTCCTTTCCTACCTTCCTCCCCCTCTCCTCTTCTTTTCATACTAAGAGATACTCCCTCCTTCCTCCGCAGGGGCTTTCACAAAGTCTGTTGTGAAGCTGCCTTGAATTCAATTTCAGACTCTCTCTTTTTTTTACCTGCTTCCCTTCTTTCCCTCCTTTTCCCTCTGTTGTTTCACCTTCTACATCCCATCTCTTCTTTCCCCCCCACATGTTGTTCTCCCCTCTTTTCACCTCCTCCCTCTTCTCCTTCCCTCTCACCTCCTTTCTCACTCTCTCCATCCCTCATCTTCTTCCTTCATTTCCTTTCCTCACCTCGTTTACCGACCTATTTTTACCTCCTTCATCCTTCTCTTCTCTTTTTTTCCTCCTATGTTTCACCTCCTCTGTTCTTTCCCTCTCATTCCTTGTCTTCATTCCTTACTTCGTGGTGCCAGCAGCTGGGCACATGGACTCATAAGGCCACGGTTGGTTTTAAAATAGCAAAGTGCCTAAAGCACACACACACACTCTGGCTGACTTTTAACAGCCTATTATGGAAGAGAGAGCTAAAATATCAGCACAGAAAAGACGTGAATTCCCAGGATCCTTTAGTTTTTCAGCACAAAACAAACAGCCAGCCGTCTGACATTCTGCTCAAACTCAACTTATTTGCGTTTCATTTTGTAAACAGATTGACACAAACGAATCACCACACAGAGAGAACATCTGTGAGAAAAAGATGATGCCGTTCAGCTGGAGAGGTTTTCAGTGTCGGTGACTGTGGGAACCCATGAGGGGGAAAAAAAGCTGCTCTGGGATTTGAAGCATCAGCTGTTTGGTCACACGATCACATGGTCTAAAAGGAGACGTGGCGTACCTGTCCTCGGCGGGAGAGCGGCGTCCAGGTTCAGAGAGGAAGACCCCATACATCCTGACGTCACCTGGAGCGAAGTCCTGAAACACACACAGACAAAGTATAAGAGGATTTCACTACTTTTGTTTATCCTCTCCTTATGTTGTATCATATTCCATATGATTTATCATCCATATCATTGTGAATCTCCCAGCTGGGGATCAGTAAAGTTTGATCTTATCTTATTATATTGTGACTAGGTCTGCGATAATAACGCGTTAACACAAATTTGTTTTAATGCCACTAATTTAATGCATAAACGCAACTTGCGGTTTTTAGGTTGTAGCAGGCGCAGTGTTAAAGCTAGAGAGAAGATACTGGCATCCTATGAAACTAAAAACCTAAGGAATCCATCGGTATAAACCATGTCATACTAGCTTGTCGAGAAAGAGGCTAAACAATGTTACAAACTTGCGCTTCTTTGTCAGCTGCTTAACTTAAAAACATCAACGCTGTGAAAAGCAGGACTGTTGGACCCTTCAGTGTTTAAAGTAAGAGGACAGAGTGTCTGTTTGTCTGACTGAAGTGTAATGATGTTTATGTGACACCGCCTGCTCTGATCACTGACGGAGATAAGAGACAAATTCATCCTTTACTGCATTCCTTTAAGAGCTCTGCAGATTCTGTGTATGAAGGATGTATGTGTGTGTGTTATCTTTGCTATCATCCACATCGGACAGCGCCCAGCCACCGTCTCTCCGGCTCTCTGGCACCTCACAGGAAACTCTGAGGTCTCTGGGTATTTCCTGTGTGACTCAGGGCCAAACGTCCCTTAATGGCAAAATGTCATTTTAATTTAATTTTAATTTCTTTAACCTTGCGATTTATAGGTTATCAATTTTAAAGCTAGAGTGAAGATACTGGCATCATATGAAACTAGAAAACCTAATGAATCCATTGGTACCAACCATGTTATACTAGCCTGTCAAGAAGGAGGCAAAATAACGCTCCAAACTTACACTACACTTTGGCAAAGGAAAAACTTGCACTCCTACTAGCTTGCACCTTGCAACAAAATTACAAAAAAGTTAAATAAAAAAAGACACAAATGAATGAAACAAAACATTTCAGAAAATCCACAGTAAATTCAGTGATTTTGGGCTACAACAATATCAACTGAAATGTGAGCTGCTGGTAGGAGTGAACTGTTACCTGGTTCAGTCTCTCTACTATGGGGGTGGAGCGGGAGCGGTAGTGGTGAGGAGTCATCGGTCTCTCCTCGGATCTCCCCAGGAGATCCTCAGCAGAAGCCGACCTCCCGGAGCTCCGAGTTGACCCGGCCCTCTGCAGAGCCCCTTTAAACTGCGTGCTCAGTCCCAGGTCGGGTTGAGGCTCTGCGGCCAGCTGCTGGGGGTCCAGGCCCAGGTCTCTGCTGGAGGACTGACTTTGTCTGCTGAGCCCTGCTTCATGCGTGATATCCTGGAGGATCTTGGCCTTGGGCTCAGGAAGAGAGCCAAAAGGAGCACTGGGAGTAGAAAACAGGAAGGAGTTATTAAATTAATAACTTCATATTAAAATGTAAATGAATACATGAATTTCTGAAATTCCATAACAATCCATCCAATAGTTGTCAAGACATTTCACTCAAAACCACAAAAGTGATGTCACTGCTGGTGAGTCATTAGGTTTCATCCTCTGAGGACAATGAATGTCTTTACAAAATTTCATGTGCTATCGATGTTGATAAGATATTTTGGTCTGGACCGAAGTGGTGGACCGACCAACTGCTATGGCTAAAAATCAGTGTTAGATGCAGCCGGTGTCTGGTTTTGGTTACCCAGGAGGTGGGTGTGACGGAGCCCTGGGAATGGTCACCCTGCCCGGGTAGTAGAGGTTGGACTGGAGGCTCCGCAGGTCGTCTTCAGGAGGGAGCGTGGAGCACAGACGGCTATCTCCGGAGGAGAAGCTTCGGTCTCGGCCAGAGTCCTGGAGGGAGAGCAGGCTGGAGGCGGAGGAGACGCTGAAGGTGTCAGAGTGACAGGAGGACACTGGAGAGAGGGGAGATAGAGGGAAGAAAAAAAAAAAGGATGTGATTAATATATCTGTTTCACTCTATAAATTATATATTTGCTTTACCTTCCATTTATTCTTCATCCACTCATCAAACCATCACTCATCCCTCCACCCACCTGCATAATTGCTGTTCTCAGGCTGTAGATAAGCGCTACTGGGCCTCAGTCCACCCCTCTGTCCTCCTCTTTTCACGCTTCTCTTCCTCTCCATGTAATCAGCCAGAGCGTCGTGCTGAAGCTGCCGCAAGTCAGGTCTCGACGTGGCGTTCTGCAGGGACCCGCCCCCGACGCGACTTGCCACGAGCTCGAACATCTTCCGCCGGTCTTTCACGCTGGTCTCTGACAGACAGGGAGATCAGGGTCAATGCCCATGCTCAGCCACATGCAGACTCTAGATGTTTCTGATGTGCCAGATACCCAATGATCACAACACTGACATTCCTGTCAAGCCAATCTATTTTGGGAGCAGCTTCCAGTGGTGTACTGACTTTTGTATACAAAGTCTGTCATCTTTATATGTTTTGGCCACAGCTGTTTTTATATCTGCATTTTCTAAAGTATATTTACCTCCTCCACGCCTGAAGAGAGCAGTAGTCTCTGCATCCGATATCCCGACCTCGTTCATGTTCTCTGGCTCCGAGTACGATCGCTTCTTCTGGTCCACTGTCAGACGCCTGCGGCCGCAGATCCGCATCACAGAAGGAGGTCCAACCGGCGGGACACTGGGGAGGGCGGGGGGGCTCGCGCCTCGAGTCTCGGGGCTGACCATGTGCCTCTCCTTTGGGGTGTGAAAGGAAGTGACCGGTGGTGGCGTCTGTGGTGTGATGACGACGCCCTGTGGTTTGGGCATGGTTTTTGGGCCTTTTTTCTCCGGGGACTGGTGCTTGGCGGAGACAGGTGGAGGCTGGTGGCTGCTGGAGGAGGAGGAGGAGGAGAAGGTAGGAGGAGGCTGAGAGCTGATTGAGGAGTTGAGGTCTCTCCGTCTGAAGGAGGTGGACCGCAGGACCTTAGACTGGGCGTCTTTCAAAGAGTCCCTGTAAGATCTGAAAAGAGACAAGATTACATCGTCAGTGTGGCTCAGAGAGACTCGGGACACTGACCTGTTGGAAGACTCTGACTTGTGGAAGGACTCTAACCTGTTGAAGGACGTGTCCTGCATGGAGCCCAGCATCTCTTGGATGTCATGTGTCCGGGGGAAGTCTTTCCTGCTGTCTCCCCCCCTGGATTCGTCCAGGTTGTAGGTGCTCCGACTCCTCTGGAGGGCTAAACTGGGATCTGTATGGGTCCTGAACACAACACAGATATTCAGCTGCTTTTTGACAGGGAGTGAAGTCCAGTAAATCTGAAGCCAATATGAATATTTATATCTAGTTTTATCAATTACCCACAACCCTTCTACCTGTTTTTCATGTGCTCGCCTCCTCTGTAGCTCATGGTCCTGTGGGCGCTGGCCCTGCTGGTGCTTCTCTTCAGCATGTTTCTGAGGTCCTCCGCTCCACACGGGGTGCTGTGGCCTTTCTCGGTCAGCTGATTCAAAATCGGAAAACACAAAGCAGTGAAGCAGCATTTTCAAATTTCGGAGGTAAGTTTGGGATAACACAAATCTTGTCTGGTAAGTTAAAATATCCATAAAATATTGCACACAGTACCAAACAATGTTTGGTTTGAGTTATCCTCACATGGGTGTCGTTATCTGGTGCGGTGATGGTGCTCTGACTGCGCGGCCTTCCGGTGCGTTCCCGACGCTCGAAACGACTGACCTTCTCCAGGACTGAGAGGCTGCGGACAGGTCCCTGGTTGCCCTCACTAAAGCAACTGTTGTCATGGCTACTGGCGACACTGTTGCTGGGGCTAGTGCATCGCTGCACCTCGGCAAGGGCGATCTCCAGACGGGTCAGTGGGTGTTCCCTGTCTTTCTCCCGCTCTCTGTTGTCCCACTGCTGGTACTGCACAGCTGCTGAGTCACTGAGATGACGGTGAGGAGGCTGGGAGGCGGAGGGGTGTGAAGCCTGAGGCTGAGGGTGAACGGGTAAGTGGGTAGGAGGCACTTGTCCCTGGGAGAGCCTGGAGGACGCCGCTGGCTCTGAATGAACGCTGCTCTGGTCCAATGATCTGAAGGGAGGGAGGAGGAGAAAATTGAACTTGCTGAAAAAGCTTAATATCATGCCCTGGACTGCAAGGTCAGCAGCTGCTTTATTATGCCATGAAGTCACGTTAACTCATTCATTCACAATTATTGCTGATGTTTTGGTGGAGCTGCTGATTGCATCTTAAAAGAGGTTCACAAAGTGACAGAGACAGAATCAGAAATCTCAAAAAATGCTGTGAAGTCACAATCAGAAATGATTTCAACATGTTAATCCACACAGCCCTCCATACTGTACCTGCGCCCGTCTCTCCTGGACTGGACAGGTATGCAGGGGTCCCTCCACTCTTGTGAGGATGGGTTCCTGAGCCCAGCAGTGTGGGAAAGGTGTAAATCCTGGTTCTGTTCCTGGAACACTTGGCTATTGGGTTTCTGGTTTGTATGAATATGGGGCCCTTGGAAGCTCTGACCGTGAGGTTCTTGGTGCCTTTGGGCCCCTGTCTGGTCCTCTGATCCCTCTCCGGCAGTTTTCAAGTGCAGTCTGGAGAGTTCAGAGTTAGACTCTTCCTGTTGAGGCCTGATAAAAGTAGAGGACTGAGTTAGCATTAAGGGCCAATATGAGAGTAACGCCATAATAAGATACGCAACATCAGCGGTGTCACAGTGTAGGAAAACCGACTTTGCATCTGGGACGTGAAAGCATGATGTTGTGCATTTAGCCAAACTTTGGTGGCACTCAAAATACAGCTGTTGGTTGAAATATCAGCATGAAATCACCTGTCTGCCTCGTGTGCTGGAGTCCTGAGCTGTGTAGAGGCAGATGTTGACGAAGAGGAAAAGGGGTGTAGTGAAGAAGAAATGTTGTTTTGGTATCCGTTTTCTGTAGCTGACATCCTTCCATCCCTCCGCCTCTCTGTTGCTGCTTCCTCTCTCCCTCCGACGCCCTGCTGCTGCTGCTGCTGCTGCTGTCGGCTGTTCTCCTTGGCCAGGGCGGGGTAGACTCCCGAGGAGCCCGGCACGTGGCTGGCGCTGGGCATCTGTGCGTAGTGGGGCTCAAGCTGGGGGACGGGGTACACACCGGTGGGCAGAATGAGTCGTCCAGACGACTGGGGGATGAGGCCCGCGGGTCCAGAGAAGGGTCCGGTAGGGGAAGGGGGCTGAGGAAAGCCTCCGCCCTGCCGGGGCTTCGTAGTGGGGCTGCTCTCTGGACTCTTCTCTATCACTGTGTGGAGCTGACCCTCAGCGCTGTACGAGCCTTTAGCTGGAACCACAGAAACGATGGCAGTGTTTGTAAGAGTAGCGCAGAGGATGATGATAGCAGAGCTTTCCTCTATCTCTACACCTTTACTTGATGAAGCAGAATTTTGGATCCTTAAAATGAGAAGAATCATGGAGATACAATATAAATATGATTTACCTGCACTTGAGGCCACCGGGCCACTGGAGTGATGCCAGGAACCTTTCTGCAGAGACCTGAGTAAAATACATTAGACATTTGATTGGTTTAAGTGATATTTCATTTTAAACAAGTACGTCATATTTCACAACAACAATTTAAACAAGCATTGTTTTGTTCTAGATGTCTTTGTCACATGGTATCAATTTATACCGTACAGTTTCCTATTATGTTGTACCTTACTGCGCAATACTGTGGTGTATTGTGTTGCTCTGGATCAAAGTGGATGGTATCGTAGTATTGTATGGTATTGTGATTTGCGTGATGTATCGTATCATATTATAGTATATTGTTTTGTATCATAGCATATTGTGTCACATCATATCATCCTATCATATCGTATTGTTACCATAGACTGTACTGTATATAAAATGTGGATGTAGTCACGGTGATCAAACCGCCGATCATCCGATTAGTGGACAACCCGTTTCTACCTCTGAGCCACAGGCCCCTCCATCAATCAATATTCACTCTGATTTGAGAGACCCTACTCACCGCAGTGACCGGGCGTGCTCGAGACTGGACCAGGAGTTCGGTCTCTCGTGGTTCCTGATGGCTGCGTAGCTGTCGCTGCGTCTCGGTGGAGCCGGCGCCCCCGGCCCCCCCTTCAGGCTCTCATAGGAACTGCGGCTGGCTGCCGGGCCCCATATTGGACCCACACTGTGTCTGTTTGACGCCGGTACGCCACCGCCACTGCTGCTGCCGCTACTGCTGCTGCTGCCACTGCTGCTGCCACGGTAACAGACCCCACCCACCGAACCTGGAACCAATAGTACAAAGAAAAACAATGACGTCATCACGTCAAAAGTTACATTACCCGAAAACCATCCCTGAAGCAGAAAGTTCACCTTGCAGTTCTCGGTTTAGCCCCGGCCTCGACCCTCCCCCTCCGCCTCTGGAATCGCTGTTGCGTAGCAACGCGGCGGAGGTGGAGCTCAGCTCGTGCTCTTGAGGCAGACCCTGTTGGTTGTCGTAAACCGTGCGGACGTAACATATGTCGGCCTGCTGCATCTCTCCACTTCCTCCTTCTCTCTGAGGGACGGTCTCCAGCGAGTAGGAGCGCTCCGGGCTGAAGGAGGGGTTGGAGGCGAGGTACTCTGGGATGCTGGAGCTGGTGGAGAAGGACGAGTAGGCGGAGTCTCGTTTGCTGTGGAGGTGGTCGATGCTGTTGGAGGACCTGGAACATGAGATTTAATTTGAGATCATGACACACATAATGCTATAATTCACGTTATTTTATCATTAGTTTGTGTATTATGAAATAATTAGTTTATAAGTTCTATATTGTATCATAGCTGATAAGAGACGATAACAATTACATTCTGCTTACATTAGTACGCTATGAACAGTTTATTGTTGCACACATTATAACATTTATATACTATATTGAGTATTTGTTTGTCTGTATGAACCTGGCAGAGGACAGCTGGTGGCAGGAGGAGTAGGCGGGATGGGGTCCGCTGTGGGTGTGGTGGTGCTGAGCTCCGGAGTGAAGCTGGGAGGACTGAGGAGGGTCCAGGCTCTCCATGCTGCCCCTAGAGCTGTACTGGTCCGGACTCTTCCTCAGGTAGCCGCCGCCAGAGTCAAACCCGCCGGACAGGTCGGTTGTCGAGGCACTGAGAGACAGCGACATGGAGAATTTATATATTTTTATCAAGGAGACTCAGACATGCTTTGGCAACGTAAATATGTAAGTAAACTTAGACACAGTGGAGCTTAACATCAGCATGCTGACATAACCACAATGACAACGCTGACATGCTGATGTTTAGCATGTAATAGTTTCTATATTCTAGGGCTGTCAAAGTTAACACGATAATAACACGCTAACGCAAATTAGTTTTAATGCCACTATTTCTTTAACGCATATTTCAGAGGTTGTAAAAGGCTCAAAAAGAAAAGCTAGAGTGGAGATAAAGGGCGTCTTATGAAACTAGAAAACCTACCAAGCATGTCTTACTAGCTCCAAATTTACACTGAATTTAGGCAAGGAAAAACTGCCATTTTCAAAAGGGGTCCCTTGACCTCTGACCTCAAGATATGTGAATGAAAAGGGCTTATATGGGTACCCACGAGTCTCCCCTTTACAGACATGCCCACTTTATGATAATCACATGCAGTTTGAGATGCTAATTAGGTGATCAACTTAATTCAGTGCTTTTAAGAAGGCAGAACAAAATGTATGATATTCAGACTTGTGCCGTGTTGAAGTGTTCCAGAAATGTTCCAGGTCCTCGTCAGATTGCCGTTGTGACTTTTACATAAAATGACTCGGGTGTATACAGACATGACATCAAACTGCCAGAACGGTTACGTCACCAGGTGCATGTCTGAAAGGGGTTTTATTTGTTCTAACTGTTGGTTGTAAAGTTGGTGATTTGCTGCCGAATCTGCCGTTACCTCACTCTACTGTAGATAACTGACTGGAATGTAAATGTGTGAGCATCTACGTCATAGTTTGACCCACCAAGTCCTTCAACCGAACACAATGCAATTACTGCTCTGGAAAAAGGGGGACACTCTCTGTCTGCATCTCTCCTTTTTTTTTCTGTGTCAGTAACTTCTCAGAGTCTTAACTTTTGTGTCAGCGTCCATCTCTTTCTGTCAGCTGTTCTGTCCGTCCCTGTTTGACTTTCTTTCTCTTCTGTTTTCTTAATTTCTGTTCTATTAAAGCGGAGTTGCAGAAATGTTACGACAAACTTTTTATGCAGATCCCCACTTCACTAACAGGACACCACAGTCAAGAGTGTGTGTGAGTGTGTGTGTGTGTGTGGGGGGGTGGGGGTTGTTGCCATGGGAGACCCAGAGGTGAGGGGGAAGGGCATCAGGAATGCCCGTTTCTACAGGCATCGACGTCAATGCTCCGTCCACCCAACACACACACACACACCCACACACACAACCACGTCAGAGGCTTTTATTCGCCTTTCACGGCCGTTTAAAAGAAACAGTGATGTAACTTCCTCTGATGACATAAAACCTGCTGACCAACAAAAAAAAAACACAACAATAAAACAATTATGTATTCAACCAGTTTGTGCAACTGAGATGACTCAATATATATCACTGCAGATACTTTAGCTGAGGACACACGTTACTGTGTGTAAACTTTTATTATGATCACGTCTGCAGACATATCATCCAGAAGGAGCTCTGACTGGTCTGAGACAGCAGATTTGGATCCTAAAACCCTTGACACTACAAGACAACGTGGACAAAACTCTCCATAATGTAACTAACCCTAACCTATGTCTCAAATGTCTTAATTTGGAAGTTATGTAAAGAATTTAAAGTTTGAGGTCAGTGTTACAAACCGACATTTTGACACCTTAGAATCAAACACACACCACGCAGACAGACAGTCAAAGGTCACACATCGTATAACAGACAGATAACAGCTAACAGCTCCTCACATTGATCCGTATCTTGGTTTCCGTCACCTTGACAAATTCCTGCCCTAGTAACACTTTCTAAAACACCCTCACTTTCCAAAAATGTCCTCTCTACCAAAAGAGTTCCTCGCTTTCCAAAGATTTCCCCTCTTCCATAAAAGTTCATCACGTTTCAAAAATGTCCTTGTTTCCCAAAAAGTTCTTCACCGTCTTCAAATGTCTTAATTTGGAAGTTAAAGTTTGAGGTTTGAGGTGTTACAAACTGACATTTTGACACTTCAGAATCAAAACACACCACGCAGACAGACAGTCAACTGTCTCGGCACTACTCTCGGTCAAACTACTGACACACCGATGCTACTGCACACAGCGGAGGAGAGACAGAGGAGCCGCGGGATCACAGGAACACATGCACATAAAAACACACAACACGTTCTCATCCGTGAATAATACGGCCACTTTGTATCTGACAGAGCTAAAGGGGGACTTGTGCCTCGGTATCAGACGTTGAGGGGCGTTATAAAAGCAGCGGTATTTGACCACCTGAACGGGCTTGCACACCCTGCGCGCTGTTATTGGCCCAAACACTCTTTACTGAAGCCCAGAAATGTCCTAAACACAGCAAAATAAGATGGAGAGAGAAAATCCAGGCAGAGGGCTGCAGGGTCTCTGCAGATACACTGCAGATTGAACACTGACCTGTCGTGGTAGCTGTGGTGCCAGGCGCTGCTCATCGTTTCCATCCCGCCCTGATCCGGCTGCCGCTGACCTTCACCGAGCTTCGTCGAATGCCACGAGTGAGGACGAGACGCCGGCTCACTGCGTCTGTGGGGTTGAAATACAAAGAGAGAGTTTAGTGTACGTGCAGTATTTGACCTGTTTGACTCGACTCTTATTCATTTTCTTGCTGAGTTAGACGAACAGATTGATACCACTCTCATATCATGAGGACTGGAATCGGGGGGAAACAGCTAGCTTGGCTCTGTCCAAAGGTTACAAAATAAACCTTCCAGTTGCAAGGCAACCAGCGGACACTCCAGGAAGTTACTGGTCATAGTCAAAAATCCGTCAGGCACATAAATTGAAAAAAAAAACGGCAAATAGTCATTTTTACGCTTCAGTGGAAGATACAGTCACAAATCTTGTGATTACTAATTAAAGTAAAAAAATATTTCAACTTTTTAAAGTAAAGAAATATTTTAACTAATAAATATTAGTAAAGAAAAGAAAAGAAGTAAAGAAATATTTTTACAAATTAAAGTAAAGAAATATTTTAACTAATTAAAGTAAAGAAATATTTCAACTAATTAAAGTAAAGACATATTTTAACTAATTAAAGTAAAGACATATTTTAACTAATTAAAGTAAAGAAATATTTTAACTAATAAAGTAAAGCAATATTTTAACTAATTAAAGTAAAGAAATATTGTGACTAATTAAAGTAAATAAATATTTTAACTAATTAAAGTAAAGAAATATTTTAATCAATTAAAGTAAGAAAATATTTTAACTAATTAAAGTAAAGAAATATTTTAACTAATTAAAGTAAAGAAATATTTCAACTAATTAAGGTAAAGAAATATTTCAACTACTTAGAGTAAAGAAATATGCCATTCCATGTTATAAGATGAGGTGAAGGCAGTCAGTCATGTCAGGATACAAAGAGAGAAAACCAGACATATGTTCATCTTTCCAATTGACCATATTGTTCATACTTGAACCACAGCAGAATAATGCATCCACAGGCATTTGAATAGACAATGTTAGGATTTATTTAATCAGAGATTATTTATAAAGGTAAAAATCATATTTCCACTGTTGCACTTTGGCCAGCAGCTAAACTAACTGGCTGTTAACCAGCTACCGTATCTGACTTTAGGCAAGAAAGCTAATAAGTGTGTTTCCCAAAACTATTTCATAAAACAACAAACAGAAATTAAGTACATTTAATTTTTGAAAGACTTTTTGATTAACAGAAAGCATCCAACACTCACACCACAGTCATGGGTTCTGTTTTAAATCATGTTAGTCTCCTTTCACCCTGCACAGATCTTCATTCCCAGAACCATTAGAGGTCTCAAACTGCTGCAGGGAATCTACCGCTGAACGCAGTTTATTATCAGAGCTGGAACCAGAAAACGGATCATTTCGAGTTCAACATTAATAAATAATGTCCTGCTGTGTCCTCCCACAGTAACACAACACAACACAACACAACCACAGCTGCATGGCCTCATTCCACAGAGATCTGACTCACCTATCGCTGCCTTTCCCTTCCTTACAATTTAAAAAATGCCTAAATACTTTTAACTTCAGGCTCCTTCAGGGGAAATATTACAACCAGATATTAAAAACCAAAAATGAAAATGAAAAGTAAAACTGCCCTAAGACAAACACGTGCAACATAAAGTTTTATTTAGCCATATTTTGGTGAAAATATGTGTGGAACTGACGTATTGACCATCAAATGGTCACAAGAGAAGTGAATTATGCTGCAGACGTGGTTTAAAAAGTTTTTCACTGTACAAATCTACTGGAAGCAACAGGAATTCAAACTGACCTACGACCTCTGTTCATTGTCTGACCTCTTATTGTAATCAGTAGGGGGTCCGTTAGTGGACTACATTTTTTTTTGTAATTATTTCTTCATGGTGATGTAACTTCAGGGATAAAATGATGTGTTTTTGTTTGTAGTGATAATCTTTATGACATCACCAACATAATTTTTTAATGCGTCATCTAACCAGTTATGATAACAGAGACATCGGTTACAATAATCTTCCACTGATCCTCGTCATATTTGACATGTTCTGCTGCTGTGTATTTATCCACACAGATAAACAGGAAAAGATTTGTATCTGAGTAAGTAGGAGACAGAGACATGAAAGCCTGTATGTCTGTGAACCCCAGGATCCCTGGGTAATGACGGGACGTGACTGGAATACCTCAACGCGTTATCATCTCTGTAACACGTGTACGGATATTCACCCTCGCCACTAGCTCTCAGGGGGACTGGCTGGAGTACAGCATGGTATGATTTGGTTCGAGTTTCAAATCCAAGTCTAATTTTGAAACCTGGACCACACTAATGCACACATACATGTCTTGGCCCTGCATTCACAAGTCACCAAGGTTGTGTCCAAAACATAGATATCAAGTCCTAAATGTCACAAATGTCATGGCATCATTGGCTTTCTGTTTCAAAGTTTGTTAAAAAAGAACCAGAGGATCAGGTACAAATTTCAGGTTGTGCTATTAAAGTCCTGAATATTCAGTGTGCAAATTCAACCCTTTCTCCTACAAAATGACGTTCCCATACAACTAAACTGCATTCTAAATTACGTCACGTATCGAGGGAAACGTATTTTCTCGCAGATTACGCTCACTGTTTTAAACGCATGGTTAACGTTGTAAATTGAAACAAAACAAAACAAAAAACGCAGCAAAACTATTTGGCTAGGTTTAGTGAAAGTAACATCATGTTTTGGTTTAAGATTACTACCAAATTAACACAAAACATCATAAAAACGCAACAAAACTACTTTGTTAGGTTTAGTAAAATAAACATCATAGTTTGGTTTAGGATTACTACGAAATTGAAACAAAACACCGTAACAATGCAACAAAACTACTTCGTTAATTTCAGATTTCGAACATTTTTACTGCATCAATTTAGATATTTTCCAAAGTAAATGCCCCTAGAAGTGTATGATTCAACTTTTTCCCATGGGCTAGTTTTAAAAAAGTTAACAAACATCACATTAAATCTTAGTGTAGCTTCCTAGCCATAATAAAAACGCAACAAAACTACTTGGTTAGGTTGAGTAAAATAAACATCATGGTTTGGCTTAAAATTACTACGAAACTGAAACAAAACGACCACAAAAACACAACAAAACTACTTCGTTAAGTTTAGGCAACAAAACTACTTGGTTAGGTTTAGTAAAAAAACAACATGATTTGGCTTAAAATTACTACGAAATTTAAACAAAACACAAAACAAAACTACTTTGTTAGGTTTAGGCGACAAAACAACTTGGTTGGGTTTAGTAAAAAAAATCATAGTGAACGTTGAGTTTTAGTCAACCACCCCGATCTCCTCATTGTGGACTTCCACAGACTACTACTTTAGAAACGTATTTGTTATACGTCAAAAACAAACATAATCCGCGACAAAATAGGCTTCCCTTGAAACGTAATTCACGATACGGTTTCATTGTATAGGTACGTAAGACAGGGCCGGCAAATTAGAGTTGAGTCATGATGAAAAAATTGGGACTAAAGTGAGGCAACAACGATTACCACATTCGGTTTGATCAACACCGACGATTTTTGAGTAGCAGGAAGCACCTCACACTGTTTCCTTCTCCCGTGTTTCTGACTAATAAACTAAACGTAGGACCTGTTTTACCTGGAGGTGAACCTGAGGACTTTGGAGATGAGGCCGGTCGCCAAGCCATTGACGCTGGCCTCCGATGGCGCTCGACACAGTGCCCCGTCCGACCGGCCCAGCTCAGCCTTCTTCTGCTTCTTCCGGAGCTTCCTGCGGTAGAACGCCTCCAGCAGCTCCATGGCTTCAACTCAAAGTCCACTTTATTCTACTTTCTACTCTACTGCTTTCTTCTTAGCTGTACCTTCTTGTCTAAGTGTTTCCTCTTCTCTTAGAAAATCCCAGAAAGGTCCATTTCCACACCCTTTAACACTGGGCTGTTTGTTTGGTGTTTCCTTCTAGAAAGCTCCAAGAAAACCTAGAACTCTACTCAACAGTTCCCTTACATGCTCTCTTCTGTACAAGAGCACTTCCAAAAGTACTTGTCCTCTTAGAAATCTACTCATTCTCCTTCACCACTTGGACCTAAAGCCGTCTTCGTTGCAACCCAGACTGACGCAACCACCCTATTCCTGAGTTTCGACGTTCATTTACTCCATCAAAATTCAAAAAGACTTGCCACGACCGATCTCGTCTCTACCACCTTCTGATCTGTCCCTTTGCTCCAGTTCCAGTCTGGGACTGTCTGCTCAGATTGAGTCGCGTTGCGTTGGTCCCCGTCCCCGAGCTCGTTAAGCAAATGAAGCAATTAAGCGTCATTAGGCCGTATGATAAAAGCATGAAGTAAACATCCTTAGCCTGGCTTGGTCTGGATGGTAGCTGTTGATGTGGTGTGTGTGAGCGAGAGACACTGAGAAGAGAGAAAGAGAGAGAGAGAGGGGAGGAAGGAGAGAAAAGAGGGAGGTAAGGTACAAGATAGTGAGAAAGAAGGAGTAGCAAGAAAGGGTGGGAGGATGGAGGGAGATAAGGGCCGTTAGGGAGAAGATACTGAGGAATGAAGCAACTGGAAGACTGATGGAGAGATGGTAGAAAGAGAGGAAATGGTGAGGAAGGGGAGGATAAAAAAAAATGGCGAGAGACATGGAACTCCACAATATTGTCTTTCCTGTGCCATGAAATAAAAATAAAACAGAGGATAACCTGAGGAGGTGACGAGGACGCAATAACAAGAGCAGAACGGTGAGGAGGGAGGAAGAAGAGGGAGGATACATAAACATGGAGAGAGAGAGAGAGTTGTTGAAAACAGTGAGCTGATTTTGAAGCCGTGGGCAGAAAGATGTCTCATGATGCAGCATGTGCTTCTACAGTGAACAATGAACTGATTATTATTGATTGTTATATTATCACTGCCAGACGGATTGGAGTAAACCAGGGCAGACGCATTGACGAAAGTTAGGAATCACTGATCAGTATTCAAGTTACTTTACAAATGTAACTAATTACATTGTTGTTGTTACTTAAAAATAGATAATGATACATCCATTGTTCCCAGAGTTTGATGATCCCCTGACTTTTTTCTCTACCACCACCAGCAGGTTGACATTTTTGGTTCGGCAACTATTGTACAGATTGTCATGAAAGTTGCTCCAGATATCAATGTTGACCACATGATAAATCGAATCAGCTTTGGTGATCCCCTGACCAGTAGGAATGGTTGGGCTTAAAACTACTACGTTTGTTAAGTGAAACTGAACGTTGTGAACACAGGACACGAACGAACAGCTGATTGTAAAGTGAAACCGAAACTTGGCATGGGACACGAACAGTGGTCTCCTGGATGAAAGTCTTGTGTTTGTTGGACCCATCCACCTCTCTTTTGCTCTTCATACTACGTCACCTCACTCCTCGACCAGATGGGTTTACATTGTAGTGAATTGAAAGGCCGGTGCGGCTCATACAGGCACTAAAAAGGGTGCATTGTGCGTCGGCATCACACGCCGATGGGCGTGACAAACCGGCGGTAATTTACGCCCTGGGAATGAGAACGGATCGGTGGATGGATTGGTATCAAGCTTGTTAACGTACAGCTCATGAAAAATAGATTCCACTAAGAGACAACGCACTCAGTCCTCTAAATGTGTTACTTTAATGACAGAAAATGTTTCATAAATGTCATTTTTATTTTGTATCTGGATCAAAACACTGAAAAATTGGACTGAGAACAGAATCTGATTGGAGGTATGAGCCATGTAGAAAGTAGAAATTATAAGCTGATATACATTTTTATGGACCGTTAAGAAAAAGGAAATGTTTGTATTGACACAGTCTGGCTCAAACTGTCTTTACTGCCCTGTTTGTGTGTGTGTGTGTGTGTGTGTGTGAGTGTGTGTGTGTGTGTGTGTGTGTGTGTGCGTGTGTGTGTGTGTGTGTGTGTGTGTGCAGGGTGTGTCTCTCTGAACACAGACCTTATCTATTGCCGTGGGAAACTGTTCCTCCAGCCCAGAATAATAATCTCTTTGATCTGCTCGGAAACCAAAATTGGAGAGAGAGAGAGAGAGAGAGAGAGAGAGAGAGAGAGAGGTGGGCAAAAGTGGATACGGGGGACACACTTGAACTATTCTTTTGGGCATAATCTTTCTCTACCTCAGCCGTGGCTGGTTGGTTTGTGTGTACACACAGAGCTGACCATAACTGTGGTAAAAACCCCAATGGAGAGATGCATATTCTGAATGCGCTGTACCAGCCCAGTTGCACAGCAGTTTGTGACATAGTCACAAAATTTAATGCATTGATTCGTGTACAAAGACATTGGTCTATGGCCATTTTCAAAAGGGTCCCTTGACCTCTGACCTCAAGATATGTGAATGAAAATGGGTTCTATGGGTACCCACGAGTCTCCCCTTTACAGACATGCACACTTTATGATAATCATATGCGGTTCTGGGCAAAAAACATCAATTGCAAGCAGTATAAATGTGTTATTTTCACCTATTCTAAAAATGGTGTATTTGAATATTTCTGCATACTAGGGTCCCTAAACAGTCTTGAATTACATAGATTGGGTATCACTGTAAAGCTGAGACTCTTGTGAATCCAACAGGTCCAATTGTATTCATGCGTAATGATGTTAGTCCCCATAGTAGACATTTCAAAGAGATTTCATATAGTGACGTTTTTACTCAGATTTGATGGCGGTGTGTCTTTATACTAGGACAGTTTTCCTAAAATTAGATTTGAAAAAATCGCAATATATTGCCTTGCTTATATCGCAATATATCGTCACCACATTCTTTCCAATACACAGCCCTATGATGACCCTGTAGACTTGTAGCCTGCACTCTTATACCCACAGACAAATTGTCCTTTATTTGGTGAGACAGGTCAAGGGACATCATTCCAGAAAGGTTTCTCATACCAGAGGGTTTGCTAATTAGTGGCCATTGATAAAACTAGTGGAACAAGTTATACAGTGAAGTTGGTCTGACAACTGAGTGGTATTCAGATGAAGTCACTGTTGTTTAACCTGAGCAGATAAAATGTAGATATAAAGCCAGGTCAAGCTGCCAACTATCTGCACTTTGCTTGGGTGAGTATAAGATTCAAAGGCAGATAAAGGTGTGTTAGGTCAGGGCTCAGAATGGTATCGCCTGTCATGAGGCCGGGTAGATTCATGACAGTACAGTCTGATACTGCAGGGCTTAAAGCAAGACGAAGGCCAATCCCTGTGTCGCCTCACGTCGCCTTTGTCTTGGCCAAAAAACTGCACTCGAACCCACCGCAAAGACTACAGCCAACGGCCGACTACTGTATGCACGTCCTGCGCCTGCTTGAGAGGAAATAACCTTCCATACCAGCAGGTGGCGGTGGTCTGTATTCGTCATTCAAAAAGGGAAACCGGAAGACTGAGGACTGCGGATATACAAGCCGTTGTTATGATAAGTACATGAAACAAAGCGCCGTTTGCCGACCATTTTCACACCACTCTCACTCACCACTTAGATTCATTCCAGATGTCTGTCGTGAAAATATCTGTGTATTGGAAGGATGAGATGAGATGAAGATGAAAAATGAGAAGAGACCTTCTGTGTTTGCCGTCTTGACTTTACTCGTTGCCTTGCTTTCCTCACTTCCGTTTCTCTTCTCGTGCATTGATTCGTTTAAGCTGAACAGCCAATCAGAGTGATTTCTGTCAATGAATGGCTCTGCTGCCGATTCAACATGCTGAATCAGCCAAAAGAACACAGACACGGGCAGACTAGAGCCGATGGTGCGGGACACACCGCCAAAAACTAGGCCGACGGACGCTCACTGACGGCCCCAAACTGTCCTGTCCTGACTTGGTGTGTCTGGGCCTTTAGAGACAGATCAAAACATAATTTATTATGAATACTGGGCTGTCATAACAACACTAACCCAACTTTTGGCACATTTTACTGTGTACTGATAACTATGGAACACTGGAACATCCTAAAGGACTTCCTGAACCACATCAATAAACCCTGGAAACTCTTCAAGGACCCCTGAGACCATCATCAAATGACATCCAAAATATGCAGACACTCACTAGACTACATTAACCATGAACCACAGAGAATCTTGCTCACCGGTGTATGTTTATACTTTATACAGTAAATCAAAATCTATTCAACAGTTTAACCACAGATCTAAAGCAGAGCTCAAGGTATATTAAACTGCAGGTAACCATAGCAACAGTGCAACAGGTGAAACTAGCCTAACCATTGGGTTAATCTGACCACATTAAAGGTAAACAACAGCGTAGTCCCGCCCATCACCAGAACACAATACACAGGATCGGACACTAGTATGATTCACAAAGTTAATGACAGGTCTGTTAATACAGGGACTAACACTAGAGACTGCACTGTGTGTGTGTGCGTGTGTGTGTGTGTGTGTGTGAGGGAGTTTGTTTGTATTACGCGTGTGTTTTGTGCAATTACGTGATGTCGTTTTAGAAAAATGTGGTGATTCAACTAAAGAAACATCTGAAAAGGAAGGAGGAGAGGAGAGGACCGGAGGGGAGGGGAATGGAGGAAGAGAAACAGGAGGAAGAGGAAAGGAATAGAAGGGAAAAGAGAGACAGGAAAGGACAGGAACGAAGGAGAAGTGATGAGATGGAACAGGGATGACAGGAAGGAAAAAGAGGAGCAACGTAGGAAAGGAAAGAAGGAAAAGAGAGAAAGAAAAAAGGGACAAAAAAAGAAGAAAAGGAAAGGAAAGAAGGAGTCAGAGAAAGAGACCGTGTGTGTTTATAAGTCAGTTTGTCCGTCCTCTCCGTATTAACACCCAGCCTCATGGGGCTCTGATGGCCCACTTCCTGTTTTTGGACCAATAAGAGACAAGCATTGCCCCCCGCTCTACCCCCCTCCTCTCCTCCTCAGTGGTATCTGATAACCACCCAGAGCCCAGGGGATTGTGGAAGAATAGAGTCATTCTGCCTGTTTATGTGACTGTAGAGTACATTTTAATGACGCTGTTGTTACAATCACCTGCAACTACATGGTGTTGCTCAAAGACACTTCAGCAGAGAACTAACTTTAAACTGCTCAGTCACCCTTCCAAAATCAAAGTATTGTGTAATATACACACTTGCCAACCCTCCCCATTTTCCCGGGAGACTCCCGTTTTTCATCGCCCTCTCCCGGTTTCCTCCCGGAGTCACAATTCTCCCGTGTTTCTCTCCTTTTTTTTTTCCTTTTTGTTATCTTAGCCTGTTTCAGGAACTGAACAGTGTGTATAATCTCTACTGTTTCCACCCGGACGACAATAGAGCTACGCCAACTGTCGTTTCCCGGCGGAAGAGAGCAGTCTACGCTCGCGACACAGTGCAGTTTCAGCTCATGTTTAAGCTGCACTTGCCACAGCGTCCAGCACCCAAAGTTGGGCTTTACTAGAAAAGCGTGGCGCGGCGCAAACCATTGGAAATAACAGGTTTCAGAGCGCAGTGGTGGCTTTGTGTCGTTGTGTCTGAAAGGACCTTCAGTGAGTGAGAGATGGAGAGAGAAATGGAGAGTACTAAGAGAACGAAATACTCAAGCAGGAGCAAAAATAAATAAAAACAGATGAATATTAGTTTATGCCAGAGATTGAGACGTCAAGCTCACACCAGAGGGGCAACATATTCAGTTTTCTTTCCAGGGAGTTAAAGGTAAAATTAAAAGTGAACAGTGAACTTACTATTTTGTTATTTATCGCTCTTTTAAAGTCACCAGAATGCAGGAAACAAAGTCTCTGAAACTCAAATTTGGTTTTGAAATCCTCCCTTCTTTTAAGCTCTCAAGGGTTGGCAAGTATGTGGAGCTTTGAGTTTTTTCCAGGAGTATTGTTTTCAAACTTCAATGTTGTGAAATGTTACAAGGACTGACGAGTTTTGGAATTATAAAGTAAAGAGGCCAACTCTTTACTTACAGGCTTCAGGCTAATGATAACAGTGGGCAACTGGGAAACCAGAAAACTCAAACCAGAGTGAATGTCTGTAGTCACACTAGCACCCTCCCGAGGCCGCACAAACACACACACACACACACACGCACACACACACACACACACACACACACACACACACACACACACACACACACACACACACACACACACACACACACACACAGAGTACTTCTAGGACCTGACCTCCATATTAGGATGAAACTGGCTGTAGCAGAGTTTCAGTATTTATAGACTGTTTGTCTGTATGGACGGAGCTGATACACACAACACAGAGAGAGAGAGATGTACAGGCCTCATACGTTCACACTCAACAACATAACATGTGATTCACACTTAGTTCACCATCACAGAATCTTGTAACGTCCTATCACAGCGCTCTGTAAACTGAGTGGTTACAGCGTGTGCCACATAATAACAATGTCCAGCCTTTGTTGCATGTCATATCCTCCCATTTCTACACTGTCATCTGTCAAATAAAGGTGGAAATGCAAATAAATTAAAGGGACTCTGTGTAGGAATCACAAATTGCTTGTTAACAGTGACACCTGTGGCTGTTAAGTCAACGACAGTCAGCGTCCTGTTGCTCGCGCTCTCACTACCGACACACACAAGACTGACAGGCATCATGTCGATTAACGTTATCAACATAAGCCAGCTAAAACCACAATATCACTCTATATTTCACCTGCTTGGCAGTAATATTAGCTTACCAAACGAAGGTCCCTCCATGAATCGATGTTGATCCTAGTGTTAACTTTTCCTGCTTCAGCCTCCCGACCGTGGTCAGAAGACACAGGGGAGACACCGGAGTTTTGGCCGGAGTCGATAACGTCACTCGCTCCAGAGTTAACCCCCGTCGCTCCACTCAGCAGCAGGAAAACAAGACACGGGAAACCTCCGTTGGTCTTGAGGAGCTGCAGCATTTATTTCTGCACAAACTGCAACTTCCACTTCTCAGAGCTAAACTAACTCTCTTCTGCTCCGCTGCTCACACACACACACACACACACACACACACACTCTCTCTCTCTCTGCACTGCCTCTGCTATTCTCCCACAACACTAGTTTTCCCCACGACGTCAGTCACATTCCTGTTTTTTCAAGACAGGCGTTAGCGGACTCTATTTCTAACCGAACGTTAGCTATGATAAAGGCACTTGCAAGCCAAGCGTGCATGACGTCACATCTGTTGGATTTTCCCGGAGAAAACAGTCCGCATTTTTCACCTTAAAAGCAGTCTAACGGCTGAGAGAGGAAACCCGGAAACTTGTAGAAGGTCTCACTTTTTAGATTATGCTACAATGATTGAAAAATATTTACACGTGTAAAAAGTTACATACAGTCCCTTTAATGATATTTTAGTTTATTTAAATTATGTTCAGATGTACTCAACAGCAACAAAATCAGAAAAAAGGCAGGCAGCAAGTTCAATTAATGGTGCATAGAGTGTCCCCATATAAACTCAGCATCAGGTGTTTAACATAGAGCAAGTAATTGGTTTTAATGAAATGCATGAATTGGTCTAACAAACAGCTGGACTGAGCCCTAATGAAGGAAACAGGAGGCGGTTACCATAGCAACCTGAGCAGACTCAGTGTTACACTGTTTGTTTCCGTGTTGATCTGAGTTTGAACCTTGAGTCACAAACACACAACAGGACACTCTAATAAATCCTCACACACACACGCACACACACACAAAAAAGGAAGCACAGACAGGACATCCTATCACCGGGGGTGACGACCTTTTCAGCTGCCCCAGCAGTAAACATGTCACTTTTTTGACTTCGCTTCCTGTTTGACCCATCCAACACGGTTAGAAAAATAAAGAGAATTTATCGATACTGGAAGGAACTGTTATCATCTACCAGACAGGAAGTCCCAGTCAGCGACACTGAACTCTGAGGAGTTTTCTGTGGTCTGAACAGAGTCTTTCACATGCTCAAAGTCTTTATATACAGAGTATCTCTCCTACTAAAGCCCACCGCTTCAACTTGTGGAGAAATCTAAAGCTTGTCAGACCGACTTAGTTAAAGTTGTAAGAAATGATTGGATAACTGTTTGAGGGAGGGGTTTAGCAAAGCAGCCAATTGATGGAGGGTCTCAGCTCTCTCCTACCTGTTCTTGATGCGTAGTTGGACTGCTCCTGCTGAACATCGTCTGCTGTGGTGGGATAACGGTGGTGTTTGTTGTTGTGGTGGTGGTGGAGGTGGAGGAGGAGGAGGAGGAGAAGGAGGAGGAGGAGGAAGAGCAGGGAGGGAGGGAGGTGAAGTACCAAACTCCTTGATGTATCCTGGATCAAACTCCCTGAGGGAGAGAAGCAGAAAAGGATGAAAATAAATCTATATCCTTATGCATTTGTTGTTGTTGTTTCTTTCCCCACTGTACTGAACTGTGACTCCTAAACCGGGGTATGAGCCAAGTCGTGATTTCTGTGTACCGTTACACCCCTATAATTTAGTCATTTATCAAATAATGTTCACCACAGTAGCCTACGGAGCGTGATAAATTACGCTGCAGTTTAAAAGGTCAACCGTGGTATCAACAACAGTGAAGAGGTCAAAGTTCAGAGATCACAGGATCCTGGAAGTAGAAATACTCTTTTGAGCTCTTTTGTTATTCGAACAAAGAGAGAAGTCCATTACTCTCTATTTAAGTATGTGAGCCTGTGAATCACCTGTCTACACACACACACACGGATAAACACGTTAACTCAGTTAACCAAACATATCTGTACTTAAATCTGCAATAACTGTTTCTTTTAGGCCACTTGGGGGGGCAGCTGAAACAAGATGTGAACCACAACATTGACATATCGTCACCATTTAGGTTGATACATTGATCTTGTTAGCATCAACAACCAATCAGAGAGCTTGTGGCTAATGAGGGGTGAAGCAAGAAGTTCCTATTTTTAGAGCTCGTTGGATAAATTCAGGAATTTGAATCAATTCAGTTTAAAAATGTGAATACATCTTGGACATGAATTCAGAAGCTGTGGTGCAGTGATTTGGTCCTGACTGCAGCGATAAAGTAGTATAAGTACTAGTAGTTAGGGCTGCATAATTAATCGAATATTAATTGCAATCACGATTTTGACTTCCCACAATAAAATGAACATGATCGCCTTCGATATTTACGTTTAAAATGTACGTTCTGCTCATAGAAAACGCTGCAGCATATCAAATCAAGCGCTTCCTAAACGATCGAGATGTTTTGGCTTCACTTTAGGGTATAGATATTATCTATACAACCAATGTGTTTATGATTAAGTTGAGAACATAAAATTGTTTATCTAGCCTCTTAATGTTGCTAATTTTGCTCTCAAAGTGCACCAGATTGAAGCATTTAACTTTAAAATGTCGCTAACAAAAGGGTATGGTGAATATTCCTGTATATTTTCATATTGGAATATATATAGGAGAAAAAAAAATATTGCAATATAATTTTTTTCCAACATCGTGCAACCCTAAATGTACATTAGCAGGAATGTAGCATGGAAGTGAAAACAGTGCTCTCTTTATTCAAATGTGTAAGTGCAATAAAAAATATGTTGTCGCTAAAATCAAAGAATAATCATGATAAATAATCGTGATTATCATTTTGGCCATAATCGTGCAGCCATATTAATAGTAGTAGTGCAGTAGTAATATCCATCTCTCAGCGCTGTTTCCTCCCTCCACCCAGCAGAGACATTTGAATCAATAATCCTTTCAAACAGAGGTATGA
Organism: Sebastes umbrosus; assembly: GCF_015220745.1. Classification (NCBI taxonomy): domain Eukaryota; kingdom Metazoa; phylum Chordata; class Actinopteri; order Perciformes; family Sebastidae; genus Sebastes; species Sebastes umbrosus. Next base: position 7,206,100 of record NC_051287.1, on the reverse strand, counting down.
ATACAGAGGACAACACACAACTTATCAAAACACACACAGAGAGAGAGCAACACACCCAGACTTATATTATTAACTGAGCACATTCCACTGATGAGTATTCAGAATGGACTTCCCCACACACACAGGTGCACAGATAAAGGCCCATTACAGGGAAACCTGTCGAGCTGGTCAGAGGAATGCGTGGCAGCTACAACACCCTGAAGTCACCTCAACAGGAGGAACACATTCCACTTACCCATCTCATTACACACACACACACACGCACATGCACACGCACTATCACACACACACACACACACACAATGCTCTCTCTCTATCTTTTGCCTGTCGTGCTGTTTGCCTATATATATGCATATCTATATATAAATATGTATATATATATATACTCTGAGCTGACTTGACTATAACTTGCCCCAAACTGCATGTGATTATCATAAAGTGGGCATGTCTGTAAAGGGGAGACTCGTGGGTACCCATAGAACCCATTTTCATTCTCATATCTTGAGGTCAGAGGTCAAGGGACCCTTTTGAAAAATGCCATTTTTTCCTCGCCACAATTTAGTAATTCATTAGGTTTGGAGCTTTATTTAGCCTCCTTCACAACAAGCTAGTTTGGCATGGTTACCGATGGTTACCAATGGTTACCAATGGTACCAATGGAGTCCTTAGGTTTTCTAGTTTCACATGATGCCAGTGTCTTCACTCTAGCTTTAAAACTGAACCCGCTACAAACTAAAAATTGCAAGTTGCGTTAATGCATTATCATGTTATTATCGCGTTAACTTTGACAACCCTAATTGGGCAACTGTTGCTTTTACTGAAATCACTGCAACGCAGAAAAGAGAGAAGGCGTCGGAGGAGATGGTGTGTACCACCATTGAACCAACTGAGGCAGAAGGAGGGTGAATTTTCTGTGCTTGTCGTAGGATGAAATGCGATGCTACCAAGCTGATCAATCAAAGTTGTTGCGGTCTGCGTTGTCACACCATGTAGTTGTCGTAGGGTACGCATCTACGCTGTAGATTCAACGCAGAAGTATAAACCAGCCTTAACCCCACAAACAAACCAAATTCAAATTCTGCTGACTGACAGTGAGTCAAGCTGCACTTTAATGAACCTTATGTGTGTTTTTATCTTCTCTGGTGTCACAAAGAGTCAAGACTGCAATCAGGAGCTCGTAAATAAAGGCGAACGGGTAAAAACAGGTATCTTGTGCTGCAATATTATGGGGAGATAGATAGATAAATAGTTACAGAGACCCACCTTTTCAAGTGGTCTCGGTCTGGTTGTTTAGTCCACACCAGAGTTTGACTTCAAAAGATATATTTTGAGATCACTTCCATTTACACCTACAGTACAGTTATTCCCTGGAGGCTGCAGAATGGTCTAGTACCGGTAACGTTAGGGTTGACAGATGAGTCCCGACAAAGTCATTGTGTGAACATGTCTGTGTCCCCACAACGTTGTCGACACACACACACACACAGACACGCACATAGGGCAGTTGCCTGGGAGACGGGTTTTGTGGCGGTTCATCCCTGTAATGACTTCTTCCTCTTCTTTTTTTCAGCAGAGAAACTCAAACATTCATTAAGCTCGATTACGTCAACCGACAACAAAAGAGCACAAAGACAGAGAGTCACTGGAGATGAATAGAAGAAGACAAAGAGAGAGAGAGAGAGAGAGAGAGAGAGAGAGAGAGAGACGGAGGGGGACACCTACAGACAACTACACTTCTGTGATTAAAACTTCCAGTGTTCTAATTCCTCTTGGCCTCCGTTTGTCTCTGAGTACATTTCCAATTTCAACCCTCCTGTTTTTATTTACATTTTTTATTTGTTCATTAAGAAACTTGAATGAAAAAAGATTAATAAAAAACCAACAACATGAACTCCACCAGTTACAACCCAGTCTCACTCCCAACTCGTCAAATACAGCCATTTGGTCAGCGCCCCTGGGCATCGGAAACCGACGCACGGAGGCACCCTTTAGCGACAGTATGTGACGATCCAGGCTTTCAACTAACTCCAATGTTAACCCAACCCGTGGTGTTATTCAACGGTCGGAGAAAGTGCAAACAAGCACAAGACTGTCAACCAGTCTGTCAACCGTATGAAACTAAAAGTAATTAAGAGTTATTTTGTCACATTAGTCTTTAGTCACGTAACTCGTCGGTATCGTCTGTCCCGTTAGTCACGTGAGTTGTTAGTCACATGAGTCGTTGGTATCGTGAGTTGTTAGTATCGTCTGTCCCATTACTCACGTGAGTCGTTAGTCACGTGAGTTGTTAGTATCGTGAGTCCTGTGAGTCCCGTGAGTCGCTAGTCAGTGAAGTTAACGTCAATGATGCTCGTTTCCTAACCCTACCTAAGTGGTTGTGTTGCCTAAACCTAACTTCCTGTGAAAACGGAAGTTTTATTTTGAAAGGACACTATGCATGTAACAAGCGTATATTGACACGTCATTCCTGGTCCGTCCAAAAGTAACGCAAGAGGGGCACCCCGTGCGTCGGTCTCCGATGCCGAGGGGCACTGACCAAGCGGCGGCATTTGACGAGATGTAAGTGAGTATGTGTTGAAAGTTAATCATTAGTGCAACCATTAAAGTTACTGGAGCAACTGCTGGTGATGGAAATAGCAGAGTGAGCTTCAGCCCTCACATCATCAACATCATAGCCAAATCTAAGGACGTTAACAGTCATAGCACCTTGACAACAGCTGGAACAAATACTTCTGCTATCGCAGAGATCACTGTTATTGTAACCAACAGCCATAATATCATACACACTGTGACACGCTGCCGATTACTGTGCTGCTGCTACGCTGCGTGACCTCCCAACACTCCTCATAACATTTTGACTTCATGACTCATCTCCTGCTCTCGCCTCCGTTCAACTCTTTAACTCTCTCGGTTCCCTGCAGATACAATGTTCTTATTCCTATTTGAAAAGTCAATTTAACAATAATGTCAGTTGAAAAGTAGAATTTAGAAGAACATGACTGAAGTTGAACGCCGAGTGCGAGCCCTTTCATTCATTTGAATTGAGCTGTTCCGGCAGCGTAACGGAGAGCCAACACAGGCCCAGCAAAACAACGCAGGGTCGGCCAGCGCAAAAAGTTTAACCTGGCTCAACCTCTGCATTTTGTTGCGACTAAAAATAGTTGCCTCTGTGATAATTATCTAGAGTTGCACAATCCTGTGTGAGCTTATTATAAACTGTTGTACAGTGGCCTATGATGAACCCTTTAAAGGCATTCGTTTGTTACTCAACTAGACTCACCCTGTGTTACCTTGACTTCTTGAAGAGAACTTCTCACATGCTTCCACAGTCAACGGAGTAGTTTAATTCAATTAACTAAATTTGAATGAGCTGATTCAGTGTGTTATTGTATTGAGTTAGTCTTGTTTTTATTAAATCAAATTTCTTTAATGATTATAACTCGTCAGTTTCGTCAACATAAATAAAGTGATGACAGATTGGCCAAGTGAAGGCAGATGTTTGTAAGGACTTAATTAATTTACTGTAATAGTGTTTTAGCTGGAATAGATTTTCTGTTATTGTTGTTAAATAAATATAATTTATGGTTCTGATAGATTGATGTCATACTTCCCATTAACACTCCCTTTTTGTGCGGCAAGTGGGAGAGCAAACAGTTTTTTGAACGCTGTGAAAATTTTGTTTTTGAAAGGCTAAACACCAACAAATATGGAGTGAAGCTGAATATTTCGTTAGATAAAAAACATGTCGTGAATTTTGGAAATGATTCCATCTATCTTTATTGGTAAACTGCCAAATTACACCAAAATGTATCGAAAATTACTTTATTATAAACATCATTTAATAATTATATACTAAAATAGCATATAATGGTTAAAATAGGGCCCTTAGGCTTGAGAAGCGGCTGTGCGCTGCTCTTCATTGGAGATGGAAAACTAATAGAAGACATTTCTGATCAGGCACAAATCTCACCATTGTGTGACTTATTGTCTACACAAATGTAACCTGGTAGCTAATGTAATGATTCAGGGAATTTTTTAAAAGAAATTTCAAAGAAGTTACTTTCTAATTATTATCTATTTACCAGCAGACATGGATATAAAGCATATCAATTAACTTTGTATTCTTTTCCTGGAAATGTATTAATTAAATTACCAGCTATTGGGAAATAGCGGAACGTAATTATTAAATAATGTTTATAAATAAAATATTGGGGTAATTTGGCAGTAATTCCAAAGAAATTTCTTGCTTGCTAATTATCACCTTATTACCATGAAATTTGCAGACCTGTAAAATGAAGTGTTACCCATAAAGATAGATAGATAGAATCACCCATTTTTTGTGTGATTGTACCACTGTTTTGTGTCCACAAACTCAAAAAATATATATACTTAATTAAAGGATCATGCTGTACATTCCGGAAAAAAAATATTTTACTATCCTGTGGAGTGATTATTCTCGGTGGTTTTAGCCAAATCTTTGCCAGGACACATGGACGGCTTTACATTCTGTCTGAGTCACACAAACAAAACAAAGCAAAGCATATGCAAATACTAAGACCAGTGTACAACAAGAGAAGACAGCCGCCAAACCTGCTCGACAAAATACTGACTGACGAGAACACTGACAGGACAAACACAACCAGTCTGAAATATATATACTGTAACTACATTATGGTGGTGGTATCATTAATATGGACGAGACAACTCTCACCAGATACTGCCTTCCATTCAATTATGACTGAGGATTTCTAGTAGTGTAATCAACCACAGCTTCTGAATCCTGATGTTTGTTTACATGTGAAGCAGATGCTACAGATGCTACATTGGCATATCAGTCTGTGGTCGGTCCACCACTTTGGTCCAGACTGAAATATCTCAACAACTACTGGATGGACAATCATCAGGTCAAATGTTGCCTGGCACTGCCTGGTGTGAATTCAGCGTCAGAGAGGATGCTGCCGCCTACTAGCTAGTGATATAGTGCTTTTTAGTTATAGTTATTAATTTTATTATTAATCATTGTTCCAAATTGATAGTTTAGTATACTATTCTAAGAGACTAATTGGCTGTCATGTTCTCTTTGTTAGGACGGTTGGTGCCCCACAAGTTTACTGAATGTAAATTAAGTCATATAATTACACATTTTTTTAGATAACCATTTTAATGCGTTTTGAGCTACTGCACCAACATAATTTTGGCGCCCCGTTATATTAATATAAATTGATTTTATTGATATAATGATAATATTTGCCAATAAATAGACCTGCTCATACCTGCGTCCCTGACAGTCCCTTAGATCTCAAGGAAGAACAGACATACACTGTATGAATACGTTCTGTAATGAATGGGACCCAACAGTGAGTCTCTGCTCTGACATACAATACAGAAAAGCACTAAAAATGATGCTTTCCCTCTGAGCAGCAGGTGCCTCCTCTCTGTTTCCTTCTTGTGCCTCCAGGAAAACAAAGAGTCTTCATGTGTAACGTAACACCAGTGAGTGAAGTGCAGACTGCTGCTTACTGGGGATTAGAGGACAAAACAGTGGAAAAGCAGCTGCAAGATGCAAGGCCAGGAGTAATATAGGCAACAAAGTTGGCCCACACACACTCAACACAAACACACCCAGGTGAGCACAGGTGAGTGGTGATAATCTTACCTCACTCATGAGGACAACCAGTGTCAGGTACCAATTAAAAGAAGGCACCAAAAAAACATGACACGCTCGCTACACACATGCTACCCCGGGAACACACACACACACACGAAGGAAGTTCATTAAGTCGGGCTTCCTCTGCTCACTACCTTCAAAGCTGCTCTCAGTTGGATCAGTTTGTAGGACTGGGACGATACACCTATCTCCCAATTCAATACTATCACGATACTCGGGTGCTGATTCGATATGCATTGCAATTCTACAACTATTGCTTTTTGATATTACGATTTATTGTGATTTTTATCAAATTTTTAAACTCTAAACCATGGGAAAAAGTTGAATCATACACTTCTAGGGACTTTTACTTTGGAAAATATCTAAATTAATACAGTAAGAATGTTTGATTTCAGCATGTATGTAGTCAGAGATGTCCTGAAGTCAAATATATCAGTCATTGTCATGCATTATTTCAAGAAATTCCCCTCACAATTTAGTGGTATTTTCCACTAAATCTTATTTCCATATATGTATTTTGTATATTTACACCTTATTTTGAAAACCGGACGTAGTCATACTTCCTTAAAATGTGATAGTGCAGTTCGTATCCACGTGGATCCTCCGCCGTTTTCTACTTTCTCGTTTCGGCTCACTGCGGTTTGTTTTGGTTGACGGCTAGGGAACCGATATGACGTCACATTATTCAGACTACAACAATAAAAGCGGTAACTTCCCTTTACCTCCACATAGACTCAAATGAAGCAAATGTATTGATTCTGGCATTAAAAAATCAATTTTCAAAATCGTAAAAAAAATCAATCAAATTTTTCCCACCCGTATCAGTTTGTGTCACATCCATCTGCGAGCACGACAAACAAATTTGTTTTAAAGGAATAGCTCAACATTTTGGGCCGTACACACCAATATCAATCTCATGTCATGTGTGTTAAATACAGAGTAAGAGTCAACATGTGGTTAGCCTAGCTCAGCATAAAGACTGGAAGCGGGGGGAAACAGCTAGCCTGGCTCAGTCAGAAGTTCAAACATACACCTATAAACACCTCTAAATCAATCCCATATAACAAATGCATTAAAAACACATCAGTGAAACTATGCAAACACACCCACACACACAGATTTCCACACACTTACAGCTCTGACCGGCAGCTCCTCAGAAAACACTCTGGTTTGTTTTCGTCTTGTTGTGAGGACACTAATGGCATGGTTCTCTCTCTCTCTCTGATTGTCTAGTTGTGTTTGTCTGTCTCTCTCTCTCTCTCTGTTTGATTATTACTCTGTTCTCAGCCAATCAGGGCCCGCCTGAACGCGCCAATCAGAGGGAGCGCAGCAGGTACGGAGGAGAGAGAGAGAGAGGGGTGTGGTGTCCGACAGGTGTGCTTGGTTTCGACATCCCACACACCTTTTGTTATAACTGACACAGAGGATGGAGGACACACATATATATAACCAACTATACAACCAGCTCTCTCACACACAGTGCATTCAAACACCTGCCAAAGTCACACACACACTTTTATAACACCTGCTGAACAGAGCACTCTCACAGACTCTTTTTGAGGCAATAACCATCAGTTCAGTTCAATAAATCTTTATTGCCCCAGAGAGGCGGGCGCTGGAGTGTGAAGAGGAAGTGATGAAAGGCACGAAATAAGAAGCCCTTTAAAGGCGGAGATCGACTCATCAAACAGCTATGCAGCTCAAAAGTGGAAACTTCCACCTTCCAACGACTCCAAAGCTGTCTGATTGACTTATTGTGTCTTGTTTATAGTGTTGCGAAGTTGGAGGAGTTATTTAGAGTGAAGTGAAGTTGACTTTATATTCTCACAGACAATGTTAGGTGACTGACAGTGGAAGCACTTCAAGGCTTGGAAGGACATGAAACTCTCCTGCTTAAATCATCAGAACAAAAGATGAACAACTGTGTTCGAAAATATGTTTCTTTGATAAACACAAATTTCTTTAACGCATTACGCATTACTGGTATCATATGAAAATAGAAAACCTAATGAATCCATTGTCAGTGCGGTCTGTTGTACATCGATTCTGGAGGTCCATGACATGAAAAAGTTTCTAACTTTTTCTAACTTCAATTTATGTCCATCGCTCACTTTATGCTCTTGTGTGAAGTAGCCAAGCAAAAAGTTTAATAAATAAATAAGTAAGTAAATAGTTATAATGGTATGCATATTTAGAATATTTTTATTGTTCAACACAGTCCATTTCAGTAGAGACATTAAATACGACAATAGAATAGAAATAATCTTGTTTTACTGTTGTACGGCACTTTGTAGGTGGACGTTTTACTGGCCTCCGGTAGTCGCTTTCAGTCCAAAATGGCGGAAGCATAGCTCTGACATTGCAATGGAATGAACAATAGACTTTCACTTCTTTGCTATAAATGTTCTTTGCGGATAGTCAGACCCTGGGCGAAGCTGACCGATGCTACGCTATGATTGGTCAGTCTGCGTTTGAGAGGCGGGACTTAGCGAAGGGTCAATTGCCAGTAAAAGCATCCAATCAAAGAGCTTAAAATGAGGTTGCCTGTTATCTGTGATGATTGCTGTTATTGTAGAAACCTGATTAAACAATCTTTCAGTTTAAATCAGTTCACTTTCAGATTCTGAATCAGTTTGGGATGAATTCAGTGACTTCAGCGTCATGTTTTGTTCCCCACTGCAACAACAAAGTGTCCTGAATATACCACCTCCCTGACTCACCCCTCTGACTGGCTTCTCCTCCTTAGAAGCTGAGGCTCATGGGTATTGCAGTTTTTGACAACATACCATACTGACAGAGAAAACGCGATTTCTCAGAAATAAATCAAACTGATAGTTGTTACATAAACCTCATGGTTATGATTAATTTATTCAGAAGACTTCTCAGTTTCTATGTTGAGGAATATTTAGGAGATTATCAAAGGAAAACAAAAAGAAAAGCAGCAATTTTATCGTATTCATTTCCTGTCCCTGCTACTGTACCTTGACTACTTCTGCTTGTTAGAGACGTCTGGTGTGTGCTACAGCCGCCAGTTGACACACATATTGTGTGTAAAAACTGCTTTTTCTGCTCAAATTAAGCTTGTATTTGTCTGCTTGGATTTGAAAACTCAGCAAGACGCTATAGTCTAAAGGTGAACGGGGCTCAGGTATGCAGAGTTTGACCTGCTGCACAGTCCACTGCACATGGCCACAACATGCAAATCAAGGTCCACCTCCGAGTCTGCCTCAGTACAAGCCCAGTAGAACAGAATAGAATACACATATTCAATAATTAAACTACCATCAACTTTTATAAAAACAGACCTGAGAGCAGTCGACTTATCGTGGTTCCCCATCAGGAAGCCGATCAGATCGACACGCACCGCTGCTCTCTGCTCGTCCGGAGGAGAAATTCTCACGCCTTCCCTCATCGCCACACCTTCCCAGAATGCCATGTGTGCTTCTACACCTGTCTTGCGGTGTGTGTGTGTGTGTGTGTGTTTGTGTCTGAAGTCTAAAGTCCTGTATTGTGTCATGCCTCTCATGCGTCTTCCAGTAAATAAAAGCTGCAGTAGCAACAGCAGCCTTGCAAAGCAGTCACACCCCAAACCCAAATACATACCTGGCTTTGTACCTGGCTTAGCATCAACCTGAATATTAAAAGAGATGCTACGTGCAGACAAGCTTGAGAAATGGAGCAAATGCATCCCCATTATTCAATGAGGGGGAGCAAAGTTACAGTGTTGCTACCCCACTTTTTGTATTTTTAAAAATAAACTTATTATCATACAGTCCCCGCAATTATATATTATATTTAAGCCGTCTATATCAATGATCATGTTACTATTTTCAGCAACTGACAAAAACAAGACAAATAAATAAAAAATAAATGCAAAAATAAACGAATAAATGCAAAATTAATAAAAAAATAAATACATAAATAATTAAAATAATGGGATTAATACAAAGATAAATAAATAAAGAAGCAAATTAAAACAGAAATATCAATTTATGTCACACTGACATATGTCATTAATCAGTTAATGGCTACAATTATATTTAATTTTGCTGCATTTAATGACATATTTATTAATTTATCGTATCACTTATTTGAGTAATTTATTTATTTATTCATTTATTTTTTATTTTGCAGGTTCCGTCCTCCATAGTACATGTCATGCCGTGAACTTTGTAAAACAAAGCTTACTTCAGGTAAAGCTGTCACCGGTATGTCTCCCTTGGGTGCCAGGATCAAATATCAACAAACACGTTCAAATAAATCTTTATGAGAACGAATGGCAGCGACTGGATCTGAAGATTTCGGATTACAATCATGCACTGTGTGATTTTATCCGCCGTTTGTCACCGGCACCAACTGGAACGGACTCGGTCCAACTTGGTCCGATCAGCGTCACGCCCAAATCTCATTCATAATCAGCTGAACATATGTCATAATGTGTGTGACAAGGAACGAGCTAGTTAACTTTGCTAGCTTAGTTGAGGTTAACTGAGCAGATGGAGCTGTAGTTCAGTGTTTTAGAATACAAGATAAGTCACTAACAGTCTCACAGCTACTAGATAAAGACAAAGAACGTTAGTGGATTGACCAGATATACAACATGCTGCTCTTTGTTTACAGCCTCACTGGCGTGTGAAGAAAGACGTGGATTTTTATTGAGTACATTGAATACTAAGAGTTCACTTTCACTCTCTAATTAACTACATACTGCATGTAATAATCAGTAATGGCAGGGCTGGTAATGAATGATAGATAATAGAAGTGAACAGTGTTTGCCTGCCTGTTCGGGTGTGTTTATTCCAGACAACCAGCTCTGATTTGGACTATGAACCAGGATGTACAACAGAATCTTGACCAGTTACAGATTACACTGGCTGACTGGAAAGAAGGAACGAAGGAAGAAAGGAACTTCTTAAACTGTCATTCATATTAGTCATCCATACGGGCTCTTTGTACAAAGATACAGTTCTTATTCAACATTAGCATAAAGGTGCTTGAAGCCTAACAAAAGTTGATTGCAATTCTAGTGTTTGAGTATTCCTACTTGATTAACAAATATAATGATTATACTTTTGATATTAATTTGAGTGATCTATAGAGTACAAATATCATATGCTGGTTTAAAAAATTTGCTGTAATTGTCTGTCATTGTTTATGACATTTTATAAAATGGTTAACTCAAATCAATCATCACCTTTAAGGTTATGGAGAAGTGGATTGAGCAGATTGACCATCTCCAGAAACAAAATCCACCTGTTGAACGACATGCAGCGCAACAGAGGTTCCACTATGTTTCCCAGTAGAAATACACCAACAACTGATGCCGGTCTTGACACCAGAGAGATTATGGCCTTAAGTGGATTGGCAACCCAAACTCGGGGACCAGATAAAGTGGAGCAACATCCTCGCCACGTCAAGCAACACACCTCCACCAAACAAAAAAAGGCAAGTCTAGTACAAGCAGTTATCAAAGTCATCCTATTGACGCTGGACAGTTCCTCAGAGGTTGCACAATAAATGACAACATACAATAATGTAAATATAGAGCAAAATAATGAAATCAATATAACGCTAGTCTGTGATGAAAAACAAAATATATACAGTATAGCTGCTAGTGCACGTTCCATAGCAACCGCCTCGGTATGTGCAGGCAACCAGCCAGGGAGGGCCTATTCTATTGTGAGCATTATTATTTATTTATTCATAAACTAGAATTACCGCCTCACAATTGTGTGCCTCCGCCAACCAGTCAAGTTACAGTTTACATCCATGTCTGTCCAAAGTTTGTGTGAAATTGTCATAATTATTAGGATATGAATTCTTGTGTTACCGCCAAAAACTAGTTTTGTGAGGTCGCAAAAACCTTGGCCTTGGTCAGTTCATCCTTGAATCCAGGTGGACGTTTGTGCCAAATTTGAACAAATTCACTCAAGCTGATCCTGAGATATCACGAGAATGGGACGGACGTGAGGTCACAGTAACCTTTGACCACCAAAACCTAATCAGTTTATCCTCGAGTCCAGGTGGACGTTTGTGCCAAATTTGAAGAAATTAGCTCAAGGTGTTGCGAGATATCGCTTTCACAAGAATGGGACGGACGTAAGGTCAGAGTGACCGTTGCCCACCGAAATGTAACCAGTTGATTTTTGAGTCCAAGTGGACGTTTGTGCCAAATTTGAAGAAATTAGAGGAAGGCGTTCCTGAGATATCACGAGAATGGGAAGGCAATAAGGACACAGTGACCTTAACCTTTAACCTTTGACTAAGGCTGTCCCGAATACCTTTTTTTTGGGCTTCAAAGCTTCGGTGAAAAATATTCAAAGGTATTCAAAGCTTCTAGTAGTGTAATTGAAGTAGTGAAAGTAGCTTCCACTACTCTACACACACTCACCCCTACACACAACAAACGAAAATCTAAAATAGGTGTTTCCCCTTGTTGCTAAGTTTCCTGCTCGTCATTACCCATCAACCAGAGAGTTTTCCCCGTCAACCTTTCTTTCTCTCTCACTCACTCACTCGAGTTCTGTTACCCAACTTCAGCCCGATGAAGTTAATAGAAATAGCCAAACTAACCAAGCGAGCTAAAGGTCAATATTGGATTAAATAAAAGAAAAATATGGCTTTGGATTTCAGGTTTGGGTCTCAAATTTGACAGCACCAGTCTGATTCACTTGAGTCGTATCTTATAGAAACGCTGATGCTGGGTTTGGGTCTCAGTTTGAGGCCCGTTCAGAAGTCACAACACATTCACAAAGAGTCTGTACCTGCGGATGGTGAGCTGCAGAGTCTTGTAGGATCCTTTGACCAGAGCGATGGCCTCCTGTCTGTATCCCGTCAGCTCCACGTCGTTGATGATGATGATCTCATCCCCCACCAGCAGCGGCTGCTCCAAACGGTCGGCCTTACCGCCCTCCTCTACCTGCACACACGCAAACACACAAACACCTAAGGTCAGTTACTGAGAAAATGGCGAAGCGAAAATGTGCACTGCAGAGGTCAATGATTTTGTGGAAGCAATTTGCATGTATTTAGCTAATGATTTAGCTCAGCTCATTATGCAGTCAGGTCCTGAGCTCAGAAAAGAAATAATGGAGTGACCTCAGAGGTCTGCTGGGTTCATACTGCAGTCCTCCCTTGCCTGTAGTCTTTGTGCTAAGCTAGGTTAAACACATCCTGGACATATCTCTGTACTGGAAACACAGCGATGAAACTTGTTGAGTCACACTTGCTGTGGCCAGCCGTTATCAGGGTTTCTATTGTTCTGGTAGGTAGGACACACTTTGTAGTGTGTGCATGTGCGTGTTAGAGTTGGGAAAAGTAGGAGATGTTGGCTGTTTGCCAGGTGGCTTTGTCATTCTCGCATCCTGTTTGTCTCTATTGTTCTTTACAAAGTTTTAATTAGCTATCAGTGTGATTTCAACCTGCAGCAAACATTTAGACATCATTGTTGTTGTCTAAAGTGATGATGATTCAACAGACACACACAGACATACTGTATATATCAGCATGACCCCTCTCATTATCAGCACTGCCAATGATGCCTCTTAGCAGCCTGACAGTGTGTGCACAACATCAGAATGTACGTCTGGGTCTGTGTGTTTATTTCTGCGTGTGCATGTGTTTTGTCCTCTTTAAGGTCACATTGTCTCGTGGTCTTGTCTCTGTGAGATAAGCTCAATCAAATGGTGAGTTGGTCGTCAAAACGTCCCTGCACAAACATCACCAGCTCAGACTGGATTCCTGGACGGATGAATTCATTGTGAAATAAAAACATGTTTTCTGCTGTGATTCTCATTTACTGCCCACCCAGTGAAGTCAAACAGTTCAGCTGAGAATAAAACTCTGACTGTGACTTGATGCATGAGAGACTTGATCACATTTTCTTTTCTTTTTACCTCCTTCCCTCAAGAGGCTTTGCTTTCTGCCAGGTCACCATTGTAAATAAGAATTTGTCCTTAATTGACTTGCCTGGTTAAATAATGTCTAAATCAAAAAAAGCACTAAGCAACAGATTAGCACAATAACAGAGGTAGACTAAAATACTAAAATGACAGAAACCATCTTTGGGAAACATGTATTTGACGTGAACTTTAACGGTTTAGTTTGGCCCATGTCCCATCTGCTAACATGGAGGAGGCGGGCTTTATGACCTATACTGCAGCCAACCACCAGGTGGGCGATGGAGATACAAATTTACGCTAAATTTTGGTGAGAAAAAACTGGCATGGCCATTTTCAAAGTGGTCTCTTGACCTCTGACTTCAAGATATGACCTAAGATACGACAAGCACAGAAAATTCACCCTCCTTCTGCCTCAGTTGGTTCAATGGTGGTACGCGCCATCTCCTCTGACAACTTCTCTCTTTCCTGCGTTGCAGTGATTTCAGTAAAAGCAACAGTTGCCCAATTAGGGTTGTCAAAGTTAACGCGATAATAACATGATAATGCATTAACGCAACTTGCAATTTTTAGTTTGTAGCGGGTTCAGTTTTAAAGCTAGAGTGAAGACACTGGCATCATGTGAAACTAGAAAACCTAAGGACTCCATTGGTACCATTGGTAACCATTGGTAACCATCGGTAACCATGCCAAACTAGCTTGTTGTGAAGGAGGCTAAATAAAGCTCCAAACCTAATGAATTACTAAATTGTGGCGAGGAAAAAATGGCATTTTTCAAAAGGGTCCCTTGACCTCTGACCTCAAGATATGAGAATGAAAATGGGTTCTATGGGTACCCACGAGTCTCCCCTTTACAGACATGCCCACTTTATGATAATCACATGCAGTTTGGGGCAAAAACCATGCAGTGTTTTTCATGCAGTATAAATGTGTTATTTTTACCTATTCTAAAATGGTTTATTTTTGGTGTGTCTTTATACTATGACAGTTTTCCTAAAATTAAATTTTAAAAATCGCAATATATCGCCATATATTGAAACGTAACCCCTGTATCATGATACGTATCGCATCACCAGATTCTTGCCAATACACAGCCTTATTGTCCACCCTGTCTTTGCCCAAATTAAGATTTTCTGACAACTAACTGACAAAGGTTGAATCTGAATCAGGAACCTGTAGATAACTCCACAGGTCAAAGGTCAGGTTCACCCTGAGGGCTAGAAATATTGCACCAAAAAGTGCCTTTATTTAATAGTTGTTTTCACATACTTTCCTTTGATTGACAGCACTGTCCTGAAACAATAAACCCCGCCCATCTGGGACTCTTTGAATGTTAAAACAACTGCCAGGAATTTCTCACAGGGTGTGTCTGACCCTCTTCGGTATTACAACATGTGTTGCTTTTCAGCAAAAGCATGATGTGTTTGGGCCCACACACTGTAGCTCCAACATTTGAAGGGTCCTCAAACAAGGTTTACGCTCATATACAGTATGTGCTGAGTGACTTTAATCACCTATGTACGGTGGCCCTGAGGGGGCAAATCACGACAACATTACAGAAAACCCATCAACAAATGGGGGGATCGGTGTGAGGCCCGGGCCCCTGACAAACCAAGATGGATTTTCCAAATAATCTATGACATGTGTGCCGGAGTAACACAAATGTGAGATGTGTGTAATGAGCTGTGTGAGCTGATATAAAGGAAATGAAACATCCTCTCTGAAAGAAAACCAGCGTGTTAAAATGTAAACCATTGCTCACCTCTGTAGAGCAGTGCACATGCCTGCACTGTTTGCCTTTTTCAGGAGTAAATATACCCAAATAAGGCTCGCAGAATCACTCGGTAACTCGGTGAGAGTGAGTGTGTGTGTGTGTGTGTGTGTCACTGACTTTGGTATTCCAGCTGAAATTCATTATCCTGCAGACGGAGATATCCAAACAGAGCGGCTCAGCCTGTTCATACCGTGACTGAAACAACATACCTCCTCTAATCAATAAAGACTGTGTGATTTGGGGAAAATATCCTCAGACAGCAGTGGGGGGGCTCCGCCAAGAAAAAAGAACTGAATTAATATTGAATAGCGAAGTTCCTTGGTGTGGATGTGAGTTACAGTATGTGCAGTAGGGGTGGGCGGATCGATGTGAAAATATCGATACCTATCAATACCTAAGTCTCATTTTGAAGATCGAAAAAAGGGATCAGTTTTTTGTCTTCTACACCCATTTGCATTTTATCTTATATTACAAGAACATGTAAAGTTACAAGCTGAAAGTGGATGCAAAAATGTAATGCAATACACAAAATAAACTTATACATATAATATATGAAGTGATCTAGTGGCCGCCTCTCTCTCTCATATTGGTTGCTTGTTTGGGGATTTTTTGGGGGGTTAGAGTTGCTTCTTTTGGGCTTATTTCTATAGACCTGGTTGCTTGTTTCTCTCGTGAGATCTGGCAACACTGATGATAGGTCATAGTCATGTCATCAGGGTTATCTCAGCCAATGTTATTTACTCAGATCTGACAAAACTCCCTTCACAGCCAGAGAAACAGAACACATATAGTACTAAATTTACTGGATTCTCGCCATGTCACAAAGATCACGTAAGAATCGCAGGATCATATATCACGCGAAAATCCATCTCGTCAGGCTTCAAGTAAAGCGTTTGTGTCCGGCAAGCCAGATCACGAACCAGTGCCAGTTTGGTGCTAGTCATGAGACCTTCAGATTAAGACTAATTAAAACTGTTTAACGTGAGCTGAACAGCCTGGATTAACAGAAATCTTCACTGTGACCTCTGACCCCCAACTCAGAACCACAAGAAATGTACTGCACCGATGATGAACAAGGTGAGGGAGGGTTACACTACTCTAGAAGAGGAAGAAGAGGAGATTCAGTGTGGACGGAGAGCCGGAGAGGACGTTTTCAGATTTAGTGTGAGCAGAGAGAAAGACAGACAACACACAGAGAGACATTAGATGGAGACAAACGGAGACTGAAAGGGAGAGGAAGTAAAAAGAAAGTGAAGACATACTGAGAAAAACAAAGAGGCTGAAAGACAGACGGTCAGTCATCAGGCAGATGTTGGGTCAAACACGGAGAACGGTGCGAACACTGATCTAATTACAGTACAAAATAAAAGCATGAGTGTGTTCAAAAGCACCCAGGGAAACACATAATTCACATTCTTGTCCTATTTAACAGCAGTTTGGCCCTCGTCCCAGAATGACCTCCCCACACACACACACACACACACACAGACACACACACTCACCAGCCTGCTGATTTGCATTTTAATAAAATGAGGCCACCGTGGCTGTAAGGACAGAAGGGGAATCATTAGGGATCCCTTTCCTTGTTACAGTAGCTGTACTCAGCTAAATAAGATAGCATGACAAATCAGTACAATACTATAGACTATCATACTCACTGTACCACCAACTACAATCATATCTAAGGCCAGGGCTAATTGTTTTTAAATCCAAATCACACTTTGAAAGTGCCACATTTTAATTAGGCTATAACTCACATTATCAGTGATGCCTTATTAAGCTAAAGGAGGTGAAATAAATATTCAGCAACCATCGATTTTGCTAAAATAACAACTTTTTTCTCAGGTTAATGTCAATTTGGTGAGTTTGTCAGCTACAAATTTAAAACTATGCATGCGTCAAAATCTGTATTTCTGTCAAATAATGTTTACCCATGTGCTTCCCTTAAGTCTTAAGGTTAGGTTATGCATAACCTAAATTGCTTGAATACCCATTTTAATCCCAATCTTAATATTGACCAAGTCCCTAGCGTGGGTCAGGATATCTTGGTCTCTGCTGCTTCAATTTTTACTTTCTTTTTCTTTTGTCTTAACTTTTGTATTTTTCAACTTAAACCCTATTTTTCCATGTTCTTGTGTCTAAGTGACCAATGGGATTAAACACTTTTTGAAATTGGTCCAGTATTGAGGGAGAATGCTGTAGCAACCAGCCGCTAAACGAGCTGTAATGTCATCATTTGGGGGCAACCTGATACCGTCCATATACGTTATGCATAACCTAACCTAAGACCCAGTGGTTATAGGTGTTGCAGAGATGACTGGATAACAGATACAGATAATATTTGGTGCAGGTTAAGGTAAGGGGAAATTATGTTATTTGTTGCATTATGGGAACTGTAGGTTCCACTGTTTTTGGAGCATGACCCATAACTAATGTTGCTTTGATTTTGATTATTATTTTTGACGGTTTTATGTATAAAAGGTACTTTAGGTAACAATTTGCATGCATTAATTGCTTTGTATTTCTGACTGTTTGTTGCATATAACAGCCTGTGGACTGATTTCTATGTAAAGGACTCGGGACGGTTTACTTAACTGCCACCGGTGTCATTGATAACAAGG
The DNA here is from genome assembly GCF_015220745.1 of Sebastes umbrosus. Classification (NCBI taxonomy): domain Eukaryota; kingdom Metazoa; phylum Chordata; class Actinopteri; order Perciformes; family Sebastidae; genus Sebastes; species Sebastes umbrosus. The sequence goes on along the minus strand of NC_051287.1, from coordinate 7,188,139 downwards.
ATTTATTTTCTGAAAGTTACATATAGTACCTTTAAATGTCTCTTGTGAGGCACCCATCTATAAGGAAGTGTCATATTGCTGGAGTAACCTACCTTTAAATTGCAATATCAAAATAATGGTCAAAGGACCATTATGTCACTAATGACAGATAGATATAGATAGATAGATAGATAGATAGATAGATATAGATATAGATAGATACATAGATAGACAGTATAGATAGATAGATAGATAGATAGATAGATAGATAGATAGATAGATAGATAGATAGAGATAGATAGAGATAGATAGATAGACAGTATAGATAGATAGATAGATAGATAGATAGATAGATAGATAGAGATAGATAGATAGATAGATAGATAGATAGATAGACAGTATAGATAGATAGATAGATAGATGATAGATAGATAGATAGATAGATAGATAGATAGATAGATAGATAGATAGAGATAGATAGATAGATAGATAGATAGATAGATAGATAGATAGATAGAGATAGATAGATAGATAGATAGATAGATAGATAGATAGATAGATAGATAGATAGATAGATAGAGATAGATAGATAGATAGATAGATAGATAGATAGATAGATAGATAGATAGATAGATAGATAGATAGATAGATATAGATAGATAGATAGATAGATAGATAGATAGATAGATAGATAGATAGAGATAGATAGATAGATAGATAGATAGATAGATAGATAGATAGATGATAGATAGATAGATGATAGATAGATAGATAGATAGATAGATAGATAGATAGATAGATAGATAGATGATAGATGATAGATAGATAGATGATAGATAGATAGATAGATAGATAGATAGATAGATGATAGATGATAGATAGATAGATAGATGATAGATAGATAGATAGATAGATAGATAGATGATAGATGATAGATAGATAGATGATAGATAGATAGATAGATAGATAGATAGATAGATGATAGATGATAGATAGATAGATAGATGATAGATAGATAGATAGATAGATAGATAGATAGATAGATAGATAGATAGATAGATAGATAGATAGATAGATAGATAGATAGAGATAGATAGATAGATAGATAGATAGATAGATAGACAGTATAGATAGATAGATAGATAGATGATAGATAGATAGATAGATAGATAGATAGATAGATAGATAGATAGATAGAGATAGATAGATAGATAGATAGATAGATAGATAGATAGATAGATAGATAGATAGAGATAGATAGATAGATAGATAGATAGATAGATAGATAGATAGATAGATAGATAGATAGAGATAGATAGATAGATAGATAGATAGATAGATATAGATAGATAGATAGATAGATAGATAGATAGATAGATAGAGATAGATAGATAGATAGATAGATAGATAGATAGATAGATAGATGATAGATAGATAGATGATAGATAGATAGATAGATAGATAGATAGATAGATAGATAGATAGATAGATGATAGATGATAGATAGATAGATGATAGATAGATAGATAGATAGATAGATAGATAGATGATAGATGATAGATAGATAGATAGATGATAGATAGATAGATAGATAGATAGATAGATAGATAGATAGATAGATAGATAGATGATAGATAGATAGATAGATAGCCTGTCACAGGTGTAAATATACATCACATGTGTAACACACATTATAAGATGCCACAGTGAGGAAGAGTCCCCTACCTTGGAGATGATGAGGGGCTCTCCGTGCTCCAGGCCGCCCTGCAGGGTGAAGCCCCACGGTGCTCCACCCTGCAGCCGGGCCTCCACCAGCACCCAGCCGCCTCCACCTCCTCCTCCACCCGCAGCCTGCTGCTGCTGCTGCTGCTGCTGCTGCTGCTGGAGCGACGCCCGGACGCCGTTCTCCATGCCCGGCTCCTCTCTCTGTCCTCAGCCTGGCGGACTGAGGAGGAGGAGGAGGAGGAAGAGGAGGAGGAACCGGACTGCAGAAAACGATCTCTCCTTTACAAACACATTTCCTTCATCTTCATTCATTTACAACTCCTCGAAGATAGGAGAGAAAAGGAAACAAGGAGGTGTCCGAGCAGCACCGAGCTGCAAAGTGTTTCCTGCAAAGTGCATTCCTGCAGCGCAGAGAGCGCCTGATCCTCCGGTTAGAAAGAGACTCCAACAAACACCCGGAAACCGTCCTGCTGGAGTCCAGAGAGGAGGCTGTAAAGTTTACTGAGAGGAGAAAGTCCTAAAACTCCTACATGAACGAAGGTCAGATCAGATCAGATCAGATCAGACAGGAATCTAAACCTCCTCTCTCTCTCTCTCTCTGTCTCTCTCTCTCTCTCTTTCTATCTCTCTTCCGAAAATCAGTTTAGCATCACAATAGGATTTACTGCGACTCACTGAGCGAAAAGAAAAGAGAGAGAGAGAGAGAGAGAGAAGTGGAGTGAGGTAGGGTGAGACAGAGAGACAGAGAGAGAGAAAGAGAGAGAAAGAAGGGGGACAAGAGAGGAGAGGTGGGCAAGGAAAGAAAAAAAAGGAAAGAAGTTAGAAATAGATGAAGAAATAAAGAAAGAAAGAAAGAAAGAAAGAAAGAGAGAGAGAGGGAGGTAAGAAAGAAGGAATGAATGAATGAAGAAAGAAAGAAAGACTGAAAAAGAAAGAGAGGGAGGTAGGAAAGAAGGAATGGATGAAGAAAGGAAGGAAGAAATAAATAAATAGAGGTAGGAAAGAAGGACTGAATGAAGAAAGAAAGAAAGAATGGAAGAGATAGGTAGGAAAGAAGGAATGGATGAAGAAAGGAAGGGAGAAAGACAGAAAAAGAAAGAGAGAGCTGGAGGTAGGAAAGAAGAAATGAATGAAGAAAAGAAGGAAGAAAAAAGAAAGAGAGGGAGGAAAGAAGGACTGAATGAAGAAAGAAAGGAAGGAAGAAAGAAAGAGAGAGAGGTAGGAAAGAAGGAATGAATGAAGAAAGGAAGAAAGGAAGAAAGAGAGGGAGGTAGGGAAGAAGGACTGAATGAAGAAAGAAAGAAAGGAAGAAAGAGAGGGAGGTAGGAAAGAAGGAATGAATGAATGAATGAAGAAGGGAAGAAAGACAGAAAAGGAAAGAGAGGGAGAGAGAGAGGGAGGTAGAAAAGAAGGAATGGATGAAGAAAGAAAGAAAGAAAGAAAGAAAGAAAGAAAGAGAGAAAAAGAAAGAGAGAGAGGGAGGTAGGAAAGAAGGAATGGATGAAGAAAGAAAGGAAGAAATAGAGGGAGGTAGGAGAGAAGGAATGAATGAAGATATAAAGAAAGAAAGAAAGAAAGAGAGGTAGGAAAGAAAGAAAGAGAGAGAGGTAGGAAAGAAAGAGGTAGGAAAGAAGGACTGAATGAAGAAAGAAAGAAAGAAAGAGAGGGAGGTAGGGAAGAAGGACTGAATGAAGAAAGAGAGAGAGGGACGGAGGGAGGAAAGAAGGAATGAATGAAGAAAGAAAGAAAGGAAGAAAGAGAGGGAGGTAGGAAAGAAGAAATGAATGACTAAAGAAAGGAAGAAAAATGGGAGAAACTTGTAGAAAGGGGAGAATTTAAAGAATAAAAAGAGAGAGAGAGAGGAGGAGTGAATGAAAGAGGGCCATGATGGACTGAGAGCGGAGAGTTTCTGAGTGTCTCTCTGATGAGTTGTAATCCAATCCTTCACAGCGGATCTGAACTCTGCAGCAGCAGCAGGTCTGACACACTGTCACCATTCACACTGGAACCAGATTACTGCGGAGAAACCACATTAAACCGTCTGCTGGATCAAATCGTTTACACGCTTCACAATAAACTGACAACCAGAGTTTACACACCTGCTGGTTGATGAGCAGGAAGCGTCTCATCGGCGGCACTCAAAGGGACTGTTTGTAAGAATCAGAAATTGGTTGTAACAGCGACACCTGTGGCCGTTAAGTCAACGAAAGTCGGCGTCTTGTTGCTCGCGCTCGCCCGTGTGCACGCGCTATTTGAATGTGAGCGAGCATCCGTCAAAACAGTGAGGCGAAACATGTCAGCTAAAACCCACAATATCACTCTATATTTCAGCTGCTTGGCAGTAATGTTAGATGACCAGACGAAGGTCTCTCCATGAATTAATGCTGATCCTAGTGTTGGCTTTTCCTGCCTCAGCCTCCCGACCGCGGCCGGAGGGAACAGGGGAGACACCAGCACCCGGTCGGAGACGATAACGTTACTCGCTGAGGATCCCCGTCACTTCACAAGACACGGGAAATCTCTGTTGGTCTGGAGGAGCTGCAGAATTTATTTCTGCACAAACGTCCACTGTGCATTCACTAGATATTCTCAGAGTTACGAAGTCTTCTGCAGTGTGAAGTGTGCGCGCATGCACGAGTAGAGGTGGAGCGAGCTGAGCGAGAACGAGCGTGGTGAGTGAAGGCAGGCAGGCAGAGTACAGCAGAGACTCCGGCTCTGGAGACCAAAGCTGGAGGACACAGAGGAACATGATTTTTTTCAATTACCTGTCTCATACACTACTGTCAGGATTTAGTGACCGTTATATAAAAATAACTTTTTAAAATCATATTTGCTCCAATTCTACCTACTGCAGCTTTAAACTTGAGGCCTCAGATGACTTCTCGTATGTGAAAAGGAGTCGTAGTGATAATTAACCCACAGCGAATTCAGTTGCAGCTCGTTCCAAATCACGCCGAGTTGACCGTGGTAATGCATGTTCGCCTCGCTCAGAAACCATCCTTACTATAATAATAACACTACTTTAGGAGCAACAGAAGTCAGAACACGGCGGCTGGCGGTACCACGGTTTTGCAGTCTGTGTGGCTCACGTTACCACAGTTTCCCAAGCGTGTTGGAGAACTACGGTGGCCTTCAGGTAACGTAAAAAACATAAAAGGTCTCTCTCTAGAGCCAGTGTTTGGTTTGTCCGTTCTGGGCTACTGTAGAAACATGGTGGAGCAAAGTGGCGGACTCAGTGAAGAGGACCCGCTCGCTATGTAGGGCTCATTTTAAGCTAATGAAAACACAACGATTCTTAGTTTTAGGTGATTATACAGAGCCCCTAAATGTTACACACTGTCAACACATTTTACGCTGATCATGTGAGGAAGATCATGCAATTACATTTTTTATTTGAAAGCAGGAAAATCAAAAATATGTGAAAGAAACAATGACGTTTTAACTCCCCCAGTGACAGCAGCCACTCAGCTTGTGTCACAGTAACATTCAGGTGAAGCAGCAGCAGTCCCTCAGCTTGAGCTGGGTGTGTTGGCAGTTGGGAATGTGCTTTGATGGACGTGTCATCAAGTGTATCAGCTAACAGGGGTCAAAGGTCGTTGTTTTTTTTTTTATGAAGAGTGGAGAGGATGGTGACGTTTTCTGCCTGAAGCTCAGTTGTGATGGATTCAGGTCGAACAGACAACGAGGAGGCAGGACAGTTCACATACTCACAGGATGAATTTTAAAAGGTAAAACATCAGCTTTGACATGTGATTGCATCAAATTTACATCAACAGAGGCTCTGACAGAGAGTGCTTGTATTTGTAGGACAGTTTTTCCTTTGAAGGCCAGTGCTGAGGAGGAGAGAGGACGTCGTATGCTATCAGAGATCGCCACCTATAGGTGTGTACGAGAATTACATTCAACTTTTCCTAAAGACCGCTCAAACAGATCAGTGGTTCACAACCTTTTTTTTTGTTAGGGGACATAGTTTATGGATATTTCATGTTATATTTAATGCATAACAATAACAGTAGAGAAAAACTCATAAACTGCACTTTTAACTGCAGGAAGTTCGTGTAAAACAAGCAATTTAGATGAATATTGCATCAGAGATGAACTTTTTCTGTTATTTGTAGGAACTTTTAATACAATTTTCTGTCTGTATTTTGTTTTTCTTTAATTTATTTTAACAATCATACATAATTAATAGGCTTCTTTTTTGACAAATTCAGGGTTTTCTTCTCCCTGACATTTGTTCTATTAGCTCTTTGATTGTTTTAACTGCGTACATTTCTAATGCAGGCTGTTTTGCAGAAAGGGAAGACTCTGAATATACTGTATATGTATATGTATATATATATATATATATATTATTATTATTATTATTTTTAACAATTATTATTATTACTACTATTACAATGAATCAATCGGATGGTTAAATGGTGGATGGATTGGTTTTATAATATATATAGTATTATAATAATCACATATAAAAAACAGCATTGCTTGCAAAAAATACATTGCACCAACAATACTTCACTATATCCGTCTGGCATAACACCCTCCCCCTTTCTCCCCCCATCGCATCTTTACCCCATCAAGTATCACCACTCCTCCTCCCCCCTTTCTTTTTCCTCCTCTTCTTTCCCCCTTTCCTTTACTTAATTATCCACCTTCACCTTTCCCTATTTCCTGGCTGGGGCGGCCTGACGTCCGGTTTAAAATAAATACAAAAAAATAAAGAAATGAATTGGGAAGGAGGAAGGGAAAGATAAGGGAAACATTTTTTTAAGAAATCCCTCTCCCAACACAGAACAGGCTCTCTCCTGACGGGCGACAGTAGACACCTCTGACAGCCAGCCCTCTCTCCAGGGTCTGGGGGCAGCTTAAGGGGGGTAACCTGTCTCAGGAAACAAAAAAAAAACAAAAAAAAAAAATACAAATGCAAATACAAATAAAGACCAATATATAAAGACAAAATATGATAACATAACATTGTCGGACCATGGGATATTATAAGCCACCCCTGCCACGAAAAATACTCAATCCCCCACCCCACCCCCTCTCTCTCCCGCCCTTTTCTTTCTCCTCTTTAAATACAAACAAACACCCCCCACACTGCATACATACAAACGCACACAACTGTACACACACACTAGAACCTTACACAACAGACTGCCCTGCACTGTCAATAACACCACCCTCCCTCCACCAACATCTCCTATTTATTTGTCTCATTTTGTTTGTTTTGTTAGAATTGGCCTGTCCTGTTCATTTTGTCATGAAACCCGATGTATTTTATTTATTTTTCTCTTTTGTTTGTTTCTGTTTGTCTTGTCAAATTTCCACTGTTTTGTCATGCTTCACTAAATTAAAAAAAAAAAAAAAAAAAAAGCTAGATTGTGATAGAGTTAACAAGGTACTCACTTTCCTTTCAATTCAATATTTCACAGTAGTTTTACACTTTCTTCCGACTGTAATTTTACTTTTGTTTTGTGAATAGCTGGAATTAAGCGACCTGTAAAGTTACCTTTTTAATAATTATTTTTAAATAATATCAGTACACTTTAACCCTGGTGAAAGTAGTGTTGATTTGTGAACATGATCTCAAAACAAAAATATGATTATCGGAGTAAGTTTTCGAGGAAAAAAAAACACACACCTTCCGTTGGTCCTTATATTTTATATATTTAATAATAATAATAATATACATATAAAGTCCAAAGTTGGGAGGACAAATTTCTGCACATACTGGTAATACAGTTACTGTGATTCTGATAAGGCACTGAGACAGATTCAAACAAACGTGCAGATTTACACAAACGTGCAAACACCAAACAAATTATATAAATTATTCTTATATAAATGTGAAAAAAAACAGGTTTAAAAAACTGTCAATAATATCCGATGTCAAAAAAATAACCATTATTGCGTCAAAAGATTTTGATTTAATCAATAAGAACATCTTTTTTAAACATTTAAAAGTATTAACATGCATAGATCTTTTTTAAAGATGACTACTTGAAGGTCTATAAACTTAAAATCATTTTTACAGCTGTACAGCAGCTGTTAATGAGATAATAGCAATAAAACCTCAACAAGTTGATGAGCAAAGAAACGGTAAATGTAACATTCTCATACGTAGATCTTTACGTAGCTTTAGAGAAAGCTAAAATAAATAAAAGGGGCACATTACAGGTTCAGAAAACAAGGTTCTTTTGTGACTGAATTCTTAAAATTTGTAAATACTGCCCTAAATATTGAAACACCTGTACTCACAAAATACATTTATATAAACTTAAAAAACCCAAATGGTGGGTATGTCATTTAGGAATGAATCTCATCACCGTGACATTAAAACCACACAGTGGGACAAAAATATACTTTGAGCACGGGGAATGACGCTGACGTTTTTCTCTATCTTTACTAGTCTCTTGCGATTTAATTATTTTTGGGAAGGTTCTCTGGATGACCATTTTGGCAACAACAGTTATTCACAACACATTTTAAAATACTGTAGTGCTTTAAGAGTATGTCAATCTATTGTCTTTTGGTCAAATTGTGTGGTTTTACCATAGATAGCACTAAATCCATACAAAGATGTCAGTCAGCCCAACATGGTCCACAAATGACATGGCTTTGGTGATCCCGATTCTTTCCTCTAGTTCCACCAACAGATAAAAATGTCCACTTGTCAAACACTTTGGTTCATGTTTATGACCGAGATGATAACTTATGTATGTTAACATGCTATTGTTTGCATTAGGGTGCTACCTTTGGCAAGTTAATAGCTGGTGAGTAATGTTAGTACAACTGTTAGGAAGCTATCCACCTTATTCTCGGGAACATTACTGTAGACTTTACATTTTCTAAAATGTCCTTGCAAAGCTCTGGTACTTGTTGCGCTGTCCGCGGCTGTTCTAAGAACCAGAAAAAGGGATTGTTCTTGTGACCAACGGTACGGTTTCCATCGCCTACCTACAGACCTACCTATGATTTCATGTGTAGGGAGGACACAGCATGGTAGCGTTGGTTTAATGACAGCCAGTTACTTTTACTATTTTCTTTACAGTTTAAAATGTAAGGCAGTTTATGGCACGGAGTGCAGGGCAGCGTTAGACTACAAATAGTTTAAGTACGGTTATCTGTGTAGAAAAAAAACAAAACCTTGTTACTGTGGAGATACTGATCTGCCTCAGAGCTTTTCAGATTGTTCATCGCTTCACCGTCTGTAGCAACGGAGTCAATAAAGTAGTTAAATATGCTAGTGTAGGTTATATGAGGCCACTTATTCAGTGTCACATTATCCCGTTTGAGGTGTAATAGGTGGTGTTCACACATGTTTTACTAGATTTTTAATACAATTGCTCCAGGAGAGAGGAATAGCGCAGCGTTACCATGGAAAACGCCAGTTCCGGTTCAGTGACACGATGCACCAGAAGTTGCACCCATAATTCACGCAAGGCATCATGGGGGCTCGGAATAAGGTGGATATGAAAGAGACTAAGGTAGAAGAAAAAAACAACAGTGAGACTGACTTGAGCTCCACAAACACTAAACCTCCTCTGACACGCTGTGGATCGTCTCAATTATCTTCTTCTTCAGTTTCTTCACTTTGTCTGGCGGCGTCTCGTTCAGACACTCCTCCACGTACTTCAGGAACCCTGCGTGCGGCGACACCGCCTGGCTTTGACAGAACGTCCTCATGATGTCCAGCACCTCGCTGGAGGGCGGCGCGAGGCGACGGCTCGCCCGCTTGCGTCCTCCTGACACCCTGGAGGAGGCCGTGGAGGGGGAGGAGGAGGGGGACGAGTGCTGGGAGTCTGGGGGAGTAGGCGAGGGAGGGGCTTCGAGGCTTCGTGGAGTGATGTTCAGTTTGGTAGCAGTTTGGTTGGCGCCGTGGTAATGGCTGGTGAGGCCTTGGCTGTCCAGGTGGAGGAGGCCGGACTCCTGCGGCTCGTGGAGGTCTTCAGGTCGCTCGTCCTCATCGCAGGAGTCGCAGAGGAACATCAGCTCGCGGTAGTGTTTCCACTTTGGCAGGTAAAAGTCCTCGGATCCACATGTTTTGTTTGAGCTCACCGCCTTGTGTTCACGTTGGAAAATGGTTCGCAGGTTCCTGAACTTTGTCTTTATGTCTTCCACTGAAGAATGAAGAATCACAGAAACTGTTAGCCTCAACACTTTGGAGAAATGGTGTGAAGAATAATTTTCTTCAGATCACAATTTAAAGTCAAAGTTATCCTATTGACAACATTATAACCATAATTGTTACCTGTGAATGGGACTGACTCGTTGTCAGACAGGAGGCTGCTCAGCGTCTCCAACAGACTCTGTCTCAACAGCCTGTTCCTGTAGCTCTCGGACTTATGGTTCCACAGACAGCTGTGCCCTGGAAATAAGCACATGATTAGTATTATTCCTCTCACTATATCACTTTCAGTTGTCAACATAACATGTTTACAATAAAGTAATTTTCGATACATTTTGGTGGTAAATATTGGGGTAATTTGGCAGTAATTCCAAAGAAATTTCAAATGGGTTACTTGCTAATTATCACCTAATTACCATGAAATTTGCGGACCTGTAAAATGAAATGTTTTTCCCACTTGCCTCTCATCATATAAAGCCTGGTCTGTACACACCCACACAGCCCTTTAACTTAAAAAAATCCAACCGCAACATAAATGATGCCACCTACCAGAGTAAAATGCTATGAGCTGCTGAACTTTGGCCTCGTTCCAGTGGCAGCGGGAGTCGCTGCTCAGTCTGCTGTCATTTAGAGGGGAGGGGTTGGTGCAAGGTTTGCTGTCCGTGGACGGAGAGGCGGGGAATGTGGGAGCAGTTGTCGGGCTCTCTAGTTTGAGATTATCTGGAGACGCAGAGAGGAAGATTTGGTATGCAGCGCTGGTGTTGGTTTTGGCATCGCTGGAGGGAGCGGACGGGTTGTTGAACTTGTTGTTGTTGGTCTGGGCGGAGCCGGAGGAGAGGCTGCTCAGGGTGGAAGAAGGTGTTTGGCTTCCATGTTCCAGATCGTTGTCTTCCTGTGGCGTCAGTATCTGCAGGTCGTCCGGGCTGTCGTCTTCGTCGCAGGACTCGCAGAGGAAGAGCAGCTGCTGGTAGTGTTTCCATTTGGACACGTAGAGTTTGTCAGACAGCCTGCTAGCCTGGACCGCCTTGTACTCACGGTTGAAAACTGTCCGAAGGTTCTTGAACTTGCACTTCATGTCCTCAACTGCAAAACAGGAACAAAGAAGTCACTTTCCATAAGTTCATGAATAAATATTAAAATCTCCTACATCACTTGTTTCTCAATTCATGTTGTTTTTTCTATTTGATTTTAGAGCGACAACTACCGCACGCACGCCTCTGGGAACCTATATATATATATATATGTGTATATATATATATATATATATATATATATATATATATATATATATATATGTGTATATATATATATATATATATATACATATATATATATATATATATATATATATATATATATATATATATATATATATATATATATATATAAATATAAAAAAAATATGTGAATTATTCTTTGTTTATTTTCTAAGAAGACCTTAATCTATCTATTAATCTATAATTTAAGCCATTTGCTATAAATATTCAACACATTTTAAAGAAAATATGGGGAAGTTATTCATTGGGACAGTTGCTGCATAACAGGAGTGACCCAGATCGCAATGTTCTCCCTCACGAAAGAAAATAAATAAGTAACTAAATGTTAACCTATTACCTTAAAGCAGCGGATCTTAGGTTGGGCGACTGGGCCTTGTGGGGGCGTCATGGGATGGTTTAAGGGATGATAATAAAATGTGAAACATGTAATAAAAATGTTGGTCCAGCATCAGTTTCCTGAATTGTATTGTACTTGTGATCTCCAGTGGGAATTGAACCCAGACAGGGATAACATGTTGGGCTGCAGCCATTAAAAAACAAGCAGGACAATGTGATATTGTTTACCTGAGAAAGACACTGCGTGATCAGACAGCTGGTTCCTCAGAGCCTCCAGCAGCCTCTGTCTGAGCTGACGGTTGTTGTGGTTTTCAGACTTCTTCTTCCAGAGACAGTTATGCTCTGTGCACGACAACAACAACAACACCCATTAACTAGGAAACACTGTCATTGTAAGAATCCAAACAAACCATCAGAATGTTTTGTCTTTGTATCCCAAACCATCTGTAACAACTAATCATATGAATCTGTGTTTTGTTTACCGGAGTAGAAGGCTATTAGTGCACGCTCCCTCTCTTCAGTCCAGTAACATTTAATCATCATGTTGGAGGGGATGCAGGAGGACGAGGAGGGGGAGGAGGTGGACAGGGTGGGGAGGAAGGAGATGATCAGCCCCGGGGAGGTGACGACAGGCTGGCTCTCCTCCTGTGGAACGGTCAGCGGCGAGGGCGGCTGGTCGTCGGGGCCGTCGTCCTGGTCCCAGCAGCCCTGCAGGAACATCAGCTGCTGGTAGTGCTTCCACTGCGGCACGAACACGTCGTCCGACCTGCACACCTGGCTGGCCTTTACCATTTTGTACTGACGCTGATAGGTGGTGCGGAGGTTCTTGAACTTGTTCTTGATGTCTTCCACTGGAAAGAAAAACAGAAGAGCAGATGTTTTTTGCTGCTAAACAAAATGCCACTTGGGAAAATCAATGGCTCCGAACCACAGCCTTACCTGTGAAAGGAGCAGGTGGGGGGTGACCTGACAGGAGGATCCTCAGGTGTTCCAGGGTTTTCCATCGCAGCTGTCGGTTCTTGTAGCTCTCTGACTTGTGGTTCCACAGACAACTGTGCGCTGGGAAATAAGAAACAAAGCATTTCTTTTTCATTATTGCCAAATGTTGGTTCATCGTAACCTGACCCGCCAGATGGTTTGTTTAAAAGAACCATCTGGGGTGCCTGGGTTAGCTCAGTTGGTAGAGCGGGCGCCCATGTAACAAGGCTTGGTCCTGACCGCGGCGGCCCGGGTTCGAATCCGGCCTGTGGCCCATTCCGCATCCACTCTCTCTCTCCCCCCTTTCCAAGACTCTATCCACTGTCCTCTCAATAAAAAAAATGGAAAATGCCCCCAAAAAATAACTTACAAAAAAAAAAAAAAAAGAACCATCTGAGAAGCCAAATCATTGGAAAGTGTTTGGAAAAGGAGCAGGTTTCTGTCAATGGAGTCTGGTGGCTTTAAAGGTCCCATATTGTAAAAAGTGACATTTTCATGTCTTTTATATTATAAAGCAGGTTTAAGTGCTTTAGAAATACTGTTAAACTATCAAAACGCTCAATATACGGAGGAATACACACAGCCCGCATTCACAAATTGTGCGTTTGAAACAAGCCGTTAGGATTTCTGTCATTTTGTGATGTCACAAATATACAATATTTAGACCATTACACGGTTTTAAACGTAAACATCCTAAATGTGTCCCAGTTTATTTCCCGTTGCAGTGTATGTAAATAACATCAGCTGACAGTAAGTAAACATGGACCCAAGCTGTTGCCTAGCAACGCAATTCCGTTGAAATGCACTAAAACGGAGCGTTTCAGACAGAGGGTAAATACAGGTATATTCAGACAGACAGAATGAGGAAAATAAAGTTTTTTTTTTAACATTACAGCATGTAAACATGTTCTAGTAGAAACACAATAAACAAGTATGAACCTGAAAATGAGCACCATATGGGACCTTTAAGGAGAGCATATTCAATGTATGTTTATATATATATATATTTAGTTAGGTGATATGTGAGTGTTTTTTTTAGGATATTCTGGTGAAAAATATATGGGAGCATCAGGAGTCACTATGCATTATTATAGTTCCTGAAAAAATATTGTATAATTTGCATTAGGCTTAAAGACGAGATTAAAATGTGTTGACAATCAGAAGCACTGTAACTTCACAACATGAATACTGATCCTAAAATCTAACAAAACTCCATTTACATTCAATTAAAAGCCAAAATACTTCATTAATTTCATCTATTCATATTCAGACTAACAGGTGAAACGTTTAAAACACACAA